>NC_056524.1:200517784-200760384 GCF_019175285.1 Sceloporus undulatus | reverse complement strand
GGGGGGGGGGTTGAATTTGATGCTTGTGGGCTTCGCAATAAGTAACCATCCATCAGAGATGTTTTCTGCAAAAGTACCTCCCTGAAACAAATGAGTTGAATAATCCAGAGAAACGATTACTTTCAATGGATAATACCCAACATTGAATCCCAATGCATTATACTGTACCTCCTCCTATTTTTCTAGATTTAGCCATTTAGCTTTCCTAGGCATCACACTGCTATTGCTTCTGTTAAGTAGTAGTAGTTTGCATTACTTTCAACAAACTATACCCTGCAGATAGTCCTAATGGATTATTGTTGTTATTGTTGTGTGCCTTCAAGTCTTTTTGACTTATGGCAACCCTAAAGGGAACCCATTATGGGATATCTTGGCAAGATTCATTCAGTGAAGGTCTGAGACTGAGAGAGGGTGACTTGCCCAAGGTCACCCAGTGGGTTTCCATGGTTGAATGGGAATTCAAACTTTAGTCTCTAGAGTTCTAGTCCAATGTTCAAACCAATACATTATGCTGGCTCTCAGTGGATTATAGCTAATTTTTTGTAGGTTCAGCAATCCAACTTTTCCGGACATAATATTGCTTCTGCTATGTGGTTACCATCAGCAACTGCATATGAGAGAAAAGCAACTTGCTTGAAGGAAAAAAACATGTAAGCACGGTCTCACCTGATGTTTCTGTACAAACTGTTCCATCATCCCACATCCAGTTAGGTCTTTGCCTAATTGCTTTCATTTGTCACATGAAGGTGGGAGAATAAAGAAAGTAGTGAGGTCAGTGGGACATGACATGCAACAAATTACAGAGCATAACAAATATGCCTAAGGTTTAAAAGTATGTCAAATAGCTACAGTTACTCTTCAGAAGTGTTTATGTGAATGCAAATGTATGCATGTGCCTGCAGGTTGCCTGTTGACTTATGGTGACCCCATGGATTTCATAGGGTTTTCTTCGGCAATGAAAACTCAGATGATTTTACAAGTTCCTTCCTCTGAAATATAGCCTATAGCACCTGATATTCACTGGCAGTCTCCATCCAAGTCCTAACCAAGGCTGACCCTGCTTAATTTCCAAGAACAGATAAGATCTGATACCTTTAGGATATTTGGGCCCTTGTGTAAATAAAAATAACCTGGATTTATTGACTCAATTAGCATATCTGTTTTGTTGTTGTTGTTAACTGCACCTGTACCCTCTGTTACAGCACTGTTTCTCCTTCTCAGGAATACTGTCTTGCACTTGATTTCCCTTAACTATCCCACACAGTAAATGTGTAATGTAATGTTCATGTCTCATAAACCACCTAAACATTTTGGCATATGAAACACAAAGGAGACTTCATTATATGTTCAATGCCCCTTAACAATGAAAAGTATCTCAGTAAACAATTCTTAGGCTGTACCTACACTGCAGAAATAACCCAATTTAACACTATTTTAACTACCATGGATCAATCCTACTGAATTTTGGGAATTGTAGTTTGTTGTGGTACCAGCGCTCTCTGACTGAAGGCGAAATGTCCCACAAAACTACAATTCCCAGAATTATAAATAATAATTTATACAGTTGTCATCCCAAATTGGTGCGACAGCCAGGAGTGCTTGTTATCAACTTCGTTTGATACGCCAGTTGCACCCTTGCCTAGACCAAAGGGACCTTGAAGCAGTAGTACATGCACTGGTAACTTCTCGTCTTTATTTCTGTAATGCGCTCTACATAGGGCTACCCTTATGCCAAGTTAGAAAGCTTCAACTGGTTCAAAATAAGGCAGTCAGATAGGTCACTGGTACTTCCAGATTTGACCATATAACTCCTGTTCTAAAATCACTCCACTGGCTGCCAATCAGCTTCCGAGCTCAGTATAAGGTGTTGGTTATTACCTTTAAAGCCCTACATGGCTTGGGCCTGATTACTTGCAGGAACGCTTCTCCAGACACAATCTGGCCCGCACTCTCAGAATATCTGGGAAAAATCTACTGGAAATATAATCTACCAGATTGCACATGACTTCCCAAAGAACTTTCACTGCCGCCGCCCCTAAACTGTGGAAGAGATCTGTCTTATCAGTTATCACTACCTTGGATGCCTTTAAGAAAGCAGTCAAGATGGAGTTCTTCTGGTGGGCCTACCCTTCTGAGCTTGATTAGGACTTTCCCCTTGGAGAAGATTCTTTGCAAACAACCACTGATGTATTTATTGGAATTGGATGTATTTATTGGTACTGTTGGATTTTATGATTGTATTGTATGTTTTTATCGGGTTGTAACCCCGCCTCAATTCGTAGGGAGAGGCGGGGAAATATAAATAAATTTTTCTTATTATTTTATTTGTTATTTATTATTATATAAACCTGGCTGTGATTTATAAACTTTCTACAGAATTTATATAAACCTGGCTGTGGACTACTATCATCTGAATCCCTTTGAGCTTCAAGTTGCAAATGTCATGCAGGAACACTGGGTTCTTTATAAGCTATGAATGCTTTCATGGTCAGGAAAGATACATTACAGGAGAGGTGAGCAAAATGAAGCCATCTAGATTTCTAGTATTTATCAGCATTGGTTATGATGACTAAATAGATTATTGCACTACACTCTTAAAATGGGCTAGGTCGCTTTAACTGCTCTGGTTGGCTGCCTCCTGTTGCATTCTGGGACTTGCAGTTTAGACAGAGGCATTTAGAATATTCCGCCAGAGAGTTCTTAAACCTCACTGAACTACAAACCCCAAAAATGTAACAGGAGACAGTCAGAGCAGTTAAAGAGACCAAGCAGCATTTTAAGACGAGTGTAGTGCAACAATCTACTATGACTGATAGCTGCAGTCCAACAGTACTTAGGCAGCCTCACTTTGCTTACCCTAATTTACCACTTGATTTTATGCATTTAAAAGTAACTTCCCTTGAGTCCTGTAAGAGTCCATACAGCAGCAGCTTTGGAAAGAAAAATCTAGCAGAAGAAAGCTACTGGAATGTAGACAGTAATTTTCACGTTGGAGGAAGATTTCAGTATTTTAGATTGTCCTAGTGCTCTGTTTCCCTATTTCTTACAAACAATGCTGAAATATCAATCAATATAATAAAAGTCTGATATTAATTATCAACCGATCATGGAAAACATTCCTTAGAAGAATGTTTCATAAATTGGAATGAGAAAAGAAATAACCAACTATCAATATTTACTTATTTTGGAAATGAACAGCTTTCCACACTTAATCTTGGCTATATCCTCTTTTTTAATTTTCATTCTGCTATTATGAAAAGCCTGGTCTTTTACATCTACTATTCAAGCCATGTCACAGCATTCCAGTACCAATCATGCAACTTTAACATATGTCTAAATTAACTCACAGGGGATCCGTTCTGGACCCCACCTCCACAAGTTCCAAAACTCGCGCATATTCAAGCCCCATAGACTTGAATGGGGCATGTGCATGCAGGGGTCGCACCCCACTGCCGTTAATGGCAGTCGCCCCTCTGTAGATTTTCAAGTCCGTGGATCTCAAATCCACAGATCTCAAGTCCACGGATCTAAAGTCCACGGATTTGGAGGGGTGACTGTAGTTTAACATACCAAAGAATACTTGGCTTTTCATTTGCACAATATGCTCTCTCATGTGTGTTAACCTTTTACATTGGTCACTCTCAAACAAACAGAACACTGTTTGTATGTATGTATGTATGTATATATATATATATATATATACACACACACACACACACACACACACACACATACAAACACACGTGTGTGGGTGGGTACACACAACACAAATCAACATGTTTGAGACAAAATTGATTTGATCCAAATTACTGAAAATAATTACTGAAAATAAATAAATACCTTGTTAGTACATGTTTTAAACTTTGTACAATTAGTCTGAAAAACAATGAAATGTTGTTATCCAAAATCCTTTTTAACTGTTGAAAACATCATCCCAAATGTTTGAGTGTAACAATAAAGGTATGCAACATCTGCAATTGTGACTGACAAAGGCTCTGTACAAACGGGCCCTTTGCGGCATCATGGCGACGTGCTAGGGTTGCCTTGGGGCGGCGCGTGCACATGCCCCGCAACCCTAGCATATCGCCATGACACCACAGGTGTGCGGCACCGTCTAGACGGCATGCACAGCTATGATGTCAGTGCTGTGTGGTGTCCAGATGGAGCTTGCGCCGCTGCCAGCTGTTCAAAGCGGTGCAAAAAGGAGCCCCTTTTCAGCACTCCTTTTTTTTCTGCAACCGTGCTGCACAATTCGGTTGCCGCAGCGCGGCTACACGAAAAAGGAGGCTCCCAGCTGCCTCTTTCTGGCAGTCCGTACCCTGCCAAAGTTAATAAAAAGAAGTCAAGTTTACTTTTAAGCTATTATGCAAAGAGAGCAACTTATTACAATATGGAATATGGTGTATATATTATATTATGCAATATGGAATATACACCAAAGCCAAGGATCAACAACTGTTTTTGTCAGAACTGGAAGCCAATCCAATTTTAGCTATGGCTTATGAAAATACTAAACTGGCACTTTGAATCTATAGGGTCCACATCAAATATGAAAGAACTGTGTCATGGGAATATAACCCTTTATACAAGCTGGAGAGGAGGGTAAAATGCCCTTCTTCTCTTGAACAGCATCCAAGAGACTGTAATATTTTCAATAGATAATATGCAGACCAACTTAAATGTTTCCAGATCAAGAGTAGAAATAAAGGGAATCCTGTGCCATTTGTCAATCACAGTGTTGTGTTTCTGTTACAACTGAGCAGGTTGTTCTCACTTGCGCTGCATTTTGCAGAGGCAGCTGCAAAAGAAATAAATTTGTTGTCAAATTTCCAGCTAATCAGATATATTCTTATCCAGCTTTGAAAAATTGAGCTGGTTTTGATCCTCAGACTAGGAAATAAACAAAAACAAAACCCTTCACTCCAACTGTACTTGCAGGCTGCATTACCTAATCATTTTCAGATTACAGTTCAAAAGCTTAATAGCCAAAGAAGGGCCATTACTGTCACCCAGTTTGACCTCTTACTCAGAAGCTTTATGAATTAAAAGCCCTCAGAATTCTGATGCAAAAAAAACCCTACATAGAATATAACTCATATCACTACTTACCATCTGTTAACTATATACCATCTGTTAACAATTGAGCCATCCACTCATCAGACATAAGAAAACCAAATAATAATGAGTACTTTTGTCAATCAACAGCTTCTAGTCACCAGCCTACCACAGAGCACTTACCGAAGGCATTAAAAAGCTTGATTGTCCAATAAAAGCATTGAATTGATTAATTTCCCTCATTATATCTGATATGCTTAAAGCTTTCTATGCTGTACTAATGCACTTCTGCAGAAGTCAAAGCTTCAAGGGGAGACAACTGGAAAGTGGGAATGAGCAAGGAGGTCACATGCATTGACACACAGTCACTTGGGGTTTAGTGAGGAATGTTAATTTGTGAACTTTCCAAGAAAGGCTGCTGTAGTATCCAAAAATTCAGAGCTTAGAGCAGGGGTGGGAGAAATATGAACTGTGGGCTATCATGCCTTGTTCCCAGACCCAGGTTCAGACTCTTGACACAAACAGTGAATCAGAAGGACAGGGGAATCAGCCAGTGCTTGAGACACAACAGCAGCCACAACACAGAGAAATGGACTCAATAATACCTATCATGAGAGAGGGAGGGTGTGAGATGCTCTGAGCAATTTATACAGGGAACTCTCATTAACCAGGCAACAACTGGGATAGGCTACCAGGTCATAACCCAGCAACTTCCTCTGGAGGTCATTGTGACAACTGGCCATTCAAGAAGAAGCAACACTCTCATCTCTTGATTCCTGGATCATGTTTTTGAAGAACCTTGGACCTTGCATTGTACCCACACTACTGGATGCTCCGTTAGACTGACATTAGCTGTTCCCTACTGACTTGGACAGCCTGAACTCTGAGAACTGGCTGGTCTCCAAGAAATAATATGGGCCACATATGGCCCACAACCACCTTTTGCGAATCTACCTCAGAGAGGCTCAGTACACCTGCAGCTCAGTTGGTGCTGCCCCAGCTGTTTGCATCGAACAATCAGCCTCCCTAGATAAATCAGGCAAAAAATGTTCTACTGCTGCTAGAAACAAAGTCAAGTGCCTACTCTGTGAGATACATCCAAGCCAGCTACCCTGTTCTTGAATCCCGATTACTCTTCTGCTCTCTCCCATCACTTTTGGTTCCCCAGTTTCAGATTGATACCCTGGCTCTCAATCTTTGGACTGCTAATCAACCACACACCTTCTCATTTTCCCATGTGAATTATGGGAGCCTTCAAGCTATGCAACTCCTTACCTTCTGCAGCCCACAAACAAATTAAAAACTTTTTTTCAAATGAAAAATTGCTTAAAATGGCTAATTGATTAGTAGCAATCATCCACATGTATGACCACATTAGATTGAGGCTATCATGAAATAAGGCAAGCATTCTTGCCTATCTGCATTGCCTAAAAAAAATCAGGCAGGTCATGTTGGTTGGGGTATTCTAGGAATTCTAGTCCAAAAGAGTAATTCTGTGCTTGAAGGCCAGAACCACTTGTCTTTAAGTAAAAAAGGAAACTGGATGACATTTGGACAAACAGAGGGAGAAGGAAAAGAACTGTTAAAAGGTGTCTGACAACAGCCAACCTATCACAACTTCGATATGAGCTTTTCTTACAGAAATGGACATAGCACAGTTTTAACCTGACATTCTGGCTTCAAAAGAAAAACACACACAGAACTATATGTAGAAAAAGAGAGTGAGCTGCCAAGAACTAAGAAGTACTTCAGAGCAGAGACATTCAGATCTAATGCAAATTTCTCCAGCAGCAGTTTCCTACAGAGCAATTTAATGTTGTAGATTATAACAGGAGGACAATGTGTTCCCAGTTAAGCTCCCAATTTCACCATAGACCCTTGACTGTGATTTTAAATGTTGTTTCTTAAGTGCACAAGAAGTGTTACTGAATTTATTTTTACTTTATTAAAGCTGTGCAAGATTATTTATGTAGAAGGCACAGTTAGTGAATGGATCTTCATTTAAATATTTTGGAAGTTTAAAATTAATTTATCCTTATGTGTTTTATTTTTTTTTATAATCTAATATATCAAGGATAATTACATGATGTTTTAATGTTTTGTTTAATGTGTGTTCAATGTATCTGTGTTTGTCCTTTAAGATGTTTGTTCTTTTTTAAAATAATAAATAAATTAAAAAATGAGTTTTAATATGCATATAAACATAAAGGTCTGTGCCTATTTGGGATTTTTAAAAAAAAAAATATTTGTTGGTTGACCATTTTAGTCATTTATTTTCACTTCTCTATTAACTAGACAGAAAGCCAGCAGGGTATAGTGGTTTGAGCATCGAACTACATCTCTGGAGACAAGGGTTCAAATCTCATTGCAGCCATGGAAACCTATTGGGTGACCCTGGGCAAGTTGCACTCTCTCAGCCCCTGAAAAAGCGAAAGGCAAACCACTTATGAACAAATTTGATAAGAAAACAAGGTGATAGATTCGCCTTAGGGTCAACACACAACTTAAAGGCACACAACATTAAACTACATAAAACCTTAATAAATAAGAACTTGAAACTAGGATGATGTTTATCCCCTCCTTCATGGACTTTCTGCTAACTCTTTGAGACAAACTGAAAGAAAGAAATTGGCAGCATGAGCTTTCATAGACTTCAGTCTACTTCCTCAGATGCATTTGGTGCGGTGGAAGCTAGGTACAGATATATATAAGCCATTGTGAGGATGTCAATACAAATTATAAGTCCTTTGTGTATGTAAATGAAGTTGCAGGTCCAATTTTAATGATGGTCTTTACTGCACAAAGACATAGGAAACTGGTGATGATGATGGGGTCAGATAGTGTTGAAGCGCGTAGTGCAGGGGTAGGCAACCTTTTTGAGCCAGGGGCTGGGTTGCTGTCCCTCAGACAACTGGGGAGCCGAAGCCAAAAAATAAATAATCAAATAATTTTAAAAATAATTAATTAAATAAACTGGGACAAATGTAGGACAAAATTTTCAAATGGAGGACACTTTTATAAAAATGGAGGACACGCAAAAAAAATCCTGATTTTTTTTTTTAAAATGTTAATATAAATGCATGTTTCGGAGGCTTCTATAGACAATTGTCCCCCTTGCCCACCGCTTGCCCCCCGTGCCTGCCGCTTGCCCCCCCTTGCCCGCCTCCTCCTGATAGGCCAAAGGCCCCACACCCTCACGCAAGAGGCCAAAGGCTCTGGCAGCAATTGGCAGCAGGACCGGGCGGGGGCCAGCCCCAAGGCCTTGCTGGGCCGCATCCGGCCCACGAGCCGCAGGTTGCCTACCCCTGGCGTTGTGTGTCAGGAAACTATTTGTTCAATCTACTGCTGAGGGACTGTAGTTTATGGATGAATTCCAGTTCTGCTGTTTCTCTTTCCAATCTACCTTTATATTTCTTTTGTTCAATGACTGTTGTTCTGACATCTGAGATGGAATACCCAGGGAGATTAAAACATTCTGCCACCATTTTTTGTGTATTCCTATTCCTAATATCTGATTTGTGTCCATTTATCCTCTGGTGCAGGGACTGGCCTGCTTGCTCAATGTAGAGTGCTGAAGGGCATTGCTGACACAGTATATCATAGATCACACTGGAGGATGAGCACATGAAGGCCCCCTAATATTGTGCGTCATACCATTAGGTCTTGTGATGACATTTCTTTCTGAATAAATATTTAATTATTTAGCATAATATGAAAATAGTTGTCATTCTACCAATAAAAAAAATTAGTTGGAATTAGTTATTAAAAAATTACGGTGCACATAATTGTGCAGGCACTTTCACATACTGCCCATGATGTTTGCATATTAGTTTCAGCTGACTGCCAGTGAATTAGTACATTTGAAATTACCCCTTTGGCTTCACTACTAATATTTGCTAAAAATACTTTTAAAGCTCCTAAACAGCAAGATGGAAGCAATTCATAAAGGCCTGCAGGATACATACTCTTCTTTTGTTTCTGATGACTGTGAAGAAGAGATAATGTACTAAAAAATCAGATCCAACCTGGGGGTTTTATACATCTGTTTTGCTCATCAGAAATGGGGGATGGGGGGGGTAAAGGAAACCTCCAGCTTTAGTGTGTGATGCTGTTCCAAGAGTTTGCCATGGCATAGCAAACCTTATCAGTTTTGTGATTCACACAAAGTCAACAGGTTTTATCAAGCAGTGTTTGGCTTATCAAACAAAACATCCAATATATAGGAGGTAGGGAATTACAGTTTTGTGAGACGTTTAGTTTAAATTTTTCTTTTCTTTTCTTTTCTGCATCTGCTTCCTTTAATTTGTTTTTAATTATGTTTTAATATACTTTATTTAATTCTGTTTTAACCATATAATTTTTTATTTTTACTCTATACTTGTCTTTGTCTTCCTGTGAGCCATGCTGAGTCCTAATTTTAGTAGAAATGCAGGAAATAAATCAACTAATTGTCATCAACACTCTTCTTATCCATTTTAATTATGTACATCCTGCCTTTTCCCAAGCTCTAAGATTTAAGACAGCTTGCAAAAATTAAAACAGATACAGATAAATACTCAAATCACTAAAAACATACAAAAAGTTAAAATGTAATTAAATTATCAGGAGAATGTAAAAACGTTTTAAAACATACCCATCAAAAAGCAACAAACCTGAGCATCACATTATTAAGAGCCCTTTCTCTATCAACAGTCAGTTCCTAAATTAGATATTTTTCTATTTAGCCAGAGATACTCTGTTCAGACTGACCAGTATTTTGCAAGATCTCAGGCAGACATACTTCATGTCATAGTCTACTGGATCCGTAGCCTTTTCAAAACAGACTAACCATGGCGCCTTACAGACGGGCCTAAGCGGCGCCGTTGTCGCGCCAGGAATACGCGCGAGGGGCGGCACTTCCGGACGCGCCTTGCCCCTCACGCGTATTCTGTACGGCAAGATGGCGGCGCCCTATACAGACAGGTGCGGCCATCTTGACGTAACGGACGCGCAGCATCCGGACATCTAAACCCGGAAGAGCCGTCACGAGTGTGCGCTTTGGCACTTGCGGCGGCTCTTCCGGGTTGCCGGAAGGAGTGCGATTTCTGCACTCCTTTTTTGCAGCGCGGAGGAGTCGTGCGGTTTGGCTGCTGCGGCTCCTCCGCACTGCAACCGGCAGCGGCCCAAGACCACCCCTTTTGGGTGGTCTGTAACGGGCCTAAGTTACTTATTACTGTGATCCCACAAAAATATGTTGCCATTCTTGTTATCATTCTGTTGTTGCTGTGTGCTTTCAAGTTGTTTTCAAGTTATGGCGACTCTAAGGTGAACCTATCACAGGGATTTCTGGGACTGAGAGTGTATGACTCACCCAAGGTCACCCGATAGGTTTCCATGCCCAAGTGGGGAATTGAACCCTGAACTCCAGCATCCGTGTCCCATGTCCAAATCACTACCCCACACTGTTATTATTGTACCAGTGAAAAATACAGGATCCCCCCCCCCGTACTTTCCCTCCCCGCATGTATTTAGGTTCATCATAATTCTGAGTGAACTAATCTGTCTGGACCCACTTCCCCTGTTCACACAGGTACCGTAAAGGAGACTACATGCCTGTTACGCAGATGTGTGTTGTACAGATACAGACACATAGATAATAGGTGTACAGGAGCAATCACTCACTCAAACTTTCTTCCTTCCCCATGTCCCCCCCCCCTCCAAAAAAAACTGCTCTAAATCTCATGTCTGCTCTGGCCTTCCTTCTCTAAACTGTCTCATACAAATCGCACCAACCCAGCCAATCCACACGCATGCCCTGTGCCATTATCTGGAGCAACCAACCCAACAAGATAGCCCTCTCTCCCTCGCGCACACACACATTCACTCACACAGACTCTCTCATGCTATTTTTGGCAGTGGCAGAAGCCACTCTCATTGGGCAAAATTGAGGAATACAGAAAAAGCAGACTAACACTAACACACACACACACACCCCAAGTCTATAGTACAGCTTACTATTGTGTCTCCTTTCTCCCCACTCTATCATTGCTGGGTCCCTTGCTCCTCAGTAGCTGCACTACATCTTACAGGGCCAAAATAGACAGGCCCAATTTATGCTGGAGCCATGGCAACTGCACATGCCCAGCCCCAATCTGAGCCGCAGTTTTGAACTGAGGTTGGCAAAAGGAGTGGTTCTTTGCAAAAGAAGCAGTCTTGGCGCAGTTTCCAGCCATGCTCGGGGCATACATCATCTAAACCAGTGATGGCGAACCTATTGTACGTGTGCCAGGGGTGGCACTCAGAGCCCTCTCTGTGGGCACATGTGCCGTCACCCCAGCACAGAGTTTGCCAGAGTTTGTTACTAGAAAGCCATAGGGACATGGCACTTTGCAATAAATAAGTGGGTTTTGGGTTGCAGTTCGGGCACTCGGCCTCAAAAAGGTTCACCATCACTGATCTAAACGCTATGCCCTGAACATGGCCAGAAACTGGTTTATTTGGCCTGTCTGTTTTGGGACACAGTCACCACCGATATGACTTTTTCCTCCACCTCTTCCTATAAGTTAGGATTTGTGTAGACTGCCCTTTTTAGATCCAGATCAGGGCCATGGTTCGCCATCACTGTTGTTGGCTGTAGGGTTCAGACAGAAATGCTACTCTGCCAGCAACAAGCACTTACATCTTCAGAGGAGTCACCAGGAGCATCCTATATAGCAGCAGAAAATCACACCAGTCCAAATGTAGCACCGCAGCACAGTAGTATTATTGTAATGATATGGGTGGAAACAGAATTCCAGAGGTGTATAAAGGATGATCCTGGAAAGGAGGAGACACCATTGGTCATGCTACCTTGGGGAGTCTGGGAGTTTTAGTCCAAAGATAGTAACTTCCCCAAGATCTGAGAGTGAATTTCCACAGTAAACTCAGCTCTGAATGTTAGTATACAGCCTAGAATGTTTTTATGAAAAATGTCTTCCATTTATTTGGCTGAGATACAACTTCAAAATAAATCACAGTAATTGATTAAAACCCCTATGATTTTTAATATCTGCATGATGAAGCAGGACTGCTAAAAAAACAACAGTTCACAAACAATTAGGTCGCAGCCCCAAGCTTAAGAAGCCTCCATAAAAAGGCATTGGGTATGATTCTTACAATCTTCAAAAAAACAAAAACAAAAAAACCCTCTTCTCAACACAAATTTCACCAAGAAAATATTTCCCTTTGCTTATCCGCATTCACATTCTGGTATTCCTTTACAGTAAATGTAACACACACAAAACTCAGGATACACAGAAGACAACAAATCAGTGGGGGAGGGTATTTTCACACCTATGAATAATAATCCTATAAATAGCTAACAAAAACATATGCAACTGAAGCTCTGTATGTGCAATTGAGCAAGGAAGGCATTTCACTGCTGAATACTATAAAAATGAAATTGTCATACAGGAAGGATGATCCCTGACTTAGAAGCAGGCTGTTTTTCCAGCTCCTCTTGAAGAACGATTGCCATGCAATTTACACAGCTGGGCAGAGCTGCAGGTGGCCCCAAACTCATTAGAAAGATACATCCCTGGTTTGATCAGAAAGCCTTTGTCCATAAGAAGAAAGAATGTCACAGCAGCAGTACAGAAAGCAGGCAAAGCCATAATGGTGATTTTCATAAGAATTTCTTAATATAAAGAATTGAGATTAAACTGTTGCAACCACCATAATGCATTTGTGTGATCGCCTGTGGCTCAAAAAATCTTATGCAAAATGCATATAAATCCATATTTCAGGATTTTAAAAAAATAAAAATTCTTACTCAGAGATCAATATATACACAAATGCTTACTATTTGAGAACACGTATATAGAAATACAAATTAAACAGGAATTTTCATATTAGGAACAACTTGCTGATAAATGTAAAACAGGACTAATCATACTTACATGTGAAAATATGTAAAACTGATATGGAGCAGAAATCTATTTATACATCTTTACTCCCAGCTAAGCATTTAAGACTACAGCTGAAATAAGTTTTCAAAAAAACAAAAAAAAAACCCTTCAGTTGGGATACATCCCTCTTTATGAAAGATTATTAGCACAACCCGCAAAACAAAACTGTTTCCATATTCACAGTATAATCTTCAATCCAACATGTGTAATTTTTAATGGTGTACATATATAGTATTAAAATAGTGAGAAAGATATCCAAGCCAGTAGAAAATGTATTGATAAATACAAATAAGCAATTAGAGAGACGAATCACTGAAAAGTAACAAATGAAAAAAAATAATCTGAAACATTACAATATTTTAAAAGAATTAATGAAATATGCAGAAAATAAACAGGCAGACATAAATCATGACAGTTCTTACTCCAATTGTTTACAATGTGCATTCCTCAATAAATCAATCTGTACAATTTCTCTCTTTTCTTCAGCTCATAATCTTGTTTAAAAGCTCACTGTCCAATACATATCTATTCAAAATACAAGAAGAATGGTGCAAAACTGAATAAGAACAGCTTTACTTTTGCACCATTCTTTTGGATTGCCCTGTAAGAGGAGTTCTTACAGTCTTCCAATAAGCAAAACTGACTCATCTCACTGAAGTTAAGAGATTTGCAACTGTCTCAAGCTCTGCTTCTAAGACTAGAGCTTTCAAATGGCTAAATAAAGCAGCTTTGGGATATAATTCCTTATTCCTTTCATTATCTCAGATAAGAATGATTTAAAAAAGCCGCATCTATACTCAGATTATTTCCTGCTATTGAGATCTTAGATGTAAGAAGGTAATAAAGGTTTCATTCCATCTCAAGAAGCCTTAGTGGATAACATGTATTAAGTCATATATTTAAAAAAATATGGCCATTTAAAACAGAATAGCTTAAATCCAATTGCTGGTCCCAGCTAATGCAGACTGACTGAATCAATCACTGATTAGTAAGTCAGCACATATGTAAATGCTACAGATTCAATGTGTTCTTTTTGGTCAGAACTACCAATTGGAGTTAGGCCAATAAATAGAATTTGAGAAACAGCAAAAAGAAGAGAAGTGAGTTGCAGGGAAAGTGTTGTGCTCCAGAAATTGAGAAGTGTGTCTCGCAGTATTTCTAACCACTGGCTATGCCATTGGTTGTGGTCTAACATCTGGAGGGTAGACCTTGTCAATTCTGATCTAAACGTATACAAATGATAAAGCTGCTTAATGTTGGTCACTTGGAAGCAAGGGGAAAGGGGGATAAGAAAGCAAAATAGAAAAATTGCCCCCCAAATGGCTGGTTTGGGTACAAGGACTAAGTTAGAGAGATGGACAGTCAGTAAAAATCCAATTATTGTGATAAGCCTATACTCAATTACACTTGCTCCAAAGCAGGATAGGGTCTTGCCCAGATATCACTGTGCCAGTGAGAACGATGGAAGGTCCACATTAGACAGTTATACTGATGCTTTTATGTGAAATGTGGTGCTGACAGGAACTCTACAGCTACCATGGACTGCCAAAAAGACAAATGAATGGGCCCAAAGGCAAATTAAGCCTAAACTCCCCTGACGCTGAAATAACTAAACTGGGTTTTTCATACAGTACTTTGTAGATGCAGTGTAAGATGTCGTCAAGAATTAGAAGTGACAATAATGCTTGGTAAACTGGAAGTATGTAGGAAGAACGGAAGGCCACATTATAGGTAAATACTCAATAATGAAGTCAATACCCTCAATGTACAAGACCTGGACAAGGCCGCTAATAATAGGGTGTTCTGGAGCTGCCTCATTTATAGTGTTAAAGCTGACTTGATAGCAATTAAGAGTCAGGACACCCTTGTGCTCACAGAGCTCTTGGATCAGCAGAGCATGCCAGCAGAAGGAGCAAGATGTCAGCAGAGCTTAGGGGAATCTTGTGTGTTAATTTTAACTCATTTCTGACCTGATGAAAGCAAAATGTTATATCTGTGGAAGAGATGGCAAAATTTAGAACATTTCCACTGGGGTCAATGGACAGCCCTAGATTACCACCTCCTTGCCCTCATATGCAGAACAGATCAGAGTCCAACAGGCTCTGCAAACAAGCACTGTACACCCCCAGGAATATATTAGCTCAAACCAGTGGTCTTTGTTCTCATTAGAGCTTGAAAAACTAATATTTTGATCTACTAGTTCCTAGTATTTCCTAGCCAGCAATGTAGTCCTCAAAATGTGCATTTCCAGGTTCTGGTTCTTATATAAGTGTGTGTAATATGAGGCATATTGCTCTAACACAGCCTGTCAGATGTGTACAGGTATTGTGCTTCAGGACTCCAGCTACAAGGACCCATCCAGCAGAAATCTCAAGGCCATTGTTGCAACTAGGGTTGAAGGACAAAACACCCCACAAAGCCAATATGAGGAGCCCACATTTATCCCAAAAGATGCATTAAAACATGAGACAAATTCTAAAATTCCTATGGAAGATGGGTGGGGAATGTGTGATTCTTCCACATCCTGTTACCTAAGGTTTTTTTTTTTAAAGCATCCAAATAAATATTAAGCCAAGTCAAAAATCTTGTGCAAGTTTTCAAGACCACAAGTCTCTTCAATATAAAAGTTTTAAGAAGGGCGGCAGTGGGAGAGATAGACAATGTTGGCCTACATTTTGTATTGAGTTGTTATGAAAGGAAGGTCAAAAAATCATCAAGTTAACCTATGAGATTACGCTCCAATGGCCTCTAAACTTTCTGGGAACAAGAAAGGCAAAAAAAGAAAAAGAAAGAAAGAAAGAAAAGAAAACAACAATCATCATGGGAGTCTATATCTAGTTAGATCCCTTCCACAAGTGAAGATGGTGATGGTTGTTTTTTGTTTTGGTTTGGGTTTTTTTTACAAATCCTATTAACATACCAGATAACGACACTGGAACTGCTTGGGAGAGCTCCAGAAAGTTACTTTCTAACAGAAATCTCAGAACTCCATAGCCAACGTAGCTAGACAGGTTGTGAGATTTTGAGAGTTGTACTCCAAAAAGTAACATCAAGCTATGTAGCTTGAGTACTGAACTTCAGTTGTTCCACTGGGCCACAGTTTCATATCATTACCCTTTATTAGTATGGCTCTCTTCCCTTCTTCTTTAAATGCAGGCCTTCAGGGAAGAAGTCCTGAGGTTGGAGGCCTGTATGATTATTGAGTATTATTTTTCCCACTAAATTACCTGTTGGCACTTGGGTTGCAAACCTATGCACCAGGAAAATGATCATACTACAAAATTATACCATGATGATTCCACTTTTAAGTGCCATGGCTGCATCCTGTGGAATCCTGTGGTTTCTTGTTTGAGACAATAGAACTCTCTGGCTGAGAGTTCTAAGTACCCCTCCCAAAATTGCAAATCCCAGAATTCCTTAGGATGGAACTTTGGTAGTTAAATGGAATCAGTGCTATAACTGTATAGTATGGAAATGCCCCAGCTGGGGACAACTGTGGCCCTCCAGACATTCAAAGATATAGCTGTATTAGTCTGTAGAATCAGTATGTACAAGAGAGATCTTGTAGCATCTTTGAATGCCTGAGGAAGTAGACTTAAGACTATGAAAGCTCATGCTTCCAACTTCTTTCTTCAGTTAAAAGGTTATCACACCAGGGCTTACCATCTCTCAATCATCCCTGGATTGTTGAAGAAGTGCATGGTATGAAAGCCTGGTGCGCTTCCTCAGCGTCAGGGAATTGTCAGCTCCCTCTAGCATCACTGAATCATTCAGGGAGAGTGAATTACCTCTTAACGGAAACTGCATTAAGAGGAAATTCACTCTCCCTGAATGGTTCAGTGATGCTAGACGGAGCCAATGATTCCCGGAGACTGGCTTTCATATACACGCACACTACCTCAATGATCCAGGGACGATTGAGAGACGATAAATCCTGGTGTGATAATCTTTTTAGTCTCAAGGTGCAACAAGATCTCTCTACCTTTGGACATTGTTAGACTGCAGTTCCTGCACAACTATCCACCTGATTACAGAAAGTGGGAGCTATAGGCCAAAATCATCTTGAGAGCCACACCTTACAAATTTACCTAGAAACAACCTTTGTTGTGGGGCTTATTCCTGATTAGATATCCAGCAAATTTCACTGCTGATCTGCCATTCAAGATACAGGCTGACATTTATTTTCCTTCTCTGAAATTCCACCCAAATGTGTGCATTGAAAATAGATTGCAGTTCATTGTCTCAAAAAACAATGAAAGGAAACTACCAGCCCATAATAGCTGTGGTACCCTTTTATTCTAAACTATTTCTCATTTCTTTCTGGAGATTCCACTGTATTGAAACCAACAGAAAGAAAGAAAGAAAGAATTATTACACTAAAACTCAAACTAAATGTAGTTTAAGTCTAGGACTTCATTAGTTTCCCTTCGTCCCTTGAAAACTATACCATCTTACAAACAGAAGTTGTAAGGTTAACATGGTTTACTTGAATAGCTAAACAGACACCTACACCAATTTGATAATAAACTCTGCAAACAGCAGCGATGTGAGGGAACTAAAAGAATCCATATGAGGTATTTTAGATCAACGGTCACTAGCCGAAACTCCACAGTGAAATCCTGTGGACTGAACCCTATTGGTAATCCCAACTAGGCACAGTGAATCAGTTAGATTTTCTTAAATCTGATTCATCATTAAACAGTTAATTCAATGGGTACTCTAGACAACCAAAAGAATTAAGGAAATCATGCACCAGTTCAGATGCTGTTGCACTGCAATGTCCAGAAGAACAGTAAATGGTAAAGAATGCTGGGATTTATAATCCAACATCTGGTTAGTCACATGATTCCTATACCTGAATTAAGATCATATCAAGAAATCAACTACTTCAAGCTGTGGTGCTGGGCAAGAGTACTAAGGATACCATGGATAGCCAAAAAAACCTAACAAATGGGTCTTAGAACAGATCAACCCTAAATAATAAATAAATAATAAAATTTTTATTTATATCCCGCCCTTCCCAAGATCAGGGCATCTTACAACAAGGTTAAAAACAACCCTGAACTCTCCCTCGAAGCCAAGATGTCTAAATTGAGACTGTAGTACTTCGGCCACATCATGAGAAAGCAGGATTCACTAGAAAAGGCAATAATGCTAGGAAAGTTAGGAGGGCAAAAGAAAGAGAGGAAAACCACATAACAGATGAATAGATTCAATCAAGGAGGCCATGGCCCTGAGCCTGTAGAACCTGAACAGAGGACAGTGGGGCTTGAAGGTGTTTTATTCATGGAGTTATTCATGAGCCCAAGTCAACTAGGGAGCAATTAACAACAACAACAACCATCAAGTTTTTGGTGTCAACAAGTGCTGAACATAAATTAATATAACACATAAAGGCCTCTACAATCAATATGAAATCACATCAGAACACATGCTAGAAGATACTAAGGCACTTTCCAGACCGGCCCTTTGCGCCGGCCTGGATACGTGCTAGGGTTGCCTCGGAGCATCCTTTACAGATGCCCCATAACCCTAGCACGTACCTACAGCATGATAAGGGTGGCGCCCTGTATACACAGGCACCGCCATTATGACATCATGGCTGCACCGGAGCCAAACGGTGCAGCGCAGGCGTGATGTGCTCGCACCACTGCAGGGCGTTTGTGACATCCTTTCAGTGGCACCAGAAGGAGCTCCGAAACGGAGCTCCTTTTTGCCGCACATATCACTGGTGCAGCCTTTACACAGCCGCGCCAGCGATACAAAAAAGAAAGGGGCCAAGAGGCCCCTTCCTCTATTTCCCTGCAGCTGTCCGGGTGTCCTTGGGGCATGAAGCCCCAAGGACAACCCTTTCCAGGCTGTGGGGAAGCGGCGTTTTGCCGCTTCCCCGAGGCCTGGAGAAGCGGCAGATTGAGGCCTCTGGGGCTGCCGCTGCAGATGCCCAGGCCCCGATCTGGCGGGGAAAGGGATGTGTGCAGGCCTCAAAGGGGAGGTCTGTATCCCGCCTAAGTTATCTAATAAAAGTCACATATAAAGATCTGCAAGGCTAGGCCACCCTTAGCATTAGGCAAAGTGAGTGAGTAACCTCAGGCTTGGGGGCTTCATGAAAGAATGTGAGAGATTTACTGTGATACCACTGTATTTTTACTGCTAGGGAAAGGGAGAGATATTTGTGGCATTTTCTGCTCAGCTGCCAGAATAACTGTGAATCAGTGGTGACTCTTTTACATCTACATGCGGACACTGCACATGCCCCCATTCGGTGTAGTATATGAATAAAAATATTTTGTTTATTTAGTGTGGATATTTTCATTTGCACAGTCATACATTTTATATTTTAACATTTTATAAGGAAATAACATTTAAATTAGAAGTTTATTTAAATAAATTCAATGGTTTATGCAACGTGTCACTTTTACACATTAAAAAGTTTGGGAGATCAGGGCCTCCAAGTCCTGCACCCACCTTTAGCAACTCTCTCACACACACCCCGGGAGAAGTACTTCCCCAGCCTTTCTAATCTTGGTTCTCTGGAATGAAGTACAACCATAATAAGGCTTCCTTGATTCAAACAGCACAATTCCATTACAATGCAGGTTCCATATAGAACAGTGGCCAAGGAGGGTTGGAGATGACAGGACTCGTGATTCACCATTTCTACAGGACAACAGGCTGGAGACTTGTTACTTGTTTATGACTTAAGTCATAAAATATCTGCAGAGGCTGATAGCTCTAACCCCTATGAAGCTGAACCATCATGACCAATGGGAATGATGCAAGTTAGAATCCAACATCATTTAAAGAGACACAGGTTGCTTAGCCCTAATTATAGCAACTTTATTTACTGTACTTGAATTATGTTACAAATGCTTTAAAACAAAACACCACTCAAGATATTCCTTTTTGTATTTCACCTGCAGAAGCACAGAATGACTTCATAAAGTCTCAGAATATAAACAAAGGTGATAAAACCCAGATTATAGGGTGTAGGCAGTTACAATGAATTCATCTCTGGTTAGGCTCAGAGGTTAAGACATTGACTCTGATGACAGTTTGAGACTGAAGTGTCACATGATGGAGTGAGCTCTCATCACTAGTCCAACTTTCTGCCAACCTAGAAGTTTGAAAGCATGTAAAAGTACAAGGAGATAAATAGGTACCACTTCAGTAGGAAGGTAACAGTGCTCCACGCAGTCACGCTGGCCACATGAACACAGAGTCATCTTTGACAATGTCTTAACTTCTGAGCCTAAGCAGAGATGAATTCATTGTAACTGCCTACACCGTATAATCTGGGTTTTATCACCTTTGTTTATATATTAAATATAATACAAATTGCTAATATTTTAAATCCTTACAATCCCAAACTAAAAGCTGAAAAGCACAAAACCTGAAAAAGTCATCTAATTTGCCATGATTTAATTTTTATAATGTATATAAATAACATTTACACATGTGAGGATGTTGATGAGAAGTTTACTGAGCAGAATCTTCACCATACAGCTAGGAGTTTATCGCACTGGCCCTGAAACAGGCCCAGTGCATTCTAAAACATATGCACGCAGGGGTGCACACGGAACGGGATGGGGCTAAGAACCCCATTTTATTACACACTGGAATGCCGCCTTTGCCGCCGGGCATTCCAATTGCGTCCCCGTTTCTGTTTCTAAAGCATTCTCAGAAATGGCGCCCTCTAGAACAGAACAGGGATGCAATTGGAACGCCCAGCGGCAATGGCGGCGTTCCAGCGTGTGGTAAAATGGGGTTCTTAGCCCCATCCCATTCCATGCATGCCCGTTTTACAACACATTGGGCCCGTTTCAGGGCCAGTGTGATAAACTCCCTAGTGTGGTATGTTAATGGTACACAGAACAAACGAAGTTTATAGATTTTTCTCACTGCTACCCCTTGTCTACAAATATGAGAATGGCAGAGGAAGGCAGATATGGAAGCATTAACATTAGAAGCAGAGGACCTTCTCAGTTTCCACGCACTCAGTGCTGGCCTTGCTGAGACGTGATACAGGTCTTTATTTTATAATAGCACAGTGAGGCCTAACAATGGTTAACTGAGCCTTGGGAATCAAGAGTATGCTAAGGGTAGATGGTGGACACAGTACAACACATGGAGCATTATTTTCTAAGCAAGGGTAACAGATAAATCTCCAATAGTGATAAACAGTGAAACCATCGAGATGCTTTCACCAGATCAAAAGCCTGCATATCAGAGAAAGCTGTATCTCTCACCCTAGAGTAAAGGTTTGAGTGACTCTTCCCAAAACTGACATTTCAGCTGAGTCAGTACTGTGACATCACAGCACTCCGAAAAGGGGAAAGGCTATGTTAAAGAGAAAGCTCTGGATATGCAACGCCTTCTCACACCCCATTTCAACACAGCCACACCCATTGTACCCATAAGTTTGTTGTGGGTGGTGCCTCTGCAGACACATCAAACATGTGACATCACTTCCTAACATCAACAATAATGGTCATTATGATTCTTGTATCCTAAGAGAAGTATGAATCAAGTTCACATGTTTACAGCAAGTGGACTACTAAGGAAATAAGGCTCTGTGTGCTGATTTTATTTTTATTTATTTTTGGAATTCATCTCCAGGTGCCTTCAAGTCGCCTGTTAACCTATGGTGACCCAGGGACGTAGTCAGGATTTTAGGAAGGGGGGGGTTCCAGTCTAAGTGCCACCATTATAATGGGGCTTGGGTGCGGCAGCGCAGCAGCACGCACCATTCATTTTTCTAATGGAAGGGGGGGTCCGGACCCCAAGAACCCCCCCTTGGCTACGTCCCTGGGTGACCCCATGAATTGCATAGGGTTTTCTTAGGTAATGAATACTCAGAGGTGGTTTTTCCAGATCCTTCCTTCCTCAAACATATTCAAGAAGGCCTTGAACCAGTCTTAACTGGAGTAGATCTGCTGAATTTACACACAACATGTGTAAATCCACTGATCATGTACCAATGGAACAACTCCAGCAACTGGATTTAGGGATCAGCAACTGAATGCCCTTATGTTAAACATCCCCCAGATCAGATAGGTACTATGCATCTACCCACACAAGAATGTCATATTTAGTCCTCACATAGAATTAGTCTATCTATGCTTACTCAGAAGTACAGTGTCCAACAGGTCTTATTCTCAAGAAAGCATGGAAACAACTACAGCCTTAATGGTTGAAAAATATTGATCTGTGATATCAGTTATTAAAATTTGCGCATAGGGTATAAATTATTAAAATCTGTGAACAGAGGCTCTTTGGCGCACCTCAAGAAAAACTGGCCACTTCGTTTAGAACATCCCTTAGAGCAAATGACTTGTCCCTACCCTGAATTATCTGTTTAAAACACTACATAGTGCCTGCACTCTGAAGCAGTAAGAAACTACAAATTCACAGGAGCAGGAGCACCATCATCTCTCATTCTGCAAAAGGGGGACAATTCTGCCCTATGCTTCCTTTCCTCTGCCTTCTCCACATTCAGGATTCTAGCTTCCCAATTTTTTGTGATCATATTCCAGAAAACAGAAAGCCAGGAAGCTCTAAGGTGCTGATGCATTTCTCACACCACAACAAAACCCCAGTTGGTGGTGTTGATATAAGTGTTGTGGCGGTGTGGGTGTGTGTTTATGTATCTATATATCACAATGTGTGTGTCTTTAAAGGGGGTGCACTCCACCTTTAAACAGCTAGATGCATCCACCCCTGGATTTTTATTCCATCAGGAGAACTGCAAAATGGGACCATGTGAAGCAAAGTCTTCTCACATCCCACCCACAAGGAGCCCAACCCCAAATCCTTTTGCAAAGGGGACCAGGATGGGGATGAGAATCCTTAACAAAAGACATCCCTCCAGCCATCGTCTCCCTTATGCAATCACCAAAAAAGGCAGGATGTGTTGTGAAGTTTCCTAGAGGGAACAGGGTGACCAGAGATGTCTTCATCTCAAAAGAGGATAAGACACAAATGTGGGACAGTTAAGAAAAATGGAGGACAGTTAAGAGAAAATGAGGACTTGACCAAAGAAAAGCTCTGACCTTATCACATTGGGACTAATTTTGGCATTAAAGGAAGATTAAAGTGCATTTAAAGCATCCCGCAAATAAACAAATATCAGAAATGCATTGTCACTGAAATTCCAAAAGTAAAAAGATGTGTGTTGATTCTTCTTTGTGACTGCTTTAGTGGCAGGTTTTGTGCAACATCGTGTGAAATTGTCTTGTGTGATTACGCAATTTCCCCAGGATATTCATGAGATAAACGTCCAATCTCCTTTGTGTGACAAACTCCCTAGAAATATAAAAATGCATGCTTCTTAATCATGCTCCAAAGAGAGGACTTAGGATGAAAAATGCAGGACCTGACCAAAGAAAAGCACAAAACACTTGGCTTGAGCATTGGGCTATCGCTCTGGAGACCAGGGTTTGAATCCCAGCTCGGGCCTGGAAACCCCCTGGGCGACCTTAGGCAAGGCACACTTTCTCAGCCTCAGGGGAAGGCCACAACCAACCTGCCTCTGAAGAAATCTTGCTATTTTTTATTATATATATATATATATATATATACACACACACACACACATACACAGTACAAGAATATAATAAACTCCCCCCATATCTCCGTTCCCTGTGTGTCTTCCAAAATACTAAGGGAGGACATTCCACTTCTGGTGGAAAAGGAGGACATATGCTTGGTGGCAATGGAAATGGAGGACATATCCTTGATGGCAATGGAGGTTGTGTCCAGGAAATGCCTGGCTGAGTGGCCCAGATGCCCTCAACACCCCAAAAGAGAAGGCACCCCAAAATGGAGGACATCCAAGGGGGGGGGGGAAGAGAAATTATAGAGCATGACCAAGCCAAAGCTCCAAACACTTATGTCAACATATAAACCATGAAACTCTAAAGTGTCAATAAATGGATGCTCCTTAGCCATGCTGGGGCAGAAGGGGGAAAGGGAGGACAGTTCCTGGGGAAAAGAGGACATTGGGGGGGGGGGGGGGGGGGGGGGGAGGGAAGGGGGGAGGGGTTGGTGGGGGGGAGAGGCGGGAAAAAGGAGGGGTGTTGCCTTTCCAAGAAGGAAGGAGAGGCAACAGAGGGAAAGGAAGAAGGAGAATAATTTGAAGGGAAGGATGTGTTTGAAGCAGCTTGGTGCATCCATCCCTGGAATTTTTTTCTCCACCAAGAGAGCTGCAAAATGGGACCATGTAAGCAAAGTCGCCTGAGGCACTTTGCTTCACATGGTCCCATTTTGCAGCTCTCTTGGTGGAGAAAAAAATTCCAGAGATGGATGCACCAAGCTGCTTCAAGGTGCAGCAAATCCTTCCCTTTAAAAAAAACACACAGAGAGAGGAGGAGAGAGCCATGCAGCAGCCCCCTTGGCCCCCTCTGGCTTTCTGTCTGCAGAGAAGGAAAGAATGAGGAAGAGAGGAAAAGGAGGAGGCTGCTCTCCTGACTCACCTCTGGCAGACATGGCTCTCAGGTGGGGAGGCTTTCAGGAAGAGGGGACTGGGGTTGCATCAGAGGCAGGCTCCCCTGAAAGGCACCAGGGAGGAGAAGGCAGCATCCCCTCCTCAGTCTGTCTGGGGATCCAGGGAGCCTCAGCCAGAGCCAGCCCCGCCGCAGCCAATGCAGGCAAGGAAGGAAGGCGAAGGCTGGGTGGGGCTCCTTTCTCTGCCTTCGCCTCTCCTTCTGCTGTTGCCACTGCACCAGCCTCACCACTGCCTCCTCCTCCTCCTTTAGGGATGCCCCCCCAAAAGGTCTCCCTTTGGAGAGGAGGAGGAGGAGGAGGAGCCGGGGCTGCAAACAGGGAGGACCTCCTCCAGCCAAAATGGAGGACCTGACCAAGCACTTCCAGTCCTAGAGAAAGAGGATTATTATTATTTAAAATATATATTCCATGTTTCTTAGGCATGCTGCAAAGGGAGGCCTCCCCCCTCCTCTTTTGGACATTCTTCCAGGACAGGAGATGCAAATGGAGGACAGGTCCAGGAAAAGGAGGACATGACTGGATGTCCTAAGCATAAAGGAGGGCAAGGTGCTGCACAATGGAGGACCTTCTCAAGTAAAAGTGGAGGGCCTGACCCAAGGAAAGCTCAAAGCACTTCTAGAAAGATGATTTTAAAAAATCCATGCATATTAGGATTCCTTTTTCTTTTGTTGACATTCTTCCAAGGCAGGAGGTGGAAATGGAGGACAGGTCTAAAGGAGGGCGAGCCTGGTCACCCTGGAGCATCACCACAAAGGAGGACGAGGCAATAATGGAGGGCCTCCTCAAGCCAAAGTGGAAGACCTGACCCAAGAACAGCTCAAAGCACTTCTAGAAACATTTTCTTTATTCCATGTTTATTAGGCATGTTGCAAAGGGAGGACATTTTGGAATTCTTCCAGAGCAGGAGGCAGAAATGGAGGACAGGTCCAGGAAATGGAGGATGTGTCTGGTCACCCTGTCCTCCATGTTGTGGTGCCTTGTCCTCCTTTGCAGTAAACCTGGGACCCCCAAGACTCCTGGGGGCCAGAGTCCTCCCCATGGTGGGTCTGGGCTGCCTTCTCTCCCAGCAGACAGCCAGGACTGTGGAGGCCCCTTCATGCTTTCCAGGCCAGCTCAGTCATCAGACATAAAGTGCTCCCTGTCTTCTGGTCCTTTGTCTTAGCTTTTCTGGGTTCCCACAGGAGCTTCCCAGACAAAACATTTATGGCAGTGGGGGGGACACATCTTGAGACCTAATTAACTTGAGTCCTAGGCTACACCTACACTGCAGAATTAATATAGTTTGATATCACTTTAACTCTGTTATTGTTGTGCACCTTCAAGTCATTTCCAACTTATGGAAATCCTAAGGTGGTGATCCTATGATGAGGGTTTCATGGCAAGTTTCCTCAGAGGGGGTTTGCCATTGCCATCCTCTGAGGCTGAGAATGTGACTTGCCCAAGGTCACTCCATGGGTTTCCATACCTGAACTGGAATTTGAACCCTGGTCTCCCAGTGTCTCAGTTCAATGCTCAAACCACTACACTATGCATTTGCTCCACAGCCTCCTGTATTTGATCAAGAGTCCAGACACAGGACAGGAAGACCCTTCCATTTGTTTTATCAAGCCATGGTCCAGCTTTGCTCAATAAATTTCATTGGGGCTTCACAGCCTTCCACGCTGTGTAGTCCTAGCAGTTCAGTGCTGCTTTAAGTGCTATGGCTTCAACCTGTGGAGACCTGGGATTTGTAGTTCAGGAAGATGTGTTTATAATGCTCTGGAATGCATTGGGCCTACAGCACTAAAGAATCCTAAGGACTTCCATAAACTACAAATCCCCAGATACCATAGGATGGAGCCATGGCACCTGAAGTTGGGTCAAACTGCTACAATCATCTTGCCATGCACCTCTGCTGCAACATCTGCCTTTTTCATTAACATCATTTGAGAAAAAGACAGAATAGCTTCCATCTTTTTTTTATTTTTTGTAAAGAGTGTTTCTAGCCAGAGGAGTCCTCACAGCAGTTTCCCCTGTTCTAAGTGAGTCCCTTTAGATGTTTGTTGATCACTGTTCCTTCACCACTGACTAAGAATGATGGGAGTTGCAGTCCAGCAGCATCTGATGGCAGTGGTGACTGGTGGCTCCAGTGTCAATGAGGCAGTGAATCTGTTGCAGAATCTAAGGGAGCTCCAGACTCCAGACTCTACTAAGCCTATTTTAGACATAGGATTTTTGCACCTTGGACAGCTCCTTTAAAGTTTATTCTACCACCACCATGGAAATCAGAGCAGTGGTCCTCACTGGACAGTTGCAGGTAGCCCACTTTCAAACTGCACAGCTACTCTGTCTTTCTCCAGGGGAATAAAATTGAAAGAAGCAGTGGGAAAAGGAGGGAGAGTTACTACTACCACACTGCAGAGTTAATGTAGTTTGTCACTGCGTTAACAGCTATGGCTCAAAATGCTATGGAACTCTGGGATTTGTAGTGGCACCAGAGCTATCTAACAGAGAAGGCTAAGTGTCTCACAAAATTACAGTTCACAGAATTCCATAGCACTAAGCCATAGAAGTCAAAGCAGTATCAAACTTTATTAATTCTGCATGACAGATACAGCCTGGGAATTCTCAAAGAGAGCATAAGACGGAGCCAGGGCAGTTTACAACAAAAGTCTTAATCTGAAGCATCCAAAGCATCCATTCCGGAAGAAAAGACAGAGGATTTGCACAGGGTCTTTTTACTAGATAGGGCATCAGGAAGCACCCTCAAGATGTTTCCCTACTCCATCATTCTGCTACAAAAAAAAAAAAAAACAACTGACTAAGGAGACAAGTACCCTGTTTCCTCAATAATGAGGAACCCTTCATATCATGTCTCAAAAGCATTCTACTGAGAGACTCAGAGGACATTTGAGAAAACCTTACTGTGATTAATTAGGACCTGAGAGAATTCAAAGACAGGGCTGAGTAAGTCTGGATAATGTTAAACATTTATTTATTCCTTGATGCAATAATACTGTACTCTAAAACAAAAGCTGTCTGGAAGACTAGATAAAACTGCCATCACTAGAGTGCAACAATTTTCTCTTAGCCAGTGGCAAATATTCAGATATTATGGACATTTTTATGCACTAAAACCCTTGGTGATCTATGGTCTTTTGCATGTCTGGGCAACTTATGACCCTCCCAACCCCAGCAAGGCAAACACATCAGCCCCATATATTGCTCTCAAAAGTTCAATTAAAGCACCTGGTTTTGGTGCCTCGCTGATACAGCAAAATAAGGGGATGGGCAAGCTTTGGGTCTCATTGGGAGAAAGGTGAAATATAAACCAACAAAATAATGATTATTATTATTATTAAAGATAATAAATACATGGCTAGTAAGCTGCATTTGTCAGGATGGGGTGTCACAAGCCTTTGTTGTGTATTTTATTTCCTGAACTCCCATATTGCAATAAATAGAAAAAAAAATATTTAAGAAGGGCACACCCCTTCCCAAGATGTACTTTTCTTATTTGCAGGGCTGGATTATTAAGTCAGAAGAAATTATGATGTTATCCAAAGCCACACAACCTATGTTCTTACCATCAGAGAAACAGAGGGTGAGCAATGGTAAGGCCTGAAACACTCGTAAATTATTTATTTGTTCCAGATTCAACAACATGCAGCAGTTTTATCATGACTGCTTTGCAGATGGCATAGAGCAATTTCAGCAAGACTATAAGCATCTATGTATATTTCACTGCCCAGTCTAGTACTTTTTTCCTTTTTAAAATGACACTTCTCCTCTCCTTTAGGCCACTGTTTACCTCTGTTCTTTTGGCTAAATACACATAAACAAAGGTGGTAAGATTACTGAAAGTGGTAAGATGCATGACAAGATGTCTGCCTGTCCTTGTCAAAGAGAGAAACATTACCATGGGGCCTCCTCTGCACCCCACTTGACACTGAAGTAGGACGGGCATGGTGTACATATTTTCCACCTAGGAAATTAAAAGCTGTAGTATATGTATCTCAGATTTGACATTACTGATTGATTTGCCTTTAGAAATAACACTCTCCCTCTTTTCCAGCTCTGTCTTCCTTGGCACCTTGTGTAGTTCAGTCTTATTTCTCATATCTTGCTCTTTTGTATGGTTGCAAACAGCAATGATTCCTGTAGCAGGCATGAATTAAATAAGTAATTATCCTTCCTCCATCCATCTCCATCCCCAAGGCATTAGCCTTGCAAGCTGATCTAGTGCTACAGTGAAGTACAATGGTGTGTGCTTATGCATTAGCATTTGTTTCCGAATCTGCTCATCATCCCTTTTATATGTGCAATCATTAAACAACTCCATTTGCAAATTTACCCATGTACTGTGAGAGTCAAAATTTTGCTCAGGCACTGTGATTTGATGGCAGGCTTTTTCATCTTTAATCATCATGCCATTTCCAGTGCACTTGTCACTACATTATTCTCATGGGTTCCCCCATGTGATGCTTAATATGCTGGTATTCAGAAGAAAATCATGAGAAGAGATAGCAGAACTTGAAACAATTCTGCATCAGAAAACCTATGCGTTGCTTTGAAATAGGCAGGAGAATATTAAATACAAATATACATACCACCACTGCAAGTTATTTTTGGGGGAGGGAAATCTTTATAGGCCCTTTTCCAATTCCATTACTTGCATTCTAAAGCTGGGTAATGTCATTTTAAAAACAGATGATACCATTTTGTAAAAAGCATACAAAGATAAAACAACAGTCAGGCAAAAGTTAATTTTCAAATGTAGGCATGGGAAAATAAATGTTCAAGGGCCAGTACCATAGCCACATGGGAACAAAGTAGATTTTACTTGCTATCTTCACATCAATAAAGAAGGATGCACATCTCCTGGAGGTGGAGGGAGTCCATTTGTGATTCAGCTACCTTTAGAAATGCCAATGTGAATCTGCTACTAGCAGAAGTATTCAGCTTTGCAAGCATTAGAAACCCTTCTGTTTCTCTTCCTCCAACTATTTCCATTCTGCCTCCTCCCACTGGTTGTTTCTCTGTTTTAGCTAGGAGAGCTGGTAGCCGCTGTTTTTTCCCCCCTTTCTTTTAAAAGTTACAAACAAATGAGCCAGAAGAGGGAAGCAACATCATTTTAGTAGATAGGGTTCAGCACCATGGAAAGCTCTTTTACAGTTTACACTTTAACCTTCAGAGTGGATGTGCTTCAAGCCCAAGAGTGGGTGTACCATACTATTAACATGAAGGCCACCAGACACTGATTCTATTCCTACTCAATGCCATTTCTCACCCATGGATTGCTCAGTTAGCATTTATAAGATTTAAGCCTACATCTAAGTGTTAGTCCCAACCTACTAAATCAGTGGATAAGTCAATTCAGATGAATTACACTGATATAATAAACCCACTGGGTGTCCTTGGACAAGTTACACTCTCTTGCTCACAGAGGAAAGCACTGGCAAACCTCCCTCTGAACAAATCTTGCCAAGAAAACCCCATGATACGGTCACCTTAGGGTCACCATAAGTTGGAAACTATTTGAAGACACACAACAACAAACAACTAATGATGTTCAGACTAATATTTGGATATAAGCCCAATACAGCATATTTTATTCTGGAATGGTATCTAAACACTTTCGGTATCATACTAGTTCTCCAGTAGAAAAGCATTCAGAAAATGAATTGGAGCCTTTGAGGAAAATGGAACTGCATCCTCCTAGAGCATGACCATCAAAAAGTTGTCTACTGATTTATCTTTCGTCCTTATCTTAGTTCCTGGTTGTCCCCTCCTTAGCTTCTCCTGACTCATATACTGTAGTATAATTTGCTTCCTTCTCCAACAGAATCGTAGAATCATAGAGTTGAAAGAGACTGCAAGGGCCATCCAGTCCAACCCCCTGCCATGCAGGAAATCACAAGCAAAGCATCACTGACAAATGGCCATCCAGCCTCTGCTTAAAGATCTCCAAGGAAGGAGATTCTACCACTCTCTGAGGAAGTGTGTTCCACTGTTGAACAGCCTTACTGTCAGGAAGTTCCTCCTAATGTTGTGGTGGAATCTTTTTTCCTGTAGCTTGCATCCATTGTTCCAGGTTCTGTTCTCTGGAGCCAATATCTAGGCTGTTGGCTGCACTGCTAGTTTCCATTCTCACCTTCTGAAACCGTGTATCAGGTTAAGCTAGTGTTTTGTCCTTGACAGAGGTAGTATCAGTGTCCTCATAGGACTGAGATTTGATTCCTGCAACTCATTGCATATGAGGTTGCCTTTTAATACTACTTGGCAACTTCATTTGGCTCAGAATATGGCTATGAAAGAACTGACTAGATCTGAACACATAGGATGTAACTAATCAGTGTTAAATTCACAGCAAGACAGGTACACACACACACACACACTTACTATCATGTCTAGTTCCCGAGACCCAGGTTCAGGGTATAACACAAACTGGGAAACAGAAGGACAGGGGGATATGCCAGTGCTTGAGACAGACAGTGATATTTCCCAGAAGCCACATCACACAAACATGGACTCAATAGTACCTACCACAGAAACAGAGGGGCTGTAACTCTCACAGCGTTTTAACAGGAAATGCTCATTGATCAGGCAATAGCTGCAGGAGGCCGCCAGCCCATAAATATTCCGGCAATTCCCTTGGGAGGTCATTGTTGACAACCAGCCATTCTGGGGGAAGCATCGCCTTCGTCTTTTGATTCCTGGCTTGTATTTTCAAAGAACCCTGGACCCTGCATTGTAAACTGATCATGCTACTGGACAGTCCCTTGGACTGATGCCATCGATTTATTACTGTACCCTACTGACCTAGACTGCCTGGGCTCTAAGAACTGTATACACTTGGCTGGGAAACCCGTGTACATGACCTGGGCTGCTTCTGTCTCATCTCTGATGTACTTTGCTTGGTACTATGCCCCTGGCAGGCCGCCAAGACACGACACTTACCTTGTGTAGCTTCCAGTTTGTTATCAAAGTGCTGACTTTGTTCTCCAGGTCCCTATACGGCTTGGTTTTTGGCTGATTCCAAGAAACTGTCCTACTCTGAATGTTCCCATTTCCAGAGGTTAACCAGTATTGCAATGGTGGAGCTCAGACTTTAGAATGCTCTCTCTGAAGACATTTGCCTGGAGCCTAATTTATTTGCTTTTTTGGCACTTGAATTTGAAGAGTCTAGTAGTATTAATGCAATCCTTGCGGTTTTATTATTTAGCTATTTGTCCCAATTATTTTATGATTGGTCTTTTCTAAGGAGGTTTTATTTTTATTTATTTTTAATTTATGTGTTATTATTGTGTATATTTTAATGTAGTGTTTTAACAATATTGTTAAACACTGAGGACTCTAAAAAAGGAGAATGTATAGGGCCAAATTCAATTTCGGGTAAGTTACTGGGGGCCACATTCCAGGAACGGATGGGACCAAGGCAGAGGGATGGGATAAAAAATAAAACATATTTTAGCTTACTTACTCCAGTAACTAAATCTATTTAAACCTTTAAGTAAACTGTGGTGTAAACCCACTGCAGAAATAATCCAGTTTGAGAACACTTTAACAGCCCTACTCAATGCTAGGGAATTCCGAGAACTGTGGTTATGGGAGACATTTAGCTTTTTCTGTCAGAGACAGAAAATACAATTCCCAGGATTCCCTAGAGCACTGAGCCAAGGCAGTTAAAGTGGTCTCAAACTGGATTATTTCTACACTGTATTTTGGACCTGCATAAAACTTAGCAAACAATAAAATAATGGTGGTGGTGGAAGCTGCCATCATGTGAAATCCACAAAGCCTGATTTGGCCCACACTATATATATATATATATATATATATATATATATATATATATATATATTTCATATATATATATATTTCAGATATAAATAAATGAGTACATTATTATGTCCATCCTAGATTGCCTGCTTAGCAAGCAAGTCAACCAGCCTAAAATGCTGTAGGGGAAAAACAGGTGGCTTCTCCTGTCTTTGGAACAGACTTTATGGGGCTTGGATCAAAGTCTGTCTTTGGAAAATTGCAGCTACATTAAAATATTTCATTCTTGCTGATGCTTGATTCAAGAATGGCATCAGAAGTTGACAAAGTAGATGTCTGGCAAGGCCCACGTCCACCACCAACCCTTTGGCCTCCTCTTCCCCCTTCATGTCTCTGTTTATGTTAACCTGTCCTCTGCAAGCCTATGAAAGGTCACAAGAGTAAGGAAATAAGTGGTTGATTTACCCTCTGGATGGTGCTGGGGGGGGGGGGTGAAAGAATAGTGAGGTCAGTGCAAGAAAGGGGATCTGTTCTTGTACCATCCAACATTTCACAGATGAAAATTGGGGCACGTGAGGCCAGGGAATATCAGAGTGTGGTCAAGATGACAAACATTATTAATTAGGGAAAAGACACAATGTAGAAGAGGCTTCAGCAGTTTGCTTTTGCCTGAGCCTCTCCTTCCTCTCCCCCTTCCTGAGTAAACTGAGTGCAAACTTCTTTGACCTCCATTTACAACAACTGAAATTTGCTGAGAATAAAGGGGGAATGTGGGAGGTGGAGAGAAAAACGAGGACAGTTTATAAGCATGGAAGAAGTGAAATAATAGAAGTTTAATCAGGACTATCCCTGCCAAATTAGAACAGCTAGAGGGGTATGTATTCTGGGAAGTGTGCCTTACTAAGTTATCATGCTCAGAGATCCCTGGAGCTAACATTGGTTTAAGTTATGTGGGGGAAGGCAATGGGTTTAAAAAGCAAATTAGTTGTCCCATAGCCTTTTAAAAATACAAAATGGAAACTCTAAAAGGTCAGGCTTCATTTAGCCTATATTTGCAATTCTTGCCCTTCAGGTTGGCATGAGACGAAGTCAATATGTGACACCTGTCAATCCTCTGTTATAAAATGCATTTCATCTGGATGTCTCGCCTGATCACTGACAAAGATTAGAAAGGAACTGCAGATGCTGCCTGTGGATAGTCTTTCAATCTACTTAGGTTGCGCATTTTACGTTTTCATTAGCCTGAGAGCAGAGCCTACTAGAGTTTGTACAGAAATATTATTCACTGAGGTAAATCCACTGTCCAGCTGATTAGAATACATGCAGAAGAATACTCTATGCACTTTTAGCTACATCAGTTTAAAGAAGAAGCTAAGATATCATTTTCTAGTCCAGAAACAGTAGAATGGCTACAGTACAATATCTGAGCTGCCTCTCTCTTGATGGTACATTATTTTTCAGAGCCCTGACACTGCAGGCTGTCTTAGTTAGCAGATTTTGAGTGTTATGAATGGGTAATAAATTGTTATTTAATTTATTGTCCTTGTATAGTAATTTGTAGAGATGAGGAGAGAAGCTTGTGGGATTTTCCACCTCATGCACCCAAAATAACTTGGTAGCCTTTGGGTAGTATTCAGCTTGATTTTGAACACAAAGGCGGGGTACAGACCGCCGCTTTGCAGCGGTCTGGCGCCGCCGCCAGAAGGTCCGCGGGGGAGCCGGAGCCTTCAAACGGCCCGACTCCCGCGCGGACCGAAAAAAGAAGCTCCAAAATGGAGCTTCTTTCTGCGTCGCGTTTGCGACGTAGCGAGGCGCCAGGGGCGCGCTCGCTACGTCAGCAGCGGCGCGACGCGTCTGGACGCTGTGCGTCCGATACGTAAAGATGGCGCCGGCCATGTAGAAAGGCCGGCGCCATCTTGTACGGACGGAGTCCGTACGAGGCCCAGGGGCGTCTAAAAGAGACGCCCCTTTTTTAAAATGGGACGTCCTCCGGACGTCCCAAAGGGCCGTCTAGAAAGCCCCCATGAGTGATAGGAATATACATTTGCTGCTTCACCACAGATAGCAAAATGTCTTGCATCAGCCCTTTCTTAGAGTTTTTACAATTGAGTCTAACTACACAGTACAACTTTACTGCTCTTGAAGTATCACTATTATTCATAGGCTAGCTTGGAGTGGATACAATAATGGAATAGGATTTAATTTTTCTTCTCAATCAGAGCATAGCACAAAATAAACATGATGCCATTTCACCATCCTTCCATCTCATTTAAGCAAAAGATTGCATATTCAAAAGTAGATTATATTAACAAAGTACTTCAGATAGAAGGAAGCAGGAAAGTAGAGAACAATTGTGCTAGAAAGCTAATCTAAGGATACAGTATATAGTAGTCCAGGGGTCAGCAACCCCCGGCCCGTGGACCGCATCTGGCCCGCGGAGGCAGCAGGAGGTACCCCGATGGTGGCAGCGGCGGCAGCGGCACCGAGGAGGGCGGGCCGCAGACAGTGTGCCGCCGCCGCCACCCGTGCCTTCCTGTAGCCCTGTGCATGCCTGCAGGGCCACACGCAGGGCTAAATAGGAGGAGTTTCTCCTCCTGGGGCTGGCTGGCCAATGGCTGCTGGCAGGGGGCGGGCGGTTGGAACTCCAGCCTGCCCCCATTGGCCAGCCAGCCTCAAGAGGAGGAGCTCCTCCTCAGGCAGGGCAGGAAGGGGGCGGGGGTCCTCCTCCTCCTTCCCGCCCCTCCCGCGGCTGCTTGACAGCCGCGGGGAGGTAAGGAAGGGGGCGGGGGTCGCCTCCTGCCCTTTCCCTCCCTTCCTATGGCTGCACGACAGCCGCAGGGACGGAAGGAAGGGGGTGGGGGAAGAAGAGGAGGAAGAGGAGGAGGAGGGAGGAAGGAAGGAGCAGGAGGAGGAAGAAGAAGAAGAAGAGTAGCAGGAGGAGGAGGAGGAGGAGGAGGATTTCCATTCCATTTGTACAGGTCTGCTTTGTTTTAACCATGATAGTGGTGGTGGTGGTGGTGATGATGATGATGATGATGATGATGATGATGATGATATTAGTCAGTTTCTGAGACATGCACTCACTCTTTCTGAAGTTGAGACAGTGTGACTTTCCAAAGTGCATTTCTGTGTATTTTCGGTAGTTTTAATGCTAAAAGGTCTGCTTTAACAATGATGATGATGATGATGATGATGATGATGATGATGATGATGATGATATCAGCCAGCTTCTGAGGCCCAAATGTCCTCCATTTTGATCATGCCTAAGAAACATGCATTTATATTAACATTTTTAAAAAACCATCAAATTTTTTTGCATGTCCTCCATTTTTTAAACATGTGTCCTACATTTGAAAATATTGTCCTGTTTATTTATTTATTTATTTATTGGCTTTGGCCCCCCAGTTGTCTGAGGGACAGCAACCTGGCCCCCGGCTCAAAAAGGTTGCCTACCCCTGTAGTAGTCCCTCCTTATCCGTGGGGGATAAGTGCCAAGAACCCCAGTTGATGTCTGAAACCATGACTGAACCCTGTACCATTAATACATTCAGGTTGCAATTGACTGCTGATAACTGAAACAACAGAGTGTGAAACCATGAATAACAGGAGATTATGTAATATTTTTTAGACAGCAGCTGACCATGGGTCTGAAATCATACATTAACTATCACTGGAGAAGAAGTATAGATATATGAGATATATCTGTAGATTTACTAAATTTGAAGATCTCATATGCATATTTACATCTGAATCAATAAAAACCCTTTCAGATTATTCCAAATACACCATTTGTGCAGTCAAAAGTTTAATTGCACTGGGCCACTTGATTTCAGGTCACTGTTATGTTTCTAGTTGTGCATGGATGTGTGTGCACACACAAATATATAGATATAGATGATATAGATATAGATATGCAAAAGCAGTAGCCAGGCCCACAAATGTTTAAAGAACACAGACTGTAAATTTTCACTGCTACTATACAGTTAAGGCATATTTGTTGTTAACTGCCCTCAAGTTGATTTTGACCCACAGCAACCCTGTGAATAAGACATCTTCAAGACTCCCTGTCCTCCACTGCTCTGCTTAGTTCCTGCAAACTCCTACCTGTGACATCTCTAATAGAGTCCATTCATCTAGCATGTGGCCTTCCTCTCTTTCTGCTTCCCTCCACCTTTCCTAGCATTATTGTTGTTGTTTTTTCCAATGAGTCCTCCCTTCTCATGATGTATCCAAAGTATGACAGCCTCAGTTTTGTCATCTTGGCTTCCAGGGAGATTTCTTGCTTGATCATATCTAGTACTCATTTGTTTGTATTTTTTCTGTCCACATGATCCTCAGCACTCTTCTCCAGCACCACATCTCAAATGAATTGATTTTCTTCCTGTTGTCTTTAACTGCCCAACTCTCACATTTATACATGGTAATAAGGCATATATTTTCTGCTAAAAGAAAGCAAAACTCATTACAATTGACTTCTCTCTGGTTGATGCAGCTTGGAAGGACTATGTGTAAAGACGCATAAGGTTGGGCTCCCAATCTGTGATTACAATCCAGCCAATATGTTTGTAAGCATAAGCATTCATAGAGTCAGTCGACTTCATCAGATGCAGTTGAATTAGTCTAGAAAAGCTTATACTACCAACTTCTTTATCCAAATTAGTCTCAAAGATATTACAAGATTCCTTTGTATGCAGATAGAGACTAATGGCTATATTTTTTAATGACACACCCTCATACCCAGTGTTGTTTGTAAGAGGATGTTAAGATCCAACTGTCTTTCACAAGCTTGTGCTTTGCTGTCAAAATCTGCTAACTACAAATGGGTCTCCAGACAGGAAACATAAAGCCTCCACATGGGACATCCTGGGAAAACAACATTGGAATGAGAATCTTGAAATTAATTTTGGATCCATTTCATTCAGCTCCATTCCCTTGCTCCCAAAAGAAACCCAGTTTAGAATCCGTATTCATATCAAGCTAGAGCTGGAAAGTTCTCCTCGTTGATACTCCCCTTCCATCTTGGCCAGCATGTACCTGCAGGGTTGTGGATGCGGTGGTGAACCTGCTCATTGTCTGCATTCTCCCCGGTCCCCTTAGGTTTGCTCTGTGGGCCCCATTCCCTCTGTGGGACAGCCACTACATGGACACATGGACACACACTCTCTTATTAACACGAGCAGTGGGGAAATCCTCATTATTCATTTTTGTTATTAATTTTCATGAAACATATGTTGACTCTTGCCATCTGCGCCTTCATTGTCCATTTTTGTTAACCACAGGCAATAATTATATTTAATTCCCCATGTTCCATGGGAAGCGCCACCAGCTGGATGCCAAAGTCACTCGCACAACCCAGCTGGCAGCCCTTCTGGTGCTGTAAAGAGCACACACACACACACACACACACACACACACACACACTCCTCCTGCCTTATTCCCCTTCTGGCTGGTAAGGTTTAACATTACTAGAGCATCAGTATGTCTTCTTTAATCATTTTGATACCAACTGCTTTTTTTCTTTTTAATCTTCCCAAATTACAACTTTAGTCTGATACTAACAAAAGTTTGTTATTAAGTGCAAACCAGAGACAGGAGGGGAAGCAAAACAGAGCTGGAGGATTCAAGGGTTTTTAAAGGCAAAAAGGTTACTTAGTGTCACCTCACAAATAACTAGTGTGTTTGAAAGGGGACAAATCCCCTGCTCTTGTTGTTTGTTGCCATCTGGCAATTGCGTAACTGGGATAAACCCTTTTAATGTGTGAGCATGTGTGCGTTAGTGAAAAAAGATGACCAATGCCTGGAATATTTTCTCTGAATGGTACAATTTTGCCCCCTGAATGTGACTCTTGCCAAAACAATAACTGTGGTGCACAAATGTCAAGGAACATTAATGTTAAGGAACATTGTGAATACTAAGATTATTAAAATAATGACATTACTGGTTTCATTATATAAGGGGGGGCTCTCTGTGCTATCAATTTGGTGGTGGCACCCATCTCCCTTTTTTATCTTCATCTTTACTATTTACCAGAATTTGTACTAATACAATTACCCCCCTCTGCACAAGATGACACTATCTCATATACTGACAGAACAATAGAATAATGAATCACAATGTTCTGATGACTGGGAGCATAATTGCAAGATCCCATAGTCGAACATAATGTTGCAGTAACTAATAGGTACTTCTGTTTGTAATGGACAAAGTGCATGACACTAATGACACAAAAAAACAGTGCCTTTAATTTTTAAAAAATGGTCACAGTATTATAACTCTCTTGTCTGGAGACAGATGGTTTATGGCTTCTATCTAGCATGTCCAGTATGTATATCCAGGCAGCATGTGAGGAGTCAGAAGGCTGAGCCCAAACATTGCAAGTGCCAGACATACAGTAATTCCTTTCATCTTTCCAATTTTTGTTCGTATTTTAGTAACCAATCTACTGGTCTCACCTAAATTAAGCACACTGTGGCCACCTTCTCCTGCCCATTTTTCTATGGCTTATCATCTTTTCCTGTAACATCTCGTACTTCTGTCCCACATCCTTCCAGTGTTTGAGCACTTCATTTTCTTCCTTTTTCTTCCCTTACCTATAATCTACCATACTGTCCCTTGGAATAACCAAAAGCCCTTTCACCCTACACCTATATAACACTTTCATTTCACTTTTACTACATGATTTATCCTATAGAATACTGGGATATGTAATTTGGTGAGGTATGTAAAGCTATATGTCAGAGAATTCAAAATATTCCTTCCTAAACAAAATCCCAGGATACCATAGGATGGGGTCATGGCAGTTAAAGTGGAATCATAGTGCTATAACTCTGGTATGAAAAGGCCCCTGGAAGCAACAAGGAGTGTATTACACAGTGTCCTCTTTGTTGTCTTTTGGGCACAATAAAATTCTAGCACTGATGTTTACAATCACAGAATTTGAAGCAAACCAAAGAGCCATCCAGTCCAACCCATCAGTGCAGGAATTCACGGCTAAAGCATTCCTGGCCAATGGTCACTCAAACCTCTGTTTAAAGACCTCCAATAAAGAAGAGTCTACCACCTTCCAAGATAGTCTACTCCACCTAATTCCTCCTAATTCTTCCCTAAGGATGCAGTATCATATATTTTAAGAACAACCAAGAATACACTAGAGCTAGTATGGCATAGTAGTTTGAGCATTGGACTATAACTATGAAGACCAGAGTTCAAATCCCCATTCAGCCATGGAAAACCACTGGGTAAACTTGGGCAAGTCACACACCTTAAGCCTCAGAAAACACTGTGATAGGTTCACCTTGTTGTTGTGTGCCTTCAAGTCATTTCCAACTCATGGTGACCCTAATCAAACCTATCACAGAGTTTTCTGGGGCTGAGAGTATGTAACTCACTCAAAGTCATCTAATGAGTTTCCATGACGAAGTGGTGATTTGAACCCTGATCTCCAGAGTCCAAGTCCTATACTCAAACCACTATACCACAGTATCTCACTATACTACATTGTCTCATCTTAGGGTTGCCGTAAGTCAGAAATAGCTCTGACCCTTGGTATCTCCACCTGCTCCCTTATTGGTCATGACTAGAGTCCTAGCTCTGCAACTTTAGTTTAGATTTTAAATAGTCAGCTTCCAAAAGCTTTAAAAGCACCATAGAAATGTGTAAATAAATTCCCCATGATGTTTTGGTTGGGGAAAAAGTTTATCTACACTATACAGCAGATGCTACATTTGAATTACTGTCAAGCTTTCTCTTTTGGAATTGTGGGGTTTGTGATTTAGTGAGGTTCATAGAATTCTCTGTTGGAGGGTTCTAGTGAACTCTTCTGAAATAAGATGGAGCCTTGGAAGTAAAGGCAGTACTGAAGTGTTACAACTTTGAGGTTCAACCACAAAACCAGTTAAATACAGGCAAGTCAATGGTACCATCAGGTGGGCACATAGCTATTTGTTAAACCAAGCTCAAAGAGGATTTGCCAATAACTTTTCATCAAAGTGGAGGATAATTTGCTGCCTTTGGTTTGATACCCTTCTGTTGCCAAGTTCAGCCATTATGCCACCTAAAAATAGTAGCCTCACAGCCAAACATAAGAATGATTAGACATAGTTAGCGTCTCCATATGTTTTTCCAGGTTGGAAAGGGACTAACCAGGAAAATTTACCCAACAAGAAATTTAATCTTCACTCATATTAATGCAGCCCTGATAGATTTTGTTTTACAAAATCAAAGAGATATCCTGTTATTTTCTCAAGACTGGTACAGGTATTAGCAGACTATGGAGGTTGGTTGAAAGTCATTTAAAGTATGTGAATTTGCTGCCATCTGCAGGGCACATTATAACCAATGGAAAGAACAGAGTAGACAATGTTTGTCATAATTATAATACTCCAGACTGCAGGTTAAATTTCATATATATTTTCTGCACTGTTAATAGTGTATAACCAACCTCACAAATGAACCATGAGATGAAACAAACCTAGAGAGGGGGTGTTTATTATCTTCCATCAGCATATGTGATTGTTTTGTTACAAACAAGAATAAAATCAAAACTGCAGACAATATATTGCAAACATTGTTTTATTCAGGCACATCCAGCACCATCACTGCTTCTTTGAGTCTGCTATATCTTCTTCACAACCAGCTTTTAGTATAGGATATTAGTTTTGTTCTAGCTGCGCTGATCTTTTGCTTCCACCCATTGTCCTTACTTTTACAAGTGGCTCTAAAATTTATGCATGAATTTCCAAAGAAAACAAAATACACACCTTTATATTTTTGCTTTGACTGCATGCTCATTTTACATTTTTAAAGTATTTTATATTTAGGGGTGCTAGAGTTTAGTATTGCATTTCTTTTCTGGAACTACAGTATCTATTAATGTTAGAAAACAAAACAGAAAATTCAAGCTCTGCTGTTCTGCAAACAATGGCACAATTTAGCGAGCACTTAAGATCCCCAGCTGTCATCCAGGGATATTGTGCACTGAGGCCCTCTTCTGGTGATAATCTACTATTTCTGATAGCCTCACTCTGTTGCTTTATCTGGAACACATAAATGATAAATGAGATCTGTCTTATCTTTTTAACCTTTGGTTATGTATGACCTGGTTTTATTAATTTTAAGTATTTGTGCTATTGTTTTATTTCAAGGATATAACTATTTTTGTTTGTTCATTAACTGCCCTCAAATCGACCCAAATTCATAGTAACCCTGTGGATAGGACATCTCCAAGACCCCCTGTCCTCCACTACTCTATTTACACCCTGTAAATTCATATTTGTTATCACCATAATTGAGTCTATCCATCTAGTTTGCAGTCTACCTTCCTTTATACTTCCGTCCACCTTTCCTATCATTATTGTCTTTTCTAATCAGTCATGCCTTCTCATGATGTGGCCAAAGTATAGCAATAGCAATAGCAAGTATATTTCTATACCACTTGTCAGTGAACTAGCACTTTCTAAACAGTTTACAATGTGTAAGCCAATTGCCAAGCTGGGTGCTCATTTTACCTACCTACAAAAGAATGGAAGGCTGAGTGGACCTGGAGCCCAGCAAGATCGAACTCACAACCTTGTGGCTGCAGTGCTGTCATTTAACCACTGCGCTACCAGGGCTCCATGAAGAAAGAAATTGGGAAAAATAAATCGCCTGTTCCTAGTTATCTCCCCCCCCCCCCCAAGTTTCTCTCATTGCAGCTTCCACCTTACTTTTTAGAATTTGGGATTCATCTTCATATGTTTTTTTATTCCATGTGTCATTCATTATTTCCTTCTGTATATTGCATCCAAGTCTTTCTGTTTCTTCTTGATCTTGTTTTTGTTGTTGTCAGCTGCCCTTGAGTCAACCCCAACTCATGACAACCCTGTGGATGAGACACCTCCAAGACTCCCTCTCCTCCACTGTTCTGCTCAGTTCCTGCAAACCCTGTGGCTCCTCTGATTGAGTCCATCCACCTGGCATGTGATCTACCACTCCTTCTTCTACCTCTATCTTTCCTAGCATTACTGTTTTCTCTGGTGATCCATGTTGTCTCATTATGTGCCAAAGTATGACAGCCTCAATTTGATCATCTTAACCTCCAAGGAGAGTTCTGGTTTGTTCAAAGACCCATCTGTTTGTCTTTTTGGCTGTCCAGGGTATCCTAATCACTCTTCTCCAACACCACATCTGGAATTTGTTTTTGTTTTTATCTGCTTCCTTTACTGTCCAGCGCCTGCATCTATACATCTATACACAATGGCTTGATGATTCTGACTTTGGTACTCAGTTGCATATCTTTACTCTTCAGAATCTTTTCTAATTCATAGCGGCCCTACCCATTCCTAGTCTTCTTATTTCCTGGCTGCAGTCACCACTCTGGTCAATGTTTGATCCTAGGTATGGGAATTCTCTGACTATTTTGATTCCTTCATAGTCTAGATTAAATTTATGTATTTCTTCTGTGGTCATTATTTTAGTTATTTTGCAGTTTGTTCTTTTTATTGTCATAGAGCATTGTGGCCCTTGGTTTGAACTTCCATTTGAGTTCCTCGATCTTGTGGAAGAGGTCTCTAAATCTTCCTTTTTTGTTGTGTAGCTATGGGGGAGGCAAAATGAGGCCATTGCCCTTCCAAATGAAATTTTCTTTCAGTCCCCAAATTTCTAGCATTTCAGAGAGTGAGACACTAAAAATAATTTACACCTACAACTCTTATATTTACTATGCGTTCATTCCCTTGGTACCTTTGCTCCCTTTTTTATTTGGATGTCTAAACTTTATTTCTAACTGCTCAACTGAAGGTTTAAATTATTGCAGTGCTAGAAATTTGGGGACTGAAGAAAAATTTCATGGGGAGGGGCAGAATCCTTACCTGGGACAGAATTCCTATTTGGGGATAATGCCCTCAAATTCTTATAGGAAGAGAGTGCTGTGGATACCATGGACAGCCAAGGAGACAAACAAATGTCTGAACAGATCAAGCCTGAACTCTTCCTGGAAGCCAAAAGGACAAAACTGAGACTGCCATACTTTGGCCACATCATGAGAAGGCATGAGTCATTAGAAAAAAAAAACAATGATGTTGAGAAAGGTAGAGGGATGTAGTAAGAGAGGAAGACCACAGGCCAGATGGCTAGACTTGATTTAGGGAGGCCACGTGTAGAAATTTTATATGGATAACATTCAAAGAAGCGTGGATGTATTTGAGCTAAAGAGAAAGGGGCTCTCATAAAAAAATATATTAGTGAATGTACTATTTATTGGGGGAAAAAACTTCTGATTTACTTATGAGGTATATAAGTATATGGCAAGGACACATCTGTCTCACTGATGCTGTTGGGTTATACTGATGAACTCAGTTGTCTTTCTTTAATTCAGTTTCTACTCAACACCATCCACACCCCACCTCAGAATTATTTATAAAATGATTTCCTCCAGCTTTATCCACATGAAGGACACCTAAAGGGCCTATAGCAGTGATGACAAACTAAGTGCCCAAAGTGCAACCCAAAACCCACTTATTTTTTGCAAAGTGACATGTCCCTCTGACTTTGTAGTAACAAACTCTGGCGAACTCTGTGCTGAGGTGTTGGTGTGTGTGCCCACAGAGAGGGCTCTGAGTGCCACTTCTGGCACTCGTGCCATAGGTTCGCCACCACTGGCTGTAGTCCTATAATATTTCACCCCATGAATGAAGGTTTGTTCTAGTACTTTTTTTTTTGAGTCAATTATTCAGGTGGTGACTCTATGCTACAGCATTGTGTTGAAAAATACAGTCTAACTTGTGAGATCTTGAAAATATTGACTAATAACAACCCATTCAGTAAGGAAACCGAGATAGTTATGTCTAGCATCATGTCTGGATGTGATGAAAAGATAGCCAATGGATAAATATTCATCACTACTGTGTTGCTGGGAAGGGATAATGAAACTTGTGAGATTTTCTGTATCAGACGCCAAAACAGTTTGACTAGCCTTGGTATCCAGTGATGAGCACACTCCAGAACAGCCCATCTTATGTCTCAGCATGATCTGGGAGGAGCAGCTATGATTTAATAAGAAGCTTTTGCCCTAAGACTCAGTCTTGACCCTTACATCCTTCTGATTCAAGGCTTCTTCTGAAGATACAATTTTCATTGAGAACACTGCACCCAAAAGACATTCCCATGATTGAAAGTAATACTAGAAGGATTTATGTCATTCTTTGTTATTAGATGGGTGTGCAGAACTACAAGTCTGGTAATGAGTCCTGCAGATGAGAGGCTTTTCATCACAAGAATGAGTTGCAGGGGCACTGCAAAGAATGATGAACCATAACAATGAATGCTGATCTCAGGGTTTTTCCTTTCCATCATTGTAGAATAATTGAATCCTAGAACTGGAAAGGTCTAGGAAGTCCCATATATGTCAAGGTAGAATCTTCCATAGATGAACCAATTTGTGGCAAATTTATCACAAGCAAAGAATAGGAAAGAACTGCACTCATGTAAGGTACCTTTGGAAAACAGGATTGAAGCGAACATTTTATAATCCTTCATGGAGGATTATAAAATCATTAATTGGTAAGATCCTACACATAAAATTGCAAATGAAATCAGTATGTTTTCTATTGGGAATGTTTGTGGACGAACTAGAAAAGAAGCATGGGAAAGTATTATTTTACATGGTAACTATTGCTAGAATAACATACGCGCAAACATGGAAAACAGCAGATATCCCAGATAGAGATGAATGGATAATGAAATTATTAGAAATAGTGGAAATGGACAAATTAACACAATTGGTAAGAAATAATTCAATAGAAAATTTTAACAAAGATTGGGAATTAGTTCATGAGTTTTTGAAGGAACAATGGGGTGAAATAATATTATGATACTACGCGAATGCTGAAATGTTTAAAACTAAGGAAATATGATTAGTAATACAAAGAAAACTACAACATATTGCTCTTTTCTGAATACCCTCAAAATTATAAGATCTTACACACAAATCCCTTGCACCTACTCATCTGAGGGATCTCTTTTGGGAGAAAGGCAGCGTACAAATGAAATAAATAAAAATAATAATAATTTTAGAGACAAACCGTATGAAGAAGTTGTAACACAGTTACCCTCAAAGGTGCTACAAGATCCTTTTGTATACTGATATTTCAGACTAATGCAGCTATTACTCTACTCATCTGAAACATGGCAACCCTGATTCACTAAGAAAAAGTTATTGAAAAGTTCTTGTGGTTCTACAAAGAAATAAAACCACTAAGGACATTTTCACCTTTTAAGAAACATATGTTGTGCAATATGCACATTCGCTTGTTTGTCTGCAGTTTGTCTCCTTATTTATATGTCTGCTTATTTGTCTGTTAATATATTTAATCAAATTCTGATAAAGAAATAAAAACAGAAGTAGCAGTGTTTTATTTTCCCATGTTCATCCGTGGAAAGCATGAATATTCGGATTTCCTAATCTTGACTCGGATTTGGGACCTGGATTAAATTGGATGGCCTTCTGATCATTTAATTTTATAGTGTATTGCAGCAGGGCTCACAACTAAATCTTGTGATCAGTGATTCACATAACTCAAGATTTTACAGGCATTTCTTTTCCTAGCACTAGGGAGAAATACTAAGTATCAGAGTAAGCAAGCTAGTTCTATTACTTTTAATTTTCACCAGAAGCATTTTTTGTTAAATCAACAGATCTTAATGGCCTATTTAAACTACTTCTGTGTTGTTGTTGTTTTTCCTTCAGTGGAGGAGGGAAAGATCCAGGATAGCTTCATAAATGCCTTTTGATAGGTAGGTCTAGGAGACCTCCATTTGAAAGCACCTACAGAGTCAGAAAAAAGCACAATGCAAAGTGAGCTGGGGCAGGAAATTAAGTAGTTAACTGGAAAGCCTAGAAGTAAGAGGGAGGGAAAGTCTGAAAAAGTCTGTTTTTTCTTTTTAAAAAAGGTTGTTAATAAGTAATTGGAATATAAACAAAGATGCAGAGTGGATATCAGTAAGAAGATAATTTTAAAAAGAGGGGTTCATGGTGGAGAAAGTATTCCATACTTTCTATAGAGATTGATACGCAGTTCTCACTGTTTCTGGGACCTTTTGTGCTCTTGGGTTTCTTCCTAAAATTTAGCTTTTTAATAATCTTTTTTTTTAAATCTGCAAAAGGTGGGTCCCTCTGCCTCATTTCTCAGTGGCCCTGTTTTGGCTCAAGTCTTGTCAGCTCAGTCAAGGACTGTGCTCCTGGAGAGATTTTAAAAATAAATAAAGCCCACTGCAATTTATAAAACAGTGGAGGGGTTTGAAGGGACACTCTGCTGGTCCTCCTGGCTAAAGGATTTCAGGAACTGTCGTCCAAAAAAGTAACTTTTTCAACCCAGTCCTCCCTTTTTCTGTCATAAAACTCAAGGTGGTACAGAAAAGGTGATTTTCCATTGAACCACTGACCATCCAACAAGTTTTCAGCATGGACTGGTACCTGCTGGGGTTTGATTCAAAGACCCCTGTGGATACCAAAATCTGTGTATACTCAAGTCCCATTGCATATAATGGCATAGCTAAATGGGGTCCCTGATATAAATGGCAAAATCAAGGTTGTCTTTTTGGAGTGTGTGTGTGTGTGTGTATATATATATATTCAATCTGTGGATGGTTGAATCCATGGATAAAGAATCAGTGGATACAGAGACCTGTCTGTGGTTGGATCTGCGCTTTGGGAATTCCCAGTCTGGGAATTGTAGTTTTGCCATAAGATCTGAAGGCATACGACAATAACAACAACACACTCAGTCTGCTCCTTCTGCCTGCTTGTCTGGCTGCGACAAGGTGGCCAGATACTGCATCATAACCACAAAGGAGGATAAGGCACCACAAAATGGAGGACACTCAATAAAAATGGAGGGACCTACCAAATAAAAGCTAAAAACACTCATATAAAGTATAAATTCATTCCATGTGGTTTATTTACAAGTATATTGCATAGACAGTACTGCATTTTATTATGTACTGAACCATATTTTTCTGATAAGCCTATTAGCCTTAAAAGGCCTTGTTGGCATGCAATATATGTACAGAACTCTTCTCAGTCACGCGCAAAATGGCGGCTATTTTGGGATTCCTCAGAAGCTTGAAATGTAGGACATGGACTAGTAAAGGAGGACTGAGAGGTTTAGGGGCTGCTGTTGGAGAGGTCCACTGGGTAACCTGAGGCGAATTATGATCTCTGCAAACTATGGAAATCTAAATTACAGTGGATCCTTGTTATACGCTGGGGTTTGGTTCCAAGATCCCCCGTGTATAACAAAATCCGTGTATGCTCAAGTCCCATTAAGTATAATGACATACCAAAATGGTGTCCCTAATAAAAAATGGAACATCAAGGTAAATTTATACTTTTTTGGAACATTTTCAAACCGTGTATGCTTGAATCCGTGTATAAAAAATCCGTGTATAAGAAGGGCTGACTGTACAAGTAAATTATCACTGGCATCATGGCAATCTCAATAATATACTGGGAAGTGTGTGTGTGTTCAAATTGCCAGTTGATATATAGCAGTCCTATCTATCTATCTATCTATCTATCTATCTATCTATCTATCTATCTATCACCCTATCAGAGGGTTTACTTTAGGGTTGCCATATACTAAAAATGACTTGGAGGCACACAACAACAACAACAAGGCAGAGAGGTCCAGTGGATGACCTTGGGCAAGCACACTCTCTCAGCCTCAGAGGGAGGCCGAGGCAGGCCTCCCTTGAACAAATCTTGCCAAGAGGGCCCTGTGAGGGTCGCCATAAGACTTGACTAGTGCACAAAACATTGGGTTTCCATTAAACTCTTCTCTTGAAGGGCTCCTGGACTTCAACTCCCAGAATCCCAAGCCATTGGCCAACATGGCCGAGGCTCCTGGGAGCTGAAGTCCGCAATCTCTGAAAGGGCAGAGTCTGGGGGAACACAACAGCCACAGACAAGCGCCAGATGAAGCCCAGGCCTGGCTGCTAAGGCTGAGCCTCTGAGGGCGGCTGCCGGGCGGGGAGGTCCTTGGCGGAGGAGGAGGCGGAGGCGGGAGCGGGGCCCGGCGGCGGCGGCGGCGGCCAGTGCCACGGTGTCCCTTCCTTCCTCCCCGCTCGCTCAGCCTCCTCGGAGCCCCGCATGCAGCCCTCACCCTGGAGCGGAGGCGGAGGCGGATCGAGGAGCTCTCGAGGTCCTCCCGGCAACGGCTGGCCCAGTCCAGGGACAAGATGTTCTCCAAGTTCACCTCCATCCTCCAGCACGCCGTCGAGGCGGTAAGGGCGCCGGCGGCAGCGCCATTCACGCGAGGCCGGGGATCCTTTCGGGCCTAGAAGGGGAGGGAAGGGAGGAAGGAAGGAAGGAAGGGGGCAGCTCTCTCTCTCTCTCTCTCTCTCTCTCTCTCTATATATATATATATATATATATATATACATACACATAGATAGACATATATGTGTGTGTGTGTATTAAAAGTCATTCTTAGGCTGAGTTTACGAAAGAAAATATGTTCAGGGGTAGCCTTTTCTTCATATATATATATATATATATATATATATTCTTAGATAGATATATATATAGACGTATGTATATACATATATATGTATACTGTACACACACTATCTATATCTATATGTATATATAGGTGCGTACATGGATATATGTGTGTGTGTGTGTGTGTGTGTATATATATATATATATATACAGTATATGGGTGTGTGTGTGAGAGTGTGTGTGTGTGTGTGTGTGTGTGTATGAGAGCCAGTAGGGTGTGATTTGAGCATTTAATGTTGACTCTGGAGAACAGGGTTTGTGTTCCCGCTTGGCCATGAAGCCCACTGGCTGACCCTGGGCAAGTCACACTCTCTCAGCCTCAGAGGATGGCAGTGGCAAACCCCCTCTGAAGAAATCTGCCAAGAAAAACCCATGTTAGGTTTGACTTAGGGTTGCCATAAGTTGGAAGTGGCTTGAAGGCACACAACAACAACAAGTGTTTGTGTGCACATGTGTGAGCCAGCGTGATGTTTGAGTATTGGATTATCACTCTGGAGACTAGGTTTCAAATTCTGTCTCCATTCGTGGAAACCTTGGGCAAGTCACGCTCTCAGCTTCAGAAGATGGCAATGGCAAACCTCCTCCGGAGAAACTTGCCAAGAAAACCCCATGATAGGGTCTCCTTAGGGTTGCCATAAAGTCAAAAATGTTTTGAAGGCATGGAACAACAAATGCATTATGTATGTCTGCTTGCTGCCAAAAGGGCAATTAGGGGAGGTGTCTCTGGGGAACCTTTTCTTCTGGTTCTAAAGAAACTGCCTTACAGACCATAACAAATCAGCCCCTAGAAGAAATCTTTGCTTTTTGAGCCTTCAACTCTGCATTTTGCCTAAGAGAGAAGACTCTGAGTGCAAAAGGGGAACTCTTGTTTTCATACAGGCTTCCTTAGGCCAGAGGCTGTCCCACATTGGAAAGACTACTACCTGAGCAGCGGGACTTTGAAAAGTATGGATAAAACTGGCTGACACTTGTCTTGCCTGGAAATCTGGGACCTTTTCACACTATATGGTGGGAACGCCATGATTCTGCTTCAGCTTCCATGGCAGCCTCCTGGGATTTCCATTTTGGGGAGGCATATTTAAAATTCTCAGGCAGAAGGCTCTAAGTACAATGACAACCGAACTCAGGTCTTCCAGGTTTTTGGACTTGAGTTCCCAGAGTCCCAGACCATTGGCAAAGATGGCCGAGTCCAAAACACCCAGAGGCCCGGAATTTGCAAATCGTTTCTCTAGCGCCTCACCACACTACAAACCCCAAGGATATCATAGGATGCCACCATGACAGTTGAAGCACTATCATAGTGCTATAACTGTATACTGTGTTATGCCCTCCTGGCAGGATGGTGATGGAAGGCAGTGATCCAATGGGATATTTAGCGTTTGTTAGAGAGCTCTTGTACCAGTCTATAAATCCCAGGATTCCATAGGATGGAGCCAAGACAGTTAAAGCTGTGTCCAACTGTATTAATTCTGTAGTGTGTCAGTAGCCTAAACTTCATCAAAATCAATAGGACTGATTTCAAGTGTTGTTGTTGTTGTTGTTATTGTTGTGTGCCTTTAAGTTGTTTCTGACTTATGTTGACCCTATCATTGAATTTTCTTGGCAGGTTTCTCCAGAGAGGGTTTGCCATCATCATCCTCTGAGGCTAGGATATTGTAATTTGCCCAGAGTCACCTAGTGGGTTAGCATGGCTGAGTTGGGATTTGATTCCTGATCTCCCAGTGTTCTAGTCCATGCTCAAACTACTACACCATGCTGGTCCTCTACTTCTGAGCTGACATGGGTTTTTAATAGGGGATAACTACTCTTGGGGAGAGCCTACTTTGGAGACCAGGGTTCAAATCCCACCTTGACCATGGAAACCCACTGGGTGACTTTGGGCAAGTCACATTCTCTCAGCCTCTGAACATGTCTTGCCAAGAATAGCCCATTATATGTTTGCCTTAGGGTTACCCTTAAGTCAGAAACTACTTGAAGGCACACAGCAGCAACTGATCTTGTAGTTAGGTAAGCCACACATTTCAAGAGTAGTGAGAACTGCAGGGCTGAGATCTGTGTGTGATAAACACATAAGTATTTGAGGAAGGACACACGTGTAAAGAAAGATACACATGGCACCCCGCTCTCTGAAAGAAAGCAGCATTTGCCATGGCTTCTTATCTGTGACAGAAATGGATTTTCACCAGTCACACATTTGATAGGAGTAGAAACATTGTGTAGAAACATATGAATGTACCTATGTAGATATCCTTCATGCAAAGGAGGACTTGGTTGTTTAAGTGGGCCTAAGCCTGCTTTCAGATGCAAGAGCTTTATACACATCTATAAATATACGCAGAGTCTTTTCCCACACCAAAAGATATGCACACATTAGAGAAGCATTTCCACTGTGGGGGAGTGTTCTCACTGTAGTGTCCCAAAGTGAGGGCCATCTACCAACTCTCGTATTAGATGCCTTCAGGTGCAAGTTGACATTTCATCATCTGACAGCGTAGCATTATGATAATTGTGCCATTTAGGCAGCAAACTAGTAATATCTGAGGGCCATCAGAACCTGTCAACAGTTTATGTGTCTATAATGAGATAGTTTGATACACCTCAGATATCAGCACCTTTTTATTCTCGGCAAAAGTTCATTGTAATTATTCTTTCACCTTCCGTAGGTTAGCTAGGTGATCCCAACTGATTCTGTGACCTGTGGCAAAGAATTCCAAAGGTTGATTATAGGTCTGTGTAAAGTAGGCCTCGTTTTTAGCAGTTGCATTGCCCTTTAATTTGCTTTAATAGTTCCTTGAATAAGATAACTTTAAAGTGCAGTCTTCAAGCTTTTCATTTTCCCTGTAAATTTTCATGCCTCACTCAGTACAGAACAAACCTGTGATCCCAGAAATAAGTTTATAGAGTGAAGCTTTTCATTAAATCAAACATTGTAAAAACTTAATTTGTATAGACTTTCACCATGTTAACACCTTAATATACCTGATTCAGAATTCCAGTGGACAGTTTCATGTATTGCTCTTAAAAGTATGCTTACTTTATAGATATATGCTTGCTTTTTATATGTTCATATAAATATCTTCATATATGCTTGGGCAAATACATAAATTATATTGTTGGGACTAACTACAGCACTACTTAGAATGGGTCAGAATATACTGGCTAGATATTTTTCTTAGTTACTTCATTTCATTATTTCACTTAAGAAAAAGTTTTTAAAACTATTATTATTATTTACTAGCTGGTTCACATTATGTACATTTGCAACATATTTTAATCCATTATTTCTCTATTCTTGTCACAGTTTCTTTGTATTTAATTTCATTTGTACTTTGCACTTAAAATTGTGTACTAATTTCATATATAATTCTAGATTATTACTATTATTAATATGTCCATTCAAGTTGACTCCGACTTCTGGCAACCCTGTCATAGCTTCTTCTTAGCAAGATGGATTCAGAGGAGCTTTGCTGTTACTTTTCTCTGAGGCTAAGAGATTGCTTTTGAGCTTTACTGGTCCAAGGCAACCCAGTGAATTTTCACAGCTGAGCAAAGACTCAAACCCTGGCTGATGGGAGTCCTGGTCTAACACTTAAACCACTACACCACAGTGGTTCTCTTAATTCTGGATAGTGCACAATAAAATGCCAGTAAAGCTCAAAAGCAGGCAGCACTTCAGTGTCCTGTTCAACATTATTGTTGATCAACATAAAGTTGAGTCTCAAAGCTGAACACATGATAGGAAATGAGAAAGGTTTGTCTAGCTTTGACTCTAATAGCATTGTGTAGTTTTATCAGCATCATTAAACAATCAAGGCACCATAGTAGATGAAGTCTCTACCTCCAACACTTTTTTAATTTTTAAAAAATGAAGTTAGGAATAACTATAAAGCAAGCCAAAATGTATGAAACACTCTCTTATTAAAGCAGTAGTATCATAAAGGAAAGATAGTATCATTGAATTTTGTGTGTTTTTCTATTGTTCACTACTGAAATATTCTTGCTGCAGCTTGACCTATGAAAGGACTACGAGAGTTCAATGGGATTGATTACAAATAGTCTGTACTGGATATTGTGTTCTCAGAAATTGAATATGTGCAATGGTACACTTTGCTAAATACATGTCCACATTATATTTCTTCCAGATCATGAACGCTAATCACATCTCTTAACTTTGTTAGAGATGTGATTAGAAGCTACAAATAGGTTAAAAGGAAAGAGTTATAGCCAATCCTTAGGCATCAAAATCAATGGGCTTAGCTGTGCATAAAGCAAAAGACCTCTTCAGAGATACATTTCAAAGATTCTTACAACAATGTTTGTGTAGGCATTTAAATGTTGATGTATGTATGTATAAAATCCTGCAGGCTTTGCTATCCAGATCTCAGTTCTTTCTGCAAGTCACTCCTAATGTTGTAGTCAAGATCTGGTACTGTCATTTAACTCCATATTCAGGAATGCCAGATGTTGACACATGATATTAAATCAGGCAGACGTCATATTTATTAGAAATGGCAGGCTGTCTGCGATAATACTAGAAGTGAAGACCTGCTGTCGTACTGTTTTGTAAAATACTGTGAAAAATGTCAGCAGAAATAGATAGTGTTAAAATAATATTAGAACTAAGGGAAGGATCTAACCTTTCAAGTGGATTTTTATTAGATTATTCAGCAGATTAAGCACTTGGATGAATGGATCTTTTAAATATCTTCCCCTTAACTAATAGGATGTGTACTCAAAAGTAAGTACCACTTCCATAGTGATGAGCCCCCAGTAACTTTGTATATCAAGGATGACAAAGTGTGGTCCTCCAGATATTAGTGGGGTAAAACTGCCAGCAGTCATAGCCAGGGGTGAGAAACGCTTGGAGCTGAAAGGATTTGGCAGCTAAAAACAGATACTGTTAATTTTTAAGCAGTCATTTATTCCAATACAATAATTGACAAAACCATGAATGGCAGGCACCATCTTAGAGGAGGCATTCTACAAGAAGATGTCAGTTCTATACATGTGCACGTTAACAAAAATAAGTATATTCCGTTTTGGTAGTCCTGTCTTTTGAACACGTATCTGCATTCAGATTGAATCAGTGGATTAGTCAACCAACATAATATACAATTAATGACAGCTCTTTTGTAGCTTGATCATTATTGAGTATTGGTAATGGTGTTACTGTATTGATGATCTTTGCTCATTGGAACTCTAGGGTCTATTGACACATGTTGTGCAATAGGGTAGATCTCTTGTCTTTAAGGGGGAAAAGTGCTTCCCCAAATGATATATATTTTGGCTCAACCTTCTGAGGTTCCAGTCTCACAAAGGGATCGAGAAATTGGGATGCCTCTTGAGGGAACAAATTAAACTTTCCATTTCTAAAACATTGAAAATACCAATATCAAATGGCCTTGCTAGTTGGTTGGCTCTAAACTTCTTTGTTTTTAAAAAACAGTTCTTCCCTTACTTTTGGGGTGGTAGGCCTACACAGATCTGCACACTGTGTTCTGACAATGCTGAGAATGCATGTGTTTTGTTAGAAAGCTGAAGGAAATGACCAAGAATTATTTTTCTGACTACTAAAAAGGGAATTTTGAATTTTAAGCAGCTCTGGGATACAGAGGAATTTGACAGATACTACAGCTGTTCAGCTTTGTTTAGCATGATGTTGGTAAAGACAAAAAATCTTTAACAGAGGGAAACTGGGAGACTTAAAGAGCTGCCAGTCTGTTGAAGGTTGCATTGTTTGAGAAGGTCAGGGTCAAGAAAATCTGCTGCTGACTATGTAGGTGAATTATTACTTGCAGGAGAAATGGAACTAGCAACCTGATACATTTTATGACCCCCAAATTAGTTTCAAAAGTTATGAGAACTGAATAAAAGCCAAGAGCAAAAGTGCATCCATCACAGGTCAGTTTTTAATATTGCCCATTTGTTGACCCTTCCTGTGCAATTTGTGGCCTGAAAAGCTCACAGAAGAAGCTCTTCATTTTCAAAGTGGAGGCAGGTTGAGCACCTAACCAGTCACAAATTGGTTTATTTTAATAGTAACATTAGTAGTAGTGACCCAGGAACAAACTACAAACAAGCTGGACCTATAAAATGTTCTTCTTTTATATTTATTTCTTCAGTGTTCCTTAGCAGTGTAATTTAATTGCCAATTTAGTAAAAAGCTTTGCACTGTAGCAGTTTAGGAATGATCAGAATGCTAATGGGTTGTAGTCAGTTGATGTAACCCTATTGACATACATGTTCTTTAACCCAGCAAAGATTTTATCAACAAAATGGGGGGGGTATGATTTTTTCAGTAATTTTTCCTCCCCGTGAATCACTTAGATTTACCCCAAATCTGCTCTGGTGGTTTGTGGAGTCACTTGGAATAGCATAGGACATACTATGAGGTTGAATGAGAGAAGAGATAATGAAAAACTGCTTTCCTTCTGCTGATGAAAGACTTGCTGATGGAAAACTCTGTTGGATCAGGATTGCATGACCTTTTTTGGATTCAACTCATTGATCCAGCAAAGAAGGCAGACACATTTACATATGTGACCCATCCATGTCAGTGCTGTCACATTTGCAAAAGTGTCCCTTTGGATCTCCTTAATTGAATAAAGAGCCGTCCTGCAAGAATCAAATACTTCTGTAAGATTTCTATATGGGAAATTTCTGCATAATATGGAAGAACCCTTCAGCAAACCAGTTGGAGTATTTTAATCTATCAGTATTTTAGTTACTCTTTCTATGTACTGTGGATAGACATAAATTTTCTTTCTTTATTAAAAGGTTTGTGACCCAACCAATAGTCAGAGATTGCAAGGCAAAGCAGAACAACAATCCTTTTTTAAAAACATAAAACTATTCAACATTTTAAAACAATTAAAAAGTTTATAACATTTTAAAATTGTTTAAAACAATATAAAACAAGTTCAGGGATAGAATTTCACAATCTTATCACTCCATGATCTCTAGGCCACAACTTCAGTAAATTTTCACTTGGTATCAAAGTGAAGCCAATATCTGCCAAGAGAGGAGAGTATTCTAAAGTCATGGCAATGGACATGAATTTCCTTCCCCAGCAACTCTAGGAAAAGTAAGAAGACCAGACCTAGTGAAGTTAAGATCCAACTTTATTGAAAAAAATGTATTTCTGTCCCACACCCTGGCAGGGCAGAACAGAACAGAACAGGGCCCTGACATCAGCTTTCCATATCTATAGATTCTTTCTCCATGGATTCAGCCATCCATAGCTTGAAAATCTTCAATCTGTCTCTGTCGGCCCTGGTGGCGCAGTGGTTAAATGTCTGTACTGCGGCCACTCATACAAAACCATAAGGTTGCAAGTTCAATTTCAGCAAAAGGGCTCAGGCTTGATTCAGGCTTGCATCCTTCTGAGGTCGCTAAAATGAGTAACCAGATTGTTGGGGGCAATTAGCTTACAGTTGTAAACTGCCTAGACACTGCTAGTTCAGTATGAAATGGTATATAAATGAAGCTGTTTGTTTTTGTGTGTGACTGACTATTCCAAAAAGCAAAGTTTGATTTTTGCCATTTAATATAGGGAACACCATTTTACTATACTATTGTATTTAATGGGACTTGAGCATCCATGGATTTTGGTATCCAAGGAGGGGGTCTTGGAACCAAACCCCAATGGATACCAAGGGCCCTCAGTAGTTTGCTAAGATTGCCAAGTCAGTATTGCAAAGTGCTTGTGATGAGAACATTCCATCAAGTTAACAGATTTGATAGATGTTTTGACTATAGACTAGGCATCAGTTGGTCATGCAGAGATGCTAATAAATTAAACAACCATTCTCTAGTGCCTGCCAAATAACCCATTCCCCAGTCTCTCAACAGCATAGGGAACAAGATATACCATGTAACCTTCGCAATGTTAGCTTGTTCTACTACAGGAAATTTCAAAGATATACAATTAAGAAAATATGCAAGCATTTTTCTGGGTTAGCTCATGAGAAGCCATATAAGTACTCCTTTCATACTCCCCTCTTTTTCTGTTGAAAAAACCTCTATTTTAGGAAGAACAAGTATACAAAGTATATATCCTCTGTAGGGATTTCTAGAGACCAGTAGGGCACCTCATTTTCTGCAGGCCAATTACAGGTAAATTGCAGGTTGCCCTCAGAAGTATTTTTTGTGAAGATTATGTGTCCATTACCAATGCAGAAGTGATTAGGGCCAAAAGTGCCCATGTAGGTGTATCAGACATCTCAACAACTTGTACTTTTGGCCAGATATTCATGAGCATAACCTTCTTGCAGATAAGACCTTTCAAGAGTATTAAGCTGACTTTGAGATGAGAATCTCACAGTTCACATGGAATCTGCATCTAGTGCTGGTGTAGAGATGGGCATTGCCATATTGTGTTTCTTTATGGATTCAAAAGTGAACCCAGACCTGACTTTCATTTCCCATATAGGCCCTCCATGTGCTAGGAAAAGAACTCTTCATTCTCTATATTCCCATTTTAACAACAATACAAATTGTGATAGTAAAGGATCTATAGCTTGAAATGGAAGCATTTCTCTAGTTGGTTGGGGTAACAGAATGGCATACATGAGAAGGCCTGATCTTCTCTCTCCATTAAACCATAAGTACAATTCCAGTATTCTGTACTATTGAGGGTCTGACTAATGTCCTGTGTGTGCTGAACATATAACTTGGAGAAAAACTATGGGGACTATCTTATGCCTGTTCTGTATTACCCTTTTCTAGCTTGCACCATCTCTTCCATTACAAGAAGATTTTGTTTACCACTGGAAGGCTATTACACATTACTACATAGAAACATCAGGTGAGAAAAGTTAGATTATACTCTCCATATCAATATCCATATATACATCTGAAGTATATGTATGGGAATACTTGGTTGTCACTTAAAATGTTGCTCTGGGAAACAATAAAATTCAGAGGGCTGTAGTGGGTGGGCCTTGCAGGTAACACTTTGTAGCTACTTCTAAAATACATTCAGTGGTACTAACACAGAGATCTGAGATCTTTAGATGTTGCAATTTGTCCTATGACCTTGTTCCTCTGCAGTCAAATGACAGTTATTTGTGGAGATTGCATAAGAGGGAATAGCTAGCTTGCCTCTGGATTATTTATATGTTTTCAGCATGGCAGTAAAAATTGCCTGCAGATTCATCATACAAAATTACATTACCTTTGCTTTCACAGTCTCCTGAAAATAAATCCAGTTTTCTGGAAATAAATAAATGCAACATAGACTACAGTTATATTAATTTCTGCCAGTATAAGGCTACAATAAAAAAAAAATCCTTTCACATAAATTAACTGATGATTTACACTGTGATTTAACACATGAAAATGGCTGTATAATTAGAAGCTCAATCATCTTGTTTCTATCCATTTTGTATAGCTTTAGTGCTAGTTATTTAAAATATATAGCAGAAATTCACAGTCATCCTTGTTCATTTTAATATGCATTGAAATGCCATGTGTGCACACCAGTTTTAAAGCTTAGGTAAAGTAATAACTATATTCTTGTTCCTTTCTGTTTCTCTGATTACAAGTGCAATTAAACACAGTTACATAAGAAAAAAATAAGAGGTGGGTTGACAGTGGCAGTATAATATTTAACTGAGAATGGAAGCTGTATTTTTAATGGAGACTCTTTCCATAGATGATAAAGCCCCTGTGACAGATACCAACATTCCATCTCACCTGGAGCAGATGCTCGATATTTTAGTTCAGGAAGAAAACGAAAGAGAGTCTGGAGAAACAGGGCCTTGCATGGAGTATCTGCTACATCACAAGATCTTAGAGACTTTGTATACTCTGGGCAAGGCTGATGTAAGTATTACAGGTTCTGAATTTATTTGGATATGATTTTGCTTGTTTAATTTGTGTAGTTTCTTTCAGTCCTTTTTTCCTAGGCCTTCTCATACAAATGGTATTTTGTTGAATTGGTCACAAATGTTGTGTTAAAAGTGTTAACTCAGTGCTACTGCTGATGGATATTGGTGTGTGTAATGACCTGAAAAGTATGGATCCTGGGAGTTGTGTTGCATTATACATTACTGGTACTCTGGTCAATAGAATTTGTTGTATCCATCTAGTTTTTAAATCTTTCCCAACAATTGACAAAATTGTACTAAGTTTTAATGCACAAGAGTTATAAATTATTTCAGGATTTTTAGATGCTGTCGTATTTAATGTCTCAGATTGTGTGCCCCTCAGTTTTGACCAGCCTTTGCTGTAATAAGCAGTTTGTGGTTGACTTGAATGGGCGTTACCTGGAGATGCAACCAATCTAACTGTCACACTTTTCAAGGTACATGCAGAATAAAGGCTTGGTGAATAGGAAGGTGGCTGCACTGCTATGACATTTTTGGAAAGCTCTGTGTAGACTGGTGTAATAGAAATACAACATAATCCTTAAGAAGCAGAGCCCTCCCTCCATGGCATCTGTCTCCATCTGGCCTGGCAGGGAGTGAAAAGACAGGCCCAACACAATTGGGCCTATCCTTAAGAAGCAGTGCTGTCCCTCTATGACATCTGTCTCCATCCGGCCTGGGAGGGAGTGAAAAGACAGGCCCAATGCCATTGGGCTTGTCCTTAAGAAGAAGAGCCCTCCCTCCAGTCCATCTGCCATGGTCCATGTCTCAGAGGGAGAGAAGAACCTGATCTCCTTCTGCACCACCATTCCCTTCTCCGTTTGTGTCATGTCTTTTTAGATTGTAAACCTGAGTGCAGGGAACCGTCTAATTAAAATAATAATTGTAAGCCACTCTGATAGCCTTTAGGGCTGAAGAGTGGGGTATAAGTACCATAATAAATAGGATTAACAGAAAATCTGACGACCTTTCCTCTGCATAGTGTGTCTTATGACTTTTGTTAGGTTATTCTGCAAGCATGTTAAGAGCAGGTTGACTCTAATCCACTTCCATTCATAGCAGGACAATTAAAACTGTTTCCATACATTGATGGTGGTACATTACAGTCTTCTATATCTCACTTGGAAGAATGGAAAGACCCAATAGACATGGATCCAACAAACAGGAATGTAAAGTGTTAAATTTTCAAAGAATGTTGTACAGCAGGAGTGGGAAAAGTATGAGCTTGCCTAGGGATATGGGGAACTTCACCTGCACCAAGTGCAAGTTGGTGGCCCTCTTAGAATAATAATAATAATAATAATAATAATAATAATAATAATAAAAATTTTATTTATATGCCGCCCTTCCTCCGATCAGGGCGGCTTACAACAAGTTAAAATACAATCAAATTAAAATACACACAAAAAATACACATTAAAACAAACCAACAGTAAAAAGCCCCATAGCCCAGCCTCTTGGCCACGAAAGAGGAGGGAGGCCCACAGGATATTTATTCGGGGAATGCCTGTTGGAATAGGAAGGTTTTAAGGTCCTTCCTAAATTGGGCCAGGGTAGTAGACGAGCGGAGCTCTGTGGGCAGCGCATTCCAAAGGGCTGGGGCAGCTATGGAAAACGTCCTCCGAGAAGTGGAGTCTAACCTAGCCCCAGGCACCTTCAGTAGCTGCTGCCCAGACGTTCTGAGGGTGCGAGGCGGAATGTACGGGGAGAGGCGGTCCTTTAGATATCCTGGGCCCAAGCCATTTAGGGCTTTATAGGTAATTACCAACACCTTATATTGAGCTCGGAAGCGAATGGGCAGCCAATGGAGATCTTTTAAAACCGGTGTTATATGGCTGGTCCTGGGAGCGCCAGTGACCAGCCGGGCTGCCATATTCTGCACCATTTGTAGCTTCCGAGTTTGGTATAAGGGGTGCCCCATGTAGAGTACATTGCAGAAACCCAGTCTCGAAGTTACCAGAGCATGTACAACAGTTTCTAGGTCCCTCTGGGCCAGGTATGGGCGCAGCTGGCGAATCAGCCGAAGCTGATAACAGGTGCTCTTGACCGTCGCATTCACCTGAGCAGTCAGGTGAAGCGACGAGTCAAGAAGCACCCCCCAGACTGCGCACGGAGTCCTTCACAGGGAGCGTGACCCCGTTCAGGACAGGTGGAATCACCGCCATTCCTGGACCAGGAGAACCTATCACTAGTACCTCCGTTTTCTCTGGATTCAGCTTGAGTCGGTTTTCCCTCATCCAGCCCATTACTGACTCTAGACAGGCCACGAGAGGAGAGACGCCATCCCCAGTCACTGCATCAGTCGGAGACATAGAGAAAATGATTTGGGTGTCATCAGCGTACTGATAACCCCGCGCCCCATGTCTCCGGATGATCTCTCCCAGCGGTTTCATGTAAATGTTAAATAGCATGGGAGACAGAATGGCCCTTTGAGGGACCCCGGTTTTAAGGGGCCTCTTGTCGGAGCACACGTCTCCCAGCTGCACCATCTGGGACCTCCCGGAGAGGTAGGAGCGGAACCACTGGAGCGCAGTGCCCCCAATCCCCACCTCTGCCAGGCGTCCCAGAAGGATACCATGGTCTATGGTATCGAAAGCCGCTGAGATGTCCAAGAGCACCAGCAGGGACACGCTTCCCCTGTCAATGCTCAGACGGAGATCATCGACCAAGGCGACCATGGCCGTCTCAACCCCGTAACCCGCCCGGAAGCCAGTTTGAAATGGGTCCAGATAATCCGTTTCATCCAAGACCGCCTGAAGCTGGATAGCAACCGCCCTCTCAATCACCTTTCCCAGAAATGGTAGCAGCGAGACAGGCCGATAATTATTATGTACCAGGGGGTCGAGGGAGGGCTTTTTTAGGATCGGTTTTACTATGGCCAATTTAAGATCCGATGGAAATAGCCCATCCCTCAAAGATGTATTAATTATCCGGTGTAACAATGATGTTACCACCGGTCCCCCCTGGGCCGCTAACCACGAGGGACAGGGATCAAGAGAGCAGGTTGTTTTCCGAACACTTCCGAGGATCTTGTCCACATCCTCGGTACTCACCAACTCAAACTGATCCAGTTTAACATAGTCCACGGAGGCTCTGGACACTTCTACCCTAGGTTCTGCTATAATGTCAGCGTTCAGACCTTCGCTTATACGAGAGGTTTTATCCGCAAAAAAAGTCGTTAAACAAGTCACAGCAGGCCTTAGAAGGTTCAAGGATCTGGTTCAGGGCGGGAGGAAGCTGGGTTAGCTCCCTGACCACCCTGAACAACTCTGCCGGACGCGACTCCGCGGACGCAATACGGGCACCATAGAACGAATTCTTTGTTGCGCGTATCGCCTCTCCGTAGTCCTCTAACAATTGGTCTAGGAGAGCCTTGTCGTCTAAGCAAAGGTGTTTCCGCCAACGGTACTCTAGCCGTCGCAGAACCCGCTTCCTCGCCCGGAGATCTTCTGTGTACCAGGGCTTACGTTTGGAAGCAGGTCTGAGAGGGCGCTTGGGAGCGATACTGTGTATAGCCCTAGAAAGACCGGTATTCCAAATACCGGTAAGGGCATCAACAGAGTCGCCGTCATTTCCAACTGCGAGCCCCTCTAAGGCTTCTTGGAACCTCTCAGGTTCCATCAGCCTTCGAGGGTGGACCATCCTAACAGGTCCACCACCCCCGGGGGGGATCTGGGTAGAGGCCTTGACTTTCACCTCTACCAGGAAATGATCCGTCCATGACAGGGGGGAAACATTAGCTATTTCCACCCACGGATTCTCTGCCTCCGAACAGAAGACCAAATCAAGAGTATTACCCGCACAATGCGTGGGACCCTGTATCAGCTGGGACAGGCCCATGGCCGTCATGGTATCCATGAATTCCCGAGCCGCACCGGGTGGAACATAGCTGGCCGTGAGGGAGATGTTGAAGTCACCCAGGACAAGAAGCCTGGGCGTCTCCAACATCAGTTCAGCGACCAGCTGTGTCAGCTCGTTAAGGGAGTCCGCTAATGCACGGGGTGGCCGATACACTAACAGAATCCCTAGACTGTCCCTAGCCTTTAGGGTCAGGTAAATACACTCGATATAGGAGGTCTGTCGGATGTGGTTCCTGGAGAGGGACACGGTGTTCCTATGTACCAAGGCCACACACCCCCCCCCACCCACCTAACCTGCGCTGGTCCTTCACCGAGTACCCAGCAGGCAGGGCCTGAGCCCACACGGCATCCCCTTCAGACCCCAGCCAGGTCTCGGTAATGCAAGCCAGGTCACACTTAGAGTCCTCCAGCAGATCCTGGAGGATGTGGGTCTTGTTGTTAAGAGACCTGGCATTGCACAGGAGCAGCGACAGGGTTTGTGGCACGGTTGGAGTGACCCTCAGGAGAGAAAGTACAGCAGCTGGAGGCCCAGGTATCTACACTTCAGCATCATAGGGAGCAAGAGGTTTTCCTGGCCAGAACGGACCAGACGGTCCTGGACGGGAAACACACAGAGGAAGTTGCTGGGGAGGAGGAGGTCACTTCACATACAACAGAAGTAGATGTTTGGAGGAGGGTCACACACAGAAGTAGGGAAACCAGGGAACATTCGGTGAGCTTGCAGCTATAGAATCGATTTGGGCTGGTAAATAGTCACCTTAGGCGGCCCTGCTGCAACCCCAAGGCAGCTTCAAGCCATTCTGGGTGTGACGCATCAAATGTCATGCCCCTGGAACATCTTGAAGTCACCCATGTCTGGTTGGCTGAGTGACCTCCGGGCGTCTTGGGAGCCTGCGGTGTCAAAGCTTTCCTGGCCAGTCTGCTCCGGCTTAAAGTTATGATCCTATTATAGCATGGAGCCTCCCAGACTCACCCCTGCAGACCAGACTAATAACTTAAGAACCTAATTCTAATTGTTTGCTGTAACTGAGCTGATACAAAAAAAGGTTCACTTATGCTTTACTTATCTGGATTATTATATATTAATTGTTTGACCAATTTATGTGTTGTTTTATTTTACAAAATGTGGACTTCATCAATATAAACCCAATTGCATATTTAAAAAAAGACTGGGTGTGCTTTACAAAGCCAATCATGGCAAAACAGGAATTTCTGTAATTATCGTTAACAGCACTTGTTCTCTTGGTAAAATCTTTTAAGCTTTCCCACCTTGGTAACCCTGTTCCTCTCCTGCATAGCACTTCAAGTCTTGTATGCATATTATAGCTCTTAATTTATTTGTATGCCACTTGTATGTACAAGTTTGTTCCCAAAATGATTTGCAATGGATCAGGTGAAGACCAATAAAATATAACCGTTCAAAACATAGCACATTATACAATGTGAATAACCGTGACAATAATTTTCAATAATTTGAAATGTTAGCAACAGTCTGTGGTACAACTAAGGGAACCATATTAGGCAATACTTTATGTAGATTTGCAGTTATTTCTAAATCTTTGTCCATGTTTGAAATGTATTAACCGCATAACATAACATTAAAGAAGCTGGTCACCTGATTTAGTTCTTATGTTTTATATCAGCTCCCTTTAATGTACAATTAATCCAATTTGAATATATTTTGTGTATTTGTCATTAAACTAATGTTTCTATGTTTTGTGATTTTTCTCTTTATCAGTTTCCACATCTTTTTAAATACCATATTTATTTTTTCTCTTTTTTCTAGTGCCCTCCTGGAATGAAACAGCAAGTTTTATCTTTTTATACAAAACTTCTGGGAAGAATACAGCAACCTCTGCTTCCACACATAAATGTACACAGACCTGTGCAGGTACTCAATTGATTTTAAAAGGACATTTTTAAAGAATTGAATGCCTATTAATATTTGGTATAATGTTTGAGTTTTCTTGTTGATAACAAAATTCTACAGTATACTTATTGCATTTTATTGGCTTTATATTTTCTGTACTTTAACTGTTATTAATTAATTTTGACAGAAATTAATCAGACTTTGTGGTGAAGTCCTGGCAACACCCACAGAAAATGAAGAGATCCATTTTCTTTGCACAGTGTGTGCAAAGCTGAAACAAGATCCATACTTGGTTAACTTCTTCCTTGAGGTGGGTAAACCCCATTGCTTGCTAATGGATTTTTATTATGAAAAATATATGCTAGGTGGAATATAGCAGAATTTTCCAAACTAGAACTTTTTAAAGAATAATTTTATACCAGTTTTATGTCTTGGTAAGGCAGGATATCCATTGATTTTAAACTGTTTTTGCAATTAAGTATGAGGTACTTCTCTCCTTGTTTTTCTACAAGGGTAAAATTAGATTTGTTCAGGCCTTCTTGGACATTCTTATAAATTTCTTCTGCTTTGACTCTCATATGTCTTGCAAAATCTCACTCATTACTGCATTAGTATCCCTTCAACTTCCATGTAGTTATTTTCAAATTACTGATAGAAGCACCTTTGATATGGGTTGGAAAGGACACTCTGATAGTGCTTCCCTGAACAAAGTAACTCAACACTATTGTTATTTACTCAGCATTACCTCCTGAGATAATGTTTTCAGTGGAATCAAACAAAGAATTAAATTACTTTAAATACCTGTCATATATAGATTATGCTCCCCTTGCAATTTCAGAATATTTATCCCCCAATATAAGATTGTTTTACCTTCACCTACAAAGATGTGAACATCAGTATAGAGAGGAAAACAGTACAGTACTCATTCCCATAATATCCCAATAGATGCTTCCATAGGCCTTGGAATTGGTACTCTTGCTACCAACTATCCAGAAGTGCACTATATCATTAGTAGTTGCAGTTGACTGTTGGGTTATGTCTACAGTCTTGGGAAACATTTTGAAGGATCTCTTGTTCAGCAATAAAGAATAATATTTCCACAGAATGCAAGCAACTCCTGCTTGTAATCCCACCACCCTTCAGTCTTTCTTGGTTGCTGTGAAAGTCACTTCCAAAACACCAACCGTGTGGATGCCTTATACCAATGCTTTTGAGGCTATTTGATATGGTGGACTAGTAATTTTTTGTCTTATGTGCCAGTGACATGTATCCCTGGTTATAACTTTTCTTGGAATTGTTACACCTGGAAACATGCTGTGGACTACCAGCCAATGACTCATGGACTCACATCAGTTCAGGGAGCACCACTCTGGATGGCACTATGGGAAATGTAGCTACCTCATATCCTTCAGCTAAGCATATAGCACTAGAAATTGTGGTGAGCCTGGCTGATTGCCTCCAATCAACTTCTCCAGTAGTCATCCTGAGTGCCTTCTGTACAAATTCAGTAGCTGGAAAAGGAGTAGGATTTTTCTTGCAATATCCTGTACAGAGCTGAGTACAGTCCTGATGTGGTTCTGTGAAACTCTGCTTTTTTGATTTAAAACAACACTGTTTCATTTCTCAATTATTACTATAAACTAACATTCTTATGCTGTGGAACCTCAGTGTTGCTTATTTCTTATTATTTGCTTTTTTCTTGTGGTGGTGTCTTTAAGGCAGTTTGAAGTGAAGGTACGCAATACATATATTCTGAAAAAGTTTATGTAGTCAGATTTACTTAGTTTTTAGTTGTTCCAGTGGAAGATGTATTTATTTTGATTTGACATTCTTTTCTTAACCCAAATAATGCTTTCCACATATCATTTGCCACTAAACTGAATTGATTTTTGTTTTGTTTTCTTTCTGTTAAATTCAGCAAGCTGTTGCTTGTTCTTATTGTCCCCAGTGATCTGGTAGTGAAGCCCTTGGTGTTGCTGGTCTTGAGTCAGAAAACATAGAGCCTATTTCATTAAACTTTCCTATTAGGTGATTCAGGATCCTGTTCTGCATATTCCTAGGAGGCAGGTGAGCAGGTGGGCCTCCACATTGCATGAACAACCCAGGCACTCTTGTCATTTTGTTCTGAAGTTTGATGCATAAACTCTTTGTTGTTGCTGTTCCTCTAATACTGTAGTTCCCAACCTTTAGTACTCTAGATGTTTCAGACTTCAGCTCTCATAATTCCTGACTCTTGGCCAAGTTGGCTGGGGCTTCTGGGATCTGAAGTCCAAAACAAACGAAAGACCAAAGGTGGAGAATCATTATTAATCTACTAACATTGTAATACAGGTGGCAGAATTCTTGTTGGCTATCACTGTATTGGAGTAAACTCATTGGGGAACACACAGCTTAGAGCTGAATAAATCTTCAGTTTCATGCTAATTCAGGTTTCTGTCTGCATCTAAGCTTGGGGCCAAAACAGATAGCCCAAAAGGGTTGGCGTGATGCCACCCCTGAGAGAGTCAGATTGAGGCTGCGGCAACCACATGCTGCATCCCCAATCTGGCCAGCTTCCTCCCCAAATAGGAGCAGAAAACCGCCCTTTCTGTCATAGTGGTGGCTTTTTGGTGTTTCTGTGTTGCGGTTGTAAATGCCACATCGCTGCACATTAGGTCAGCCATGTAGCTTCTTGGTGGTGTGGGGCATGCGCTGTCTGAACACCAGGCCTCCTGGAAGCCAGCTTTTACTGCTGGTCTGTTTTGCTCCATAGTTTATCAGGTCTGTGATTTGGTTATATTTAGTTGGCCATGTTTCATAAGTATTGTGCCTCATTATTTTAAGGGGAACTAGTGCAAAGATTACCAATGAAATTCTCAAGTGCCAGCTTATGCCATCTCTGTTCTATAAGTCTAAGGCCCAGTATGAAAGAGACATTAGACTACTAAAACAAAATGTTTACATTGGGCCTCTAGCTCTGGAGGAGCTATATTAGCACATTAAGAATTTGTAGTCCAGATACACACTGTCTTGGCACATTGATGCTTCTGTGTGTCTCAGTGCCACAGCTGAATGTAAGCCAGTGTGGATACTTTTATTTTACTATATATACTCAACTATCCATCAACCTTATGTATAAGTCAAGAGCAGGTTTGGGGGCCAAAATCATGGATTTTGATGGATAAGTTGAGGGTAAAGTTTAGGGGCACGTAACAAAGGATCTAAAAGTATGAAGCAAAGGAAAATAATGCCAAAGAACAATTGCAAAATTCCAGCAGACATAAGTGTTTGTGATTACCCTAAAATCTGGGTGAACAAGAGAGTGGGGTGAGGTGGGGTGTCAGTGCTTCCAGGACAGAGAGGATGGTTCCCTTTTTAAATAAGAGTTAAAGTACATTACTTAGCCTGTTACTTGACCTGTGGATAAGTCGGCTCAGGTTTTTTGAATCAATCTTGACTAAAATTTCTAGATTTATACATGACTATATACAGTAGATGATCAGTATTACTTAAATTGACTTTTAATTCCAAGGACAAGAAGGAGCTAAATGTAGCCCATTTGAAAACTAGCCAGTGTTTCTGTGATAATTTTTTTCAGGGAAACAGGGATGTCTAGACACTATAATTTGCTTCATTTTACTTCCCATCTTGGTTTACACCAAGAATCACCCTATTATATTATGCTACATTATATTATTATACTAATTATAATTCCTGGATCTGAGTTCATTTTCTGTGATGCATGGTTTGTTGCATGTTATTTCAGCACTTGCTAGGAAGAAAAACTAAGTCTCACCATAAGATATTGATAGAAGCTCAGGGATATTTATTTGCACAATTAGTGTTTATGCAAGCTTATTTTAATAGCGGAGTTGCCATCCTATTGATTGTAAAAGGAATACTGGAAGGAGCCAATGACTTCATCTTCAAGGATGATGAATTGTGTACACATATAAGCATTTTCCTATGACCAGTGCATGTATTGATGCACAGAATCTGTGCACTGGCTAGCAAATCTGAAGTCCTTTTTAAAATGCTGAAACAGATTTGTAGAAGGAGTGCAGGTGGAAGACTTGTAGTGCCTGGGAAAGAATCAAGCCCTTGTTAAAGTGATAAACTTCCTAAAAATAATTTCTGGTTCTTAGCACATTTTTTGTTTTTGTTTTTCTTAGAGATATACAGCTTAGAGGCATGATTAGATTGGAATCTGAAGCTCTTTCCAGAGTGAGAAAGATAAAGTGGATTGGGGTCTTGACCTGAAAATCCACATTTTCTGTTGAATGTCTTAGTGTCAGAAGGTTACCTGCATCAAGTGACTGTGACTTTCGTACTGAAGACTGAACAAATCAAATTGCATCTTCATACTTCAATAACCTGATAGAATAAGTACACCTGTTGGACTAACTCATCAGTGACCATTAACTTTTCTCTCTTCAAGATAATGTCAGTGGCCTACCATTACCCAGATAAAAAGTTCTGACTAGATTTGATTGTGATGCACTTACATGCTTGCATTCACTTGACAGGTTTTCTTATCTTAGAATTTGTGGAAGATTTGGGTTTTATTTATATGCATTTTAAACTCTTAAAATGTTATGTGCTAATTGCATATAACCTTACTGATAAAAAGTGTTTTTATTAGAAAGTAAGAAACATAAGAAGAAGTGAATTACAAGGGATAAAAAGTCCATTTTATATACATTTTTAATAATACAACATTTGCATGTTTCAAAAAATCATGAGATAGTAGTTAAGTCTAATCCAAAATATTTGAATGAGTGCTCAACTATCTGTATAAGACAGGCAAAGATAATAAAATTCTGAAGCTTCCTATTGCTGACTTGGAATAAATTACCTCTCAGAGAGTTGAAGATAAATTCTGTGCTTAAGAGAACCCTGAGAACCACAATGAAGAGCTTCTTTCATGTATCCATTTCAAAAATTGAAAACTGGAATCAGCATCTGGAATCAGTTTCTTCAGAAAAACAACACACTGGTTGACTGCTTCTTCTTCCTTTTCTGTTTCTTGATTCATTTTGGATAACTGCCTCTGTATTTCTGCCTGCTTTATTTAGGAAGTATTCATTTTGCTATATTTCTGGTTTAGAGCAAGCAGTAATTTTATCGTTGTAATTCTCTGTTTTTAACGCTTTTCAGAACAAGCTAAAAGGGCTGGCTTCAAAAGGCACAGCAAGCTTAATTGCAGAAGACATACTAAAAGGCCAAGATTCTGTGGTGACAGATACAGGGCAGGCTGTTCAGCCTGAAGAAACATCAAGTGGAGTGGAGCAAGCAGAGAGAGAGAATGACCTTCCTGAGCAGGCAGATGACCTGTCCACAAGTCTAGATGAATTAAACGTTCTTCCATCCCCTGAGGCATTAGCTGTTCGTCCACATGGAGACTATAATTTAGTGAATTCCTTACTCAATCTCACCAAAAGCCCAGTGAGTCACTGTCAGATGTGGTAGAATTAATGTTTGGGGTTTTAGGAGTATGTGTATTTGTGTATTGATCTGTCTGAAGGCTTTTTATTGATTGCACAGAAATAAATGAGAAAGGTCTCAATATATAACACATTATAAACTTTTAAGTGCCCAGTCACCAAGTTCCATGTTTTGTACTATTTTGAATATAATTGACATACAGGTACATGGGCGTATTTTTATTCTTTCAATGCATACAGATGTGGCTTTATGTGAATTTTATTTTCAAGACAATTCCTTGCCTATTGAAACTGAAATGTCTTTCTCACATGCCAGCTAAGTATTCTAAACAGGTAGATTAAAAACTAAGCATTATTTTATTATTTCCAAATGTTCAGAAATATTTTAATCTCCTCATAATTGTGAGTTGAGCTTTCAGAGAAGCTGAGGTTCATACCCAAGGTACATTTTTTTGCATGGAGGCTGAACTTCTGTCATTTCTTCTCCTTCTCACTGTTATGATGGCTGCTGATTTATTTTTAACTGAAGCCCATAGGAAGCTCAGAAATCTATTATGCTGTAAATTGCTTTGTCTTGCTCAAAATAGGATGTACTAAAATAAAACATTGCAAAACAAATATATTGGCTCTTTTGCAGATCACACGGAAACAGAGTACAGCATGTTGAGAAAAAGCAAGGAACTTTTAGCTTACATTCTCTCTTCTCATCCTTTGTACCAGAAGGAATTCAGATCATTGAGCTTTTGCTTTCGGAAACTTGAGCTTTTGCCCTTAACCAGTTTGATATGTCATCTGGAACAATAGCTTTGGTTTGTCTGTAATCGTAGAACAAAACCAATTTCAGTCATGGCTTCTGAAGCTGACTTGCTTAAGCTTACCATAGTTAAATGTTAACCACAATTCCTTTTTTGGATGATATAGCAAACTATGGTTAGCTAAAAGTACAAGTCTTCTGAACTCGTCATAGAAGAGTGGCAAGTGTACACAAACTCAAAGCTCATTGTGGCTTGTACTATGCCAAAACATGCATGCTGCCATATGTAAACAAATACTATATTTTACAGTTTTTTTACAGAGCAGCCATTGGTTATGGATTTACCTTGTTAAATAAGTACTTCTTATTCATTGTCATTTACTGCCTGGATAATGTGGCATTTCTTCCATTGGCAAATTTTTTTTGTCTAAAAAGTGAGAAATCTGTAGTGGCAAAGTAATTAGGTTGTTCTGACATCATTCTGCTCTATCTATCTATCTATTATGGTATTTATACCCAGCTACTCATTCCTAAAGGATATCAGAGTGGCTTACAATTATTATTTTTAATTAGACAATTCCCTGCCCTCAGGCTTACAGTCTAAAAAGATATGACAGAAAAGGAGAAGGGAATGGTGGTGAGGAAGGGGATCCAGTTTAACAGTTCTTCTCTCCCTCTGACTCCTGAACTATGGCAGATGGGCTAGAGGGAGGGCTCTTGTTCTTAAGCCCTGGTGGCGCAGTGGTTAAATGCCTGTACTGCAGCCATTCACTCGAAACCACAAGGTTGCGAGTTCAAGACCAGCAAAAGGGCCCAAGCTCGACTCAGGCTTGCATCCTTCCGAGGTCGCTAAAATGAGTACCCAGACTGTTGGGGGCAAATTAGCTTACTTGCTGATTAGCTTACTTGCTGTTCACCGCTATGATCTTTGGAATAGCGGTATATAAATAAAACAAATTATTATTATTATTAAGAATAGGCTTGATGGCATTGGGCCTGTCTTTTCACTCCCTCCCAGGCTGGATGGAGTCAGATGCCGTGGAGGGAGGGCTCTTCTTTTTAAGGATGGGCCCGATGGTGTTGGGCCTGTCTTTTCACTCCCTCCCAGGCCAGAGTTTTGTTTAAGTGTGAGAATGCTTGTTCAATAATCTCTAATTGCTATAGAGCTAAGTGGCATAGAGTAAATTTCATTAAGGCTGGTGCACCAGCTGTAACATCTCTCTGGATAGAGAAATCCTGAGTACCAGTTATCTGTGATTCAGTAAACCAAAGGATGGATTACTGCACTATATTATTTGCTGGGGTGCTTTTGAAGTTTATCCAGAAGCTTTAGTTAGTCAAGCACAGCCATTACTACCTAGATGCAGAAGTGTACTTTGCCTGTACAGTACTTTAAAAAAATTGTTAGCTTCTAGTCTGTTTCTAGGCATGATATAAAAGGTTGATGCTTATGGTACTTTTAAAGCTATGCAGCACTAGTGAATATTTTCCATATCAGCCTGGCTAAATGCTAGAACCTTTCCCCCATGTACTTCCATCATCTGAAACAAGGCAGATGATTGTAGGAACATTTAGAGAAAGGGACATTTTGACTGTGCTACCTTGTTTATGAACTTCCCTCTCCAGTAACATTCATGTAGCACTTCTATAATGTGACCATTTATTTTTCAATGTTTTTTATTACTGAGATACTGCTATTATTATTATTATTATTATTATTACTTTAGTATTGCTTTTGCTTGCATAATTTCATTTTTTTAAATGAATTTTTGTAAACTACTCTGGGAATTTCACATTAAGAATTTCTCATGGGGTATCTAATAAATAATAAATTTATTGCATTTCCTTCTTTATAACCATGCATAGGATTGGTCTGAAAATCTCTCACAAACTGCATTATGTCTTTGGATGCAGAAATTACAGCAATAGAAATGATGTGTTACTTTATTCTGATGTATTTTACTTTTACTTTCTCTCTTGTGTGGCAGGATGGACGAGTAGCTGTGAAAGCTTGTGAAGGTCTCATGCTTTTAGTGAGTTTACCTGAACCAGCTGCTGCCAAATGTTTAACTGAAAATACATGCTTATGTGAAGTGCTGACAGACAGGTTGGCCTCTCTCTACAAAGCTCTCCCTCAGTCGATGGATCCATTAGATATTGAAACAGTAGAAGGAGTTAACTGGGGGTAAGACTTGCTTCTTTGAGTTACAAGTTTGCATTGTGGGTGTCATGTGAGGCATTTCTAAATTGCACTGATTGGGATTGTATCTCACCTTACTGTAGAGATGGGTTGTGCTAGAGGTGGCTCTGGAAGAGTGAAAACATTACGTTGTCAATAAAATATGAGTATTACAAATGTTTAGTTAGAAATGTTACTTTCAACTGTACTATGATAACAAATACCAAGTGCAAATGCTTTCCTCTCTCATTGTTATTGCACTTCAGCTTGGATTCCTATAGCCACAAAGAAGATGCATCTGCATTTCCTGGCAAAAGAGCCCTGATTTCATTTCTGTCCTGGTTTGATTACTGTGATCAACTGATTAAGGAAGCACATAAGGTTTGAAATGCCTGTTTTAATCATTACCTAAATATTGTTGAAACTACATTTTCTAAATTTATAAGGCAACCTTTCGGTACTCTGCATTTCAGACAACTGCTTTTGCCATGGCAAACTCAGTTCGAGAACATTTTTTTTGTTGGTGTAATGGAACCCCAGCTAATGCAAACGTGAGTAAATTTTTATATTGTAAAATTATGTTGGAATATCCACCCCCACCCCCACCCATTTTTAAAGGAGAAATCTATGTCATTTGTTTAAAAATAATTATCTTTAAACCAGTTCAGAAATTGGAATTCTAACATCAACTGCCCTGTTGCATCGTATCATTCGTCAAGTCACTTCGGATGCCTTAATGCATGAAATGGTATGCTTTATCCTTGGAGAACAGAGAGAGCCAGAAAAACAGACAGACATCAACAGGCACCCATTGCGACATCGCTTAATTGAGCACTGTGATCACATTTCAGATGAGGTAAGTTATAATATAGCATGTATGTAGTGGTACTGCCAACTTCACTGCCATTTCACTAGTAAAGAACTGCCTTTACAGTTAAGCTTGCCAGAATTTTGTAGATTCTTTGGCATTTTCTCTCTTTGTTCCATCCTTTATATCCTTTGTTACATGCTCCTAAGTTTTACCTTCAAGTTATCTACAGGTCATATCAAGGTGCTGGTTATTACATGTAAAGCCCTATATGGCTCAGGTCCACACTATTGGGCAGACTGTATCTCCTTGTATGAACTGGCCCGGACTCTGAGATCCTCTGGAAAGGCCCTTCTTTCTGTCCCAACGCCATCACAAGTATGGTTGGTGGGGATGCAAGAGAGGGCCTTCTCGGTGGCTGCCTCTAGACTCTGGAACTCCCTGCCCAGGGAGATCAGAATGGCTCCCTCCTTGATGGCCTTCTGCTGGCAGGTTAAGACTTACCTGTTCACACAGGTTTTTAACGAATTGTTACAAGAACAGGCTGGGATGTTGTACCATTTCAAACCATTTTGATACAGTTTCTTTTATATAGTTGTCTCCTTTTAAAATGTCTTTTATTCTTTTAATAACTATCTGTTTTAATATTGTAATCATTTAATTCCTTTGTAATGTACTTTTTTATGTTTTTAATTATACTGTTTTTTAATGTCATGAAGCCGCTCTGAGTCTCAGTTCTGGGAAAAGAGCAGGATACAAACAACAACAACAATAACAACAATAATTGTTAATACTGTATATACTCATGTATAAGTCTAGAAATTTTAGTCAAAAAATTAACCCCAAAACCCTAGGTCAGCGTATCCATGGGTCAATGTAAATACTATACTTTAACTCATTTAAAAAAGGGAACCATCACCTGGTGAAAGGCAAGAGTGTAATCTGTCCTGGAAGCACTGACCTCCCTCTACTCTCTCTTACATCCAGCCTTTAGTGTGAAACAAAACAGTTATGCCTTCCATAATTTTGTAGGTTCTTTGGCATTGTTTTCCTTTGCTTTATCATTTAGATCCTTTGTTGCATGTCCCTAAGTTTTACCATCGACTTATCCGAGGGTCATATCAAAATCCATAATTTTACCCCCAAAACCTGCCCTCGACTTATACATGAGGTCAACTTATAGACGAATATATACAATAGTTTAGCTGTTGCTTCTCTGGCATGTCATCCATTGTTCCTGGTCTCCAAAGAGTTAGAATGAGAACATTTAAGCACTGCAAAAAGTTTTAAACTGTTATTCTTGAAAATATTAGCTAAACTTTATTGTTTTCAGTGATGTTTGCATGAAGATACAGAGTACTGTGTTACCACATTTTATTTATAATTATCACTTCTACTTGTTCTGTCACACCTCTGTCATTATTGAGACATTTCCCTAATCTTTAGATCAGGGCCAGGGAATTTATAGCCCACCAAGTGTATGAAATTATTATCAGGTAACAGCTCGTGTCATCCTTGCTGAGAACTATGTAGAGGATAATTTACCAATATTAGAAATTTCTTATCCAATTCTGCTGCTTCTGCTGCTTCTATAAAACTGAACTTTTATTTATGAATGTAGTGACCATTTACTTTGACAGTTACTTTGACAGAGCCTTGATAGACCGGCATCAAAGACCGGCATTGGGGAGGAGTGGGGCCATGGCATCCGCATGGTGCATGACCTGACTCTGCCCCCATGCCCATGTGACACTGTGCACTTCACCACATGGCAGGCGGCATCACAGCACTCCAGATGACACAGCCCCAAAGGAGCACCGAAAAACCACAGCGCCAGCAGCTGTGGTGCCTTCTATGGTGCAAAAAGGCCAGATCGGGGTGCAGCATGTTGTTGCCGCAGCCCCAATCCAGCACTGAAAGGGGCGGCTGCAGGCTGCCCCTTAGGGGCAGTCTGTTCAGCCCCTGAGAGACAAAGGAAAAGCAGAGCAGATGTTTAATTAAGTAAAGCAAAATTTTTAAAACAAAACAATAATTAACAGGATTAATTGTGTATGTGTATTTCTTTTGAGGTGTGTGTGAGAGAGAGAAACATACACATATGTATGTATGCATCCATGTAGCATTCTTTTGTATTTTGCTCTCTCTGCAATTAGGACTTTATAACACCAAGAAGATATGTGTGAAAAAGCATAAAAGAACGAAAAGGTTTTTCAGTGGGTTCAGGGCTGTAAAGATACACATTGGATTTGTGCTACAAAGGGACCTTATTTCAGCATCTTCTAATGTGTTTTTTTTGTTGTTGTTTTTAATACTACAGATCAGCATAATGACACTCAGAATGTTTGAGCACCTTTTGCAGAAACCCGATGAACACATTCTTTATAATTTGGTTCTTAGAAATTTAGAGGAGAGGAACTATACAGAGTATAAACCACCCTGCCAAGAAGACAAGGACGTGGTAGAGAATGGCCAGATAGCAGGAGCAGTGTATGTTTCATTTCTCTCTTTCCCTTTGTGTCACTGAAATGTTCTTGAATATCTTGAATTTCTTTTACTTGCCTTAATTCTAAACAAAGATTGGTTTTCAGGAGGAATTTTTATTTTAATATGTTGAAATACGGGTGAATCTATGGGTTGAAAGGAATGACTTACTGCTGCCCTTTTGAACACCAGATCGGGGGTGCAGCAACCACACGCTGTGGCCCTGATCTGGCATTTTTCCAAGCCAAAAAGAAGCTGCAAAATGGAAAAGGGGTGCCCTTGCTGCCATGGCGGGACTTTCAGTGCCACTTTTAGCATGCAGTGTGTGAACGCCCTGCCAAAGGAGCGCTGTAATGCCACCCGCCATGTGGTTAGGAGGGCAGCATGATACTGGCTTGGGGGTGGCATCGGGGCATGCATCGTCCAAACGTCATGCCCCCATGCCGCCCCCAAGGTGCTTACTGCTAGGTTGTACAGCCCCATATCTACAGTCATGATTTTAAGCTGTTTTCAAAGAAATAGCAATGGTGCTGTACAGACTGGCACAGAGCGCCAGCCTGCACACATACTAGGGTTGCCTTGGGGCATCCTTTCCAAATGCCCTGCAACCCTAGTACATTGCCGTGGCGTAATGGTGGCGCCCTTTCTACATGGGCACCACCATTACGACGTCACGGCCACGCCGCCTCCAAATGGGGCGACGCAGATGTGACGTCTTGGCGCCCTTTCAGCGGCGCCAGAAGAAACTCCGTTTTGGAGCTCCTTTGGCCGTGCGTATTGCTGGCGCGGCATTTAAACGGCTGCGCCAGCGATACAAAGAGAAAGGGCCCAAGCGGCCCCTTTCTCCCTTTCCCCGCCACTGTCGGGGTGTCCTTGGGGCTTGAAGCCCCAAGGACACCCCTTTCCAGGCCGCAGGGAAGCAGCCTTTTGTCGCTTCCCCGCGGCCTGGAAAAGTGGCGGATTGGGGCCTCAGGGCTGCCGCTGTGGCAGCTTTTCCCCGATCCGTTTGGGAAAGGGGTGGTCTGTATCCTGCCAATGTTAGTCTGTCACAGCATAAAAAGGAAAGGGGGAGAAGGAATCTATTTTAGCATGAAGTTTTATAGATATCAGTCTACATCTTCAGAAGCCCTGATAGAGTGATATTAAAGTTATAGGTTTCAAGCATAAGTAAATATTTGTAGCAACCAGATAGCATGTAATAGGATACAGACAGATGCAAATTGTGACACAAATCAGGTCTTTCAGGTGGCTTGTAGTAGTAGATTTCTGCCTATGAAACCTCGTCTTAAAATATATCAGTTAATTTTATGTATAGGATCTGCAAGGATCCTGTTTTCCTCTTTCCCTTTTTATTTTAGGTTATGTGCTGGTTCATACTCCACAATCACAATGTATAAATAAATTGCTGGGCTATTTAGCAAAAAGTACAGCACTTTTGTTCAAAACAATCAGTAATGTGATACAATGTTTTGAGGTGATTATATCCCTTATTTTTTAATGTTTTCATTGATAAAGAATGTATATATCCTCTTCTATGTATCTTAGGCTGCAATACGCTTAAAAAGAATCAAACCTAATTGAACAAAGTAGAATATACGTCTGAATACACATTTCTAGAATTGTGTAAGTTTAACACTAGTAGCTGTATGTCTCTGTGCTTGTGTTTGCTTTAGTGATCTAACTGAATGAATGACCAGACTCATGTTTATTTTCCTGGGTTCAACCTAGGGCTATGGGAAGCTGCTTTATATGAAGTTGAACCATTATTTTACCTAGTTTAATATTCTCCATAGGAACAGATGACGATTATCAATGTTATTTATATCTTGCTTTTTCCCCAATCCTTGTACAGTAAGTCAGGATTGGGGAACTGTTTTTCTCTCAAAAACTGGACTGACCCTCTCCAAACCAATGCTCTCGCTAGCCCCCTTCCTCATTTTCTTTTTCTGTGTGTAGAGAAAGACAAAAGATTCCAGGGGCTGGAATAGATGGGCAAAATAAAGTGGTTTCCAACTGCTTTGAAGGTGGGGCATTTAGATAATGCACACCTCCAAAGGGGGTGGAAACTGAACCAAAGCTGCACTCCAGCACTAAAAACCAGAGCAAACAGAACTCGAAATAATTTGGCTTAGCACAGAAGATGCGCATCTTCACAGCAGCATATAAACACCCTGATGTAAATGCTCGGCTGCGGCAAAGGAAAGAAATCCAGTGGATTTAATGACAACGTACACAAACCAGACAGTCCAATGGGAGCATGGGGAAAAGGGGGCCTCTATGATGGTGCTTTGCCAATGTATCACTTGCACACTGATGCTCTGATGCCCTGTACGGGCAGAACATTGCACATGCAACTGTATGATCATTCAAAGGGACAGCCATCCAATGGTATGGCATCTGGGTGAATGTGGGAGGTATTTGGGGGTCGCCAGCACAGTATTCATGTGACAGTGCACATGTATGAAGGGGAGGCAACAAAAATAATTACCCAGTGGCACAGCTTAATGCACATGGTTTGTGGTTGGGACGTGCACATTCAGACCATCTTGGGAATGGGCCGTGCAGGCAGCAGAGGTGCAACCTGCTTTGGAAAAAAGCAAGGTTGAGCTGCTTTTTCTTGCCTGTCTGTTCCAGGCCCATGATTCTTTCTGCACAGACAACCCCATTGCATACATCACACTATCCAATCAGGTTGTAGGAGATGCATAAAGGAAATGTCAGTGTTATCTCTAGTCATTTGTTCTTATTTTGTTACAAATTCACAGAGATCTGGAAGAAGATCCCTTATTTACTGATCTTTCTCCCAATACCATGTTGTCAAACCAAGAGTGGCTTAGTGCTTCACCATCTGCCAGTCCAGATCATTCAAAAAATGATGGGAAGACTGAAGTTCATAAAATTGTAAATAGGTAAGTTGAACTGAATAATTAAGTTACTTTCCAAATAATGGCAATCTAATGAAACTTTTTTTCTTCATATAGGTTGTGCTGTGATTGCAGCCCTAATTAGTAAGCAAAATTGTGAAGCTACAAGAATAACTTTATCCATTCATATTTGCAGATTTGACGCTAACTTTTCTCCCCGAAGAAGATGGGAACCACTGTTTTGTAATATGGGGTGGACCATTGCCACTTGTAACGGGGAGGGAAAGAGGAAGTGTGTCAGGGGACAAGAGAAGTGAGTTCAAATTAACAGGTTACATGTAATATATCTCTCACAAAATCTTGATACAAGCTAAATTCTACCCAGTATCTTTGACTTACTCCTTTAAGCTTGGTTTCATACATTCAACATCTTGAATTTAACTAGGAAGAAATGCAGCCATTGCATTGTAAAATGTATTACTACTATGGAAAAATGGTTGTTTTATGTGCCCTCAGTTGTGCATCAGAAACTATAAAACAGAAGACTTGAAGAGAAATGTTTACAGGAAGGGGAATGCCACTAGGTGGTGATGCTTTTCTGAGAGTGGTTAATGGAAGAGATTAATTCAAATTTCTTCTGGGTGTTGTACATATAATTTTGTTTGTTGTAAAAAAACCAAAATGGATTTGTTGCAAGATTTATTGAACTCCCATATTTTATGCAAAGCAAAAACAAGCAAACATTCCAAGCAAAGATGTGAATAGCTACTCTTTGACATACATTTTCTCTCCTGTCAAGTAAATTAAGTTCTGTTCATTCAGGTACCATATTCATTAGTGTGGGTAAATATCAGAATGTTAAGCATTATTATGCTGACCTTTTCAGATAGAAAACATAAATTAGGGACAAACACAGCATTCTAGATACCTCTGTAATTAACTCATATAATCTAGAGTAAACAAAAAGAGAAGCAAGTAAAGAAAAAAGCAAACAAAATTTTCCACATTGGATGCATACACTTCACACATGTCTTTACAGTTTTGTTGTCTTAGGAGTAAAATGAAGAACATTGAGAATGGAGAGATCCAGAGAGAGAGAGAGAGAGAGAGTTAAATGAATGAAAGATAATGTTATGAATGCTTAGAGGTTTTTAATTATCTAAGGTTTTTGGACAGAAAAAGTATCCACACAATAACTTGTAGTAAAAATTAAAAAATTAAAAAAGACACTATTAACTGAATTTAAGTATAATATATATAATAAAACAACAGAATAAAACAAGTAGCATAAAACACTATGATTAGGGGAGAGAAACAAATGTTTCAGGCCCCACCAAATGCTTGGTGAAATAGCAAGACTTTGAAAAAATCCAGTTTGAGAGCGCTTTAACTGCCCTGGCTCAGTGCTAGGGAATGCTGGGAATTGTAGTTTATTGTGGCACCAGAGCTCTCTCACAGAGAAGGCTAAATGTCTAACAAAACTACAGCACTGAGCCAGTGCACTTAAAGCAGTGTCAAACTGGATTATTTCTGCATTGTGTTTTGGATCCTTGATAGCTTGCTGAAGATGTGAAAGAAAATAGCTAACTGAACTCTGTGGATTGTGAGGCATAGAGCATGTTCCTTAACAATAAAAATACAGTTGAGAGTCAGAGTTAAACAATAGAGACATTTCAGATATCCTGACCCTATAGTATTCTGTCCACTGAACAAATGCAGTTTCCATGTTTTAAAAACTAAGTAATGTTGGCTAGGTATATACCTTAAAGGCTGGAAACCTGAAAATGAAAGCTGAAAATCTTAGGATTCTTTTTCTTTTGTCATTCAGCCATCAAAATGTTTATAATGATTATATATCCCAAACTACCATAGTCTGTTCTTTAGCAAATATGGGGCAGCAACAGAGATGTTACAGTAAGTCGATGACTTATCTGCAAAATGAGTTTTCAACACAGAACCACCTGCGGTTGATCACACATACAGGATGTTTAATAATTTTTTTCTGAGTATTGATTAGCTTCCTACTGGCATAAAGTAATTCCAATATCTATGTTTAAAAAACCCTAATAGCATTTCCAAATAATACAGATTGCTGTTGAAAAGATCATCTGTAGCAGAAGTAACTTTTTTTTTGTAGTTAGTAAGCTGAACATTTCTTGCTCTAATACTGTTTTCTTTCTATATATATAATGTTAATTGTTGTTCTGTTCCTACAAGCAATTTCTAACTTAGGCCGATCCTAAGGTGAACCTACCACAGGGTTTTCTCAATAAGATTTGTTCAGATGGGGTATGCCAGTTGATCAGGGATTTGATTCCTGGTCAACATACAAATAAGCTGATATACATTTCAGCATGTTGTGTAACTTTTCTGTCCTTAAGTTTGTTGAAATCAAACAAAAAGGTATATCCGGTCCTACATTCGCTCTGGTAGATACACTGATAGAAGTAAAGGTAAAATATATAATAGAAATGCATAGCAAGATGTGAAGTTATGATAAAATAAGAACAGTAAAATGAAAACTTGTGTTACCATGATGTTAACGTACCATCTGAGTCACCCTAGAGTTAGTAAGCAGGCAGTGTTCTCTTACAGTAGCTAGATTGACAGAAATGCCTCAACTGATTTATTTATCTTCATTCCATAGCATTACACATAGTTGCTTATGTCAAGCAAGGGCATAACAGTTTTTGATGTACCCTTTGTTATCATGGGATAGGAACAAAATATATTGACTTGCTTCTCTTTTCAGTTTTCTTTGTCTTGTACCAGATGAAGCCAAATCTTCCTACCATGTGGAGGGCACAGGTTATGATACCTACCTCAGAGATGCCCATCGACAAGTAAGTGACAAAAGGAAAATACTGTTTGGTTTTCGACAACCTTGCCAGAAAAGAGTGGAAGACAAGGCAGTATTATTTTGCAGATTGGTAAAATGTGTGTGTTTAAACCAGGGTTGGGAATCATGCGGCTCTCCAGATGTTGGACTGCACTTCCCAGCAGTCCTAGCAAGCATAGCCTGTGATGAGGAATGCGAGTGTTTGCAGCCCAGTAGTATTTGGAGGGCTGCATAATTCCTGTCCCTAGTTTAAATCAATAGGTTTTGTACTGAAATGGATTACTGTCACTGAAGCCTTTCTGTATAAAGAAACTTTAGTGATCTTTGTATTCTGTCTATGGGACTGTCCACACAGGCCAAAAGGCCCATGTTCTTGTTGGCTTCACATTTTCCTATTTGGATTCAGGCCCAATCCTGTGGTAAATGGGGCGTAGCGTGAGTGGAATATAACCCTGGCAGGTTAGACAGACTTGCATGCCCCTTACCTTAGTCTACCATTGCTGCCATTGAAAAGACCCCTGTCACCATGTCTGATGTGGAAACGGGGTGCTTGACCACGTTGATGGAGCCAGGCATCCCAATTCCATGTCATACGTGGTGATGGGGATCTTTTCAGTAGCAGCAATGGAAGAGTAAGGTGAGGGGTGTGTGGCGGTACCGGGTCCATGGCAAAGGGATAGGCAGATGTGCAAACTCCCACCCGTCCCCACAGTAGCCCAGGAACTGATCTGGGTTCACATCTGGGCCAAGAAAAGAATGGGTTGAGCATTCCTGGCCCATCTGCTTTGCTCCTCTATCAGCCTCTCTCTTTTGTATTTAGTTGGTAAGGTCAGACTACGTTCTTTCAAAGGGATGAAACAGACTGTCCTTTTGCGCCGCCATTTGGACAGCTTCAGAGTGCGGCGTTTTGATGGCACATGCTCGGAAGCTACCTGGAAGCCAGCTTCCAGTTGTCCGGCTGCCCACATATAGGCTGGCTTCCAGGCATCTTGGGGACATGGCGGTTACATGCAGCAGATTGGGGCCATGGCGTGCAGATGCCACGGCCCCAATCCAGTTTTGTCAGGGGCAGCTTTAAGCCGCCCCTTTGGGACGGTCTTTTTCGCTCCATAGTCTTTCATTCAACAAAAACAATTTTATTTATTTAAAAATGCCAGTTCCATCCTTTAGTTCATTGGTTAGTGTGAAAATCCTTCATATATTATTTAAAACAAAACAAGCAATCAAGTATTTCCCATGTTTTATTAGCCAGTGTAATGTTCTAAATGTGTGTTTTCTATAGGCAACAATGGAAGGTAAGAAGTCATTTAACTGAGTAAAAAAATAATTTAGACTAATTCTACCTGAGTCCTAATGTATTGCTTCCGAAACTATAAATTAATTTTGCATGTCCAGTTTTTTTTTTTAAAAGAAGCATTCTGGTAATTTATTTTTAAGACCATTATGACCAAGTGAATCCTAAAAATTGATTACCCAGTGAAGAGTTTCTGAGAATACAGTATATTATGATGGGTTGTGCTAAGAAGGTATGAGAAATTGGACAGCGGAGTGATGTTCAATTCACAAGGAACAGCTTTGACTGCATTTGCACTGCAGAAATAATGCAGTTTGACATCACTTTAGCTGCTATGGTCACTGCTATGGAATTCTGGGGTTTGTAGGTTTGTGAGATATTTAACCTGCTCTGTCAGAGAACCTTGGCGCCACAACAAACTACAAATTCCAGGATTCCATAGCATGGAGCCATGGCAGTTAAAGCGGTATTAGACTGCATTAATTGTGCAGTGCAGATGCAGCCTATATCACAGATAATATAATTTTGCTATTTACTGTGTTCTAAATGGGCTATGCATAGAGCTGTAATATTTTAATGCCATAAGGATAATCTATGAATGGTCATTCAGTACTGATTCTCTAATCTGCCTTATATTTATCTGCCTTCTCTGACATGGCATGTTCTTTGACAGAGGCAAATCGCTGTGGAAAAGCTATAGCTGTTAACACAGCTATGGTTTTTGAAAATAAGACTGTAGCACAAGTAATGTGCAGCCCCAGGCATGCAGTTTCGAAGTGGATAATACTGTTGGGGAAAGGAAAATGTAATGTTCCTTTTCTGAAACCCCAAATGCATTTCCCTTTCACGGTGTGCAGGTCTCCTTGATCTGAGGACAAACTGAACTTGATTGCATCCTTGTACATATCGTCAGAGTGCTTTGAGTGTATGTAATGGAATGAAAGATGGGCAAGGGAAGTGAATACCAACTACATAGATATGCAGAGTGATAATTTTCAGGATGTTGTGCTCCCAAAAACAAATCCAATATGTAACCGGTCAAGTAGAAAATACTTCTTCTTTGCTCTCTGTTTCACATTTTTGTTTCTCAACAGATTTTCTAAAGGTGATAAAAGAGGGAGCCCCCATAAGGGTAGCCAAAAAAGCTATGAAGTATTTACATAGTGTTTCATACCTGAATGCAAAAAAGAGTATTCAACTTTCCTACCAGTGTTTCCACTGAATGAAGCTATTTTTCAACAAAAAAGTCTCCAAAAGAAGTGAAAGGCCAATACGCTTTAAAGAATATCTGTTTGGTGCAGCCAGAACAGAACACACGGTTTTCATAGGTGTAGGCAAAAGCAAGACATAATAAAACCAAACAACTTGTGTATGTAATCAGCAGTTTCAGTGAATTGATTCAGACATTGTGGTGGGATACACACCGCCATATAGTACGTATTGTATACGTACTAGGGTTAGGAAGGGCGGTGCTTCCGCACCCCCCTAACCCTAGTACATATACAGTACGTACAAGATGGCGGCGCCCCTTCCACATGGGCGCCGCCATCTTTACGTACTGGACGCATAGCGTCCAGACGTGTCATGGCGCCTATGACATCGCGAATGCGCCTGCGGCGCCTTGCGACGTCATAGAGGCGCCGCAGAAAGAAGCTCCGAAATGGAGCTTCTTTTTTGCTCCGCACGGGAGTCGCACAGTTTGGCTGCTGCGGCTCCCGCGCGAAGCAAATGGCGCCGGCGGGGGAGCGCCACAAAGCGGCGGTTTGTATCCCGCCAATGTCAAACAATAATTAGCTTACACTTTACAGTTGTAAACCGCTTAGACACTGCTTAGGCAGTATGAAGTGGTATATAAATGAAGTTTGTAGTTTTGGTGGTCCATGAAACCTCCTCTTACAGAAACCTCCCATCCTGGTTTGTAGCAAACTACAATTTGCCATTTTCTCTGAACTGGCAAACCAAAGTTTGTGCTTGCCCTGAAACATAGGATCACATTATTCCTTGTTTATTATTTTTAAACAATTGGATTCTCTTTTTCTTGTAAGGGAGGCAACCAGCAGTGGGCTAGCTCTTCCTGCTCTGTAGGAAAATCTGGGACCATATGACTGAAAGCTTTGTACAAGATTTGAAATGGGTAGACTTCTCCACTCTTCCTTGCCTTTTGCCCAGCACAGAGTTCTCTAACTTTAGCTCTTCTGTTCTTTCCAGGACTTTAGTGGAATATGGTTGATGCAAAGTGGGTGTGGTGGATGTGGATTGGACTGCAGAGAGGAGTGTAGAGCATGTGAACTTGAGGCTCAATAAATACTGACTCACATAGCCATTGCATCTTTATGTCTTTCATCTCCACATACGAAATCTTTGTGGAGATGTGCACATCTTGCCAGATCTTTAGGAGCTACAGGATATGTTTAGTTGGAACATATTCTTTGCCACAGTTTAGGTTACAGAGGCAGTATTCGCTGGAGTATTCAAGTTGAATCAAGGAGACCTAGATTTGAATCATCATTCAGCATTCTCTGTTTACCTTCAGTTCAGTTAACTCTCTCAAACAAATTTTTCCCATGTAAGAATAAAGTGAAAATTGAGGGTTGGATGAGTGTGCTATGTATTCTCCTCCAACCCCTTAAGAGAAAGAAAGAGCTAGAATTCGTTTTAAAGAAGTACAGTGGACCCTTGGTGTATGCTGAGGTTTGGTTCCAGGACCTCCCATGGATACAAAAATCTGTGGATCCTCAATTCCCCTTTAATACAATGGCATAATAAAATGGTGTCCCTTATGTAAGATGGTAAAATCAAGGTTTGCTTTTTGGAATTTATATATTTTCAAGTCAATGATGGTTGAATCCGTGGATACAGAAACTGTGAATACAGAGAGCTGAATGAGAGTCTGTAACTGGAATCAGGAGAGAAAAGCCATTGCACCACCAAGTTTCAGCACAGCATTACATCTGGCATTCTACAGGATCTGAGAACAGCAGGTGATACTGTTTCATGGACCTAGTAGAGTTTCCCATCCTCGCTTGAGAAAACAACGTGTATGCCTGCACAGGATTTCCTTTCCCAAGCAACTTCAAAAACAGTTTTCACATAACAAATAGTTTCCTTTGTTCACATAAATATTATCCTTCTTTAACTGTGAATTGATGCATACAAAATCTGACACCAGTGTTAGGATCATTTCATCTTAGGGGAGATAACGTCCCTAGCACGCTGTAAATTTTCAAGTAGAGAAGTGTTGTGAGGTAACTGTCATTCAGGCCACATCCAGTGAAGCTAGAATTGATGTAAATGTGAATAGTATTGTTTTAGTGTGAAAAATGTTTCTGAGTAAAACGGTACATAAACTACAAACTGTTTATAAGATTTTGAAGATAGATTCCCTGCTCCCTCCCAAACAGGTAATTCTACCAGTATTTATTTTATTGATTGTCTGTTAAAATAGGAGCTATTCCATCCTTCCTAAACAAGTTTATTAAATCAGTTGTTTTTGTTTGTTTGTTTGTTGTTTCCTCTAGTTTCGAGATTATTGTGCCATATGCTTACGATGGGAATGGCCAGGCTCTCCTAAACCCTTGGAAAAGTGCAATTTAGAATCTGCTTTCTTTGAAGGATATTTTCTGAAAGTTCTCTTTGATAGAATGGGAAGAATTCTTGATCAGGTAGGTCTGCACTTCTTTATGCTTTCTCTTCTGGCATGATTGGCTTTCCAATGATACCATTCTCTCCATAGTCAGAATAGCAGATGTGCTAACCAGCCACTTAGGGAAAAGGAATGTTTTTTATATACCTGGAGGATATTGTAAGTATGAATAAACACATTAACAAGAGCTTTCCTGCTTCCTCAAATGAGAAGGCATAAGGCTACCATATCATTGAAATGAAGGCAGAGACTACGTACAAATGCATAGCGCAGTTGAAGATTGAAAGGAAGTGAGCAGTAGGTCTCTTAATTCTCCTCAACCTATCCTATTGTGATGGAGGGAAATTGGAATTGTGGAATGGGCAAATCCCCATCCAGCTTCATAATCATTACATGGCAAATTTACATATTTGTTATACACAATAGTCTGTCCATATTTGTATTGTTTTTCCTATACTTGTGTTAATGTGATGGTCACTGATCCATATTTTCTCACAGCTGTGTCTAAAATAAATGTTGTAGTGCCAAGTGTAAAAAAGATACAGAGGCCACAGATGCTCCCAAGTCTCATCCTATACAGTACTGAAGCCAGAAGAAGATGACCAGGAGGGATAGACTGAGGGAGATATTTAGCACCACCAAACTCTGTATGAGTACAAGCACGTCACTTTTTATCATGCACATTCTTTGTACACAAAAGATTTGTAATGGTGAAACCCCCCCCCCAGAGCTAAGTCATTTGCAGCTTCTTTAAAACGATCAGCCAGAAAGCAACCAAAGTTCAGAAACAGTTCCCATACTTCATATGCAGAAAATTTCAAGTCTGGTCTCTGATTACCACAGCCTGTGATGGGAAAGACCCCTATATAGACTCAGAAAACCACAGACTATATATTGGGCTAGCTGATAAAATAGTTTGTCTTGGTATGAGGTGCTTGGCTCTACTCTGTTACATGTAGTCTGACTCACACATTTTAATCAGAGTATTCTTGTGTTATAAAAAAAAGTGTACCTGAAGCTTTTTACTGTCCAAGTCTCTTCATGTGTTTCTAAATATTTTACAGAAAAATGTAACATAGGTCTCTGTTTAAAAAAAACCCTACATTCTGCATATGCCTAATTTGAAATGAATATTGGATTTGAGATTTAAACCTGAATCTCAGCAGCTTTAGGAATACTAATCTTCATACATATGGAAATCTGATCCCAGTGATATAGCCCAAATCATCAAAAGAAATATAAGCAAAGAGGAAAAAAAACCAACCCCGCTTACCTAAAGACTGTCAGTGGAACAGCTATTTAGTAGTTTTTGCCCAAAAAAATAAAAGCCTATGGGTTATTGCAGCCCAGTGTCAGTTTGATATAGTACCTGTCAAAATGACAAAAAATCTGGATCAGTCAAGCATGCTGCAGTTCTCTCTCTTGTGTCAAGGGCAATACTTGATGCACAGAGAATTAAAATATGCAGCAAGATAGGAAAATCACTAAAGCTCTGCCCTACCCCTACCCCCATCTGTTAACTCTGAGCCAAAATTATTTATCTCCCTTAGGAGATACATTGCTTAAAAATGGTAATACAAGCCAAAAAAGGAAAACTGTTGGTCCAGTCCATTCAGATTAACATGACAAATTTGATACTCTTGTTAGTTTAAAGAAAATGTCACATAATGACTTTGGTGCAATCATAAAACCCTTAATTTTAATACAGATTTTTAGTAATGCTGTCACTGGACTCCTCATTTTTTTTCAAGATTTGCCACCTTCTTCTTTTATCTTACATAGTGAAGCTTAGGAATTGTATACATAAAATCTCTGTGATGTCATGGGTTTGTATTTGAAAATGTTAGATTTATTGATTTTATATTATAAGGTAAAGTGCTTGTTGGGATTTGGGGAAGAGAATGGAATGTTGAAGGGATTGCTGATCGGTGAAGTGGTTGAAGAGATTTGCATAATTAATGAGAGCTGGGAGTTTAGTTTGAGCAGTGAGTTCATTTAGCTTAGGGTTTGAGAAGAGAGCTGTTTTGCAAAAGGTTTGAGTGACATGAGGGTTGGAGTGAGAGAAGGAAGTTTGAATTGAGTGGCTGGTGAGTGTCTGAGCTTGAGATGAGTGTGAAAGAGATGCGTTTAACTTCTGCAAATAAAGATTTGTTTTTGTTTTCATACACTTTTGACTTCCAGAAACATTATCTGTCTGAGAGCATGGCAGACGTCATCATGGCATGCCTTGTGTAAATGGGGGTGCACCAACATGGTACCTGCGGTGCGCAGTAGGGTTTGGGAGTGTGTGAACGGGCCCAGGCTTTTAATTCTCTTTTTAATCCTTTTGGATTTCTCTTTCCTTTGCTTGAAAATCCTTCAATTTGTTTGGGCTAGAAATTGATTCATCTAGCTCTTAAAATTCTTTCTGTTCCTGCAGTCATTGCAAGTGGTGACCAGAAAGCAATAAAAAAGCTATTGTTATTAATGCAGACAAAACCTTGACATAACAGCTCATTGCAGTGTCTTGAACTACCATAAGATGGCTTGAGCAGCTGCTTCATGTTCTTTTTTTTTTTTTAAGCCTAAAATGTCTGGTGCCTTTTTAAATTAAAAAGAAAGTGGGAAGAACCATAAACTGGGTCTCCTTTGTAATGTCTAGTTTGGTTCACAGAGCAGGAATTTCTTAATTCATTTTCTTTATTAATTTCTGCTTTCATAGTTGTGATATATCTTTGACTGACATGTTTCTGTGGTTTGAAATGGGTTTGTTTGCTATGTAATAATTAGGGTTGCTTCATTTATTCAGTTCAGTGGTTATGTGACAGAGCCATCCCCTTTCCCCGCTACCAGTTGAACATTAATTGCCTAGCTTGTGTGGAGAAGATAACTGTTCCCATGTTGCTTTTCTGTGCTGTTGGCAATGTGGGATTGGAGGGTGGGGGAAAGAGGCGGACTTAACCTCCAATTATCCTTCCAGGTTCACCATTCCCCTGTGTATGTGGGGTAGAGCCAACGACACCATTCCCATATATACATGGGATGGGCTTTAACATAGCTTTCACAGCAATAGGAAAAGTGTTTGTGTGTGTGTTTGTTTTGTGTCTGGGATTGAGAAAGGGGTCTGTATGTTTAAGAATGGAAGAGTCACCATGGTGAAAATAATGGCAACACAGGAGGAGGGCCATATCTGCCATGCTGTCCTCTTGTTCATGCATTTACTTTAACACTTTGTAGAATGCTTGAGCAGGGCTGTTGAAGCAGCCAACAAAGGATTGACAGCTGATCCACTGCCTACCTGCCTTGCACTTAGAGATATTTGTCACATGGATTGCTTAGGATAAAAAAAATGGTTTCATACATATGAAACTGTAAATGGACTTTGCTTGTTTCATATCATGGGATGCTTCAATTGTGGCTAGTGAATGTGTGTCAGGATACCTAGAACAATACACATGTGCATCTGATGGCCATCACTTATTCTGAGTTTTGCCTTATAGGAAACTTCAAAGCTTTTAATCTTTTAAAATCTGGGTGATTATTAGAATGATTGTGAATTATTTCAGGGATGTTTTCTCTTTTTTTGTTCCCTCACAGCCATACGATGTCAATCTACAAGTCACGTCTGTATTATCCAAGCTCTCCTTGTTTCCACATCCACACATCCATGAATACCTTTTGGACCCCTATGTAAATCTAGCTTCTGGCTGTCGTTCCCTTTTTTCAGTAATTGTCAGGGTAAGTAAATAAAGAGTGGTCAAACTAGAAAAATGGCACAAAATATGACTGTAGCCATGCTTATCGGTTAAAAAATAAAATGTTAAGCTACTCTCTTCTTACTGATGGCCATTTTTATTTCTATTCTTATTTTAAATAGCTCCTTATCGTCTAGTTAGGACAGAAACTTTATAGATCTGGAGCCCTAGTGGTGCAGTGGTTAAATGCCTGTACTGCAACAACTCACTCAAAACCATAAGGTAGTGAGTTCAATACCAGCGAAAGGGCTCAAGCTTGTCTCAGGGTTGCATCCTTCCAAGGTTGCTAAAATGAGTTCCGAGAGTGTTGGGGGCAGTTAGCTTACAGTTGTAAACCGCTTAGACATTGTTAGTTCGGTATGAAGCGGTATATAAATAAAGCTGTTTGTTTAGATCCACTCTGGAATTCAGTCCATAATACTGACGTCGTGAGTAATATATTCACAGTGAAATTCTATACCTATACCTATACCTTGCATAGGAAATTTGTTTTCTGTGCAGAAAGTCCCATCTTTTGCACACAGAAAACCATGTGCAGTTTTTGTCTATGTGCACAGAATAAGTCCTGAATTGCAAATTGTCTTTGAAGTCTACATTGTTTTCCATGACTTTCTCACAGTGAAAAAAAAGTTGAACCGATTTGTTCTTGTCTGTGAAAACAAATTTATTAAGATTTACATCCACAGTATATGAGCCTAGGACAGTGATGGCGAACCTATGCCACTCATGCCGGAAGTGGCACTTGACGCCTTTTCCTAGGGCAAGGGAGAAGGCGGAAGAGGCACGCGCACGCCCATTCCTCCTCCTCCCTGCCTTTTCCTGGCCTCCATCTGTCTCTCGGAGACAGCTGGAAGACAGAAAAGGGCGCTCCGGAGAAGGAGCCAGAGGAGCATGCCTCTGGCTCCTTGCTCGCAGCCTTCTCCCAGCCTTCAGGTGCCTCTTCAAGAGAGCTAGAGGCTGGGAAAAGGGCAGGGAGAGGAGGAGCGACTGGCGTGTGCCAGTGCCTCCTCCCCAGGGACCTTTGCTGGCTTCCGACTGTCTCGGGAGAGATAGCTGGAGGAAGGAAAAGGCGCGTGGGGAGGGAGGGAGGGGACCTGCCCGGCTCCCTCCCTCCCCACTTACCCTGCCTGCCCTCCAAGTGTCCCAAATGGGGCACTTGGAGGGCAGAGAAAGGTCTTTGGGGAGTGAGGAAGGGGGCCTGCCCGGCTCCCTCCCTCCCCACTTACCCTGCCTGCCCTCCAAGTGTCCCAAATGCGGCACTTGAAGGGCAGAGAAAGGTCTGGGGAGTGAGGCAGGGGGCCTATCCGGCCCCCTCCCTCCCCACTTTCCCTGCCTGACCTCCAAGTGTCCCAAACAGGGCACTTGGAGGGCAGGGAAAGATCTGTGGGAAGGGAGGCAGGGGGCCTGCCCATTCCTCTTCTTCCCCTTTTGACTTTCCTTGCCCCCAAAAGGCTCCAGAGAGCCCTTTGGGGCGAGGAAAGTTCTGGAAAGAGGAGGACTGGGGCCGGGCACATGCTCAAACCTGCGAAGAGCTGCATGGGAGCATGCGGGGTGCAAGGGGCGGTGCATCCCATTTGAATGAATGAGGCATGTGCCCATGGCGTGTGTGCATGCCGCCGCCACCGCATGCACGAGCCTCATTCAAGTGAATGGGGCTCGAGCATACACAGTATTTGGCTTACGCGGGGTGTGTGTGTCTGGAACGGATCCCCCACATAAGCGAAGGGCGCACTGTATTTTTTTTTTTTTAACCTAGAGATTATCTCCGTGTAAGAAAATGAATATTGTAATGGTTCAGGCATGATAAGCAGCAGGTACAGGTCAATGGTCATGTTTATACATAATGCTAAACCACAGTTTAGTATTACTTAGCTGCCACAAACTTTCGATCTGCATGCTCCATGTCTCCCTTCTCTTCCTTCTGGAACTTTTTCTATTTGATTCCCCTTAAATGTCTCTCGTCATTGTGTCTGTACCAAGAAATTTCTCAATAACTAGGATCTGTTCAAAACAAGTAACTTCAACCTAAACCCAAGTGTCATCCAGCTCTATTCTTGAAACTAACAAAAGTTTGCGTATGTCACAGGCACACTGTAAAACCATTGACTGGTCCGGTGGGTTTCTGGCAGTATTTAGATTGCTGAATATTGAGCTAGCAGCACTGGATGCACTGATGACTGTGTTTTCTTCCAGTCGTGTCCTCTGTGCTTCACTTCACTCAATACTATTTTCCTGTGCAGGTTGTTGGGGATCTCATGGTGAGGATACAACGCATACCTGATTTCACACCTAAACTTCTACTGGTCAGGAAGCGTCTCCTTGGCTTAGAACCTGAAGGCCCTATGTAAGTATGTTAAGTACTACAGTCTGTTAGAATACTGTTTCCAGATTGTTGTGTGTGACTTTTCATTAATTTCTCATCTTCTTTTTACAGTGTTGACCACATGACATTATTAGAAGGTGTGATTGTATTAGAAGAGTTTTGTAAAGAGCTTGCTGCAATTGCATTTGTGAAATACCACGCCTCATCCACACCATAAGTGTCCAGACTGTTAGATTGCCTCATAGTTCAAGCAGAGAAAACAACAACCTGATAACTTTTCCTGAGTGAGAAAGCAAAAGCAAATGTTGGCTACATTTGGAAGACTTACACAGGATGCATTTAAATTGTAGTTCTGTTTCTTAATTCATTGATGATGACTATGTGGATATGGAACGTGGGCGATGGATCCACAACACAATCAAAGGGAAATCAGTATAACAGAAAATGCTGAAAAAGCTACACACATCAGGACTTCAGTGCAAAATATTCTGTTCTTTTAACAATCTTCTAGGCAGTATAATTTTTTATTTACTCTATATAATTAATAGGCTTTTAAAACTCATTTTTGTCTCTCAAATGAGGCATGTTTTATCCCTTTAGACAAAAAACAGGTTCTTAAAAAATTAAACATTCAAAACAACATAAAAAAGAAATAAGAAGCTGCAAAGGCATACACAGCTTCTTTCATATTGTATGAGTCCATAATACATTATGGTCTTTCTGTCTACTATTGGTATATCTGTTGCACTAGAGCAGACAGTAAGTATACTCATATGTTGCTTTTCTTTGAATTCTCGTTTGTACTCCATTATTATGCTGCCTAACTTTGTTTGCCTTCTGTTTTGAACTGAAGCCCTAGGTTATTTGATCCAAATGTCTATATATAAGTTTATGACAGGATTTTTTTAGGTTCTTCTGTAATCAATTGGCTGAAGAGTATCTTGTGCCTTGACTTGAAGTTATTAATGGTCCGTGTTTTTAAAATACTATGTTTCTTAGCTCATTTGAATGGCTGCAGCATCCTGGTCAAAGGGTAGCTGATATTTCATATTGCTGATGACATTTTTAGTAGACTGGATTCAGATACTTCGCAAGCCTTGCAGTGCAAATGTTGATCTTGTCAACAGCAGTCCACTGTAACAAGAAGGATATGAGATTCCTTTAGTTCACTGTGGTCAGTCATCAAGCTTAAAGAGAGGTAGGATGAATAAAGATAGTGAGGCCTCACTTTCTTTTCTCCCAATCTTTTGCTAGTTCCTCATAGGCTGAAAATGTCAAAGAAGTAGTTATCTACCTTGAGTTGCAACATCTTTTGGTATTAATTTTGTTTTTACTAGGAAGGAGGAGGGGGAACTAGGTTCTTTCATCTGGGGGGAAATGCTCCTTTTCATCATTTGCTTCCCCCCCCCCTTACTGACATTACACCATGGGAGCATTTAACTCCTTCTTAGGCATTTAGTGTAACTTTAAATCCTTCCTTTTAAATAACTTGTTTACATATTTGCTGCATGCTTTCGTTCTCATTTGGATGGGTATAAATTGAGTTGAATTTTGTACCAGTGATGTACAGTCTAGTTTGTACAGTAACAAAGTGGAAGAAATATGGTCCAGAATAGTTTCCATGGCTGTTGTGTTCTAATATGATAGAACTTTGCTAAAGAGTGTTGGAAAATGGAATAGTTTGGATAAAATTGCTTACTTACGTAGGCATGCTTGGGGAAAACTCAGCTAAAAGACAGTTGAGTGAAATACAGGGCTGCCCTTTTGTATAAGAGGGGTGTGGCCAAAGGACAGGCTAACAGAGTATGACTCTGTATTCTGTTCATCACAATACCTGTCTCCTGCATAGGAGGAATGCTGCTGTGTGGTTTTTCTAATGTATTCATGCACCAAAGTTACTGAATGCAGCTTGAGGGGAAAAAAATAAGGATAAGCGCAACATCTTCCTGAGCACCAGATGGACATTAGATAGAAAGGAAACAATAATTTTATGAAAACGGGCCCATCTGAAAGCTTTTTAAAACATTTTTAAAAGTGTAGGCGACATAGATTATTAATCAGATAAGCATAATTGTGATTAATGCACATGTGTATTAATCTAGGTGTTGTTAGGACAATGGAGCTTGAGCAAATACATCTAAACTGGCCTTGTGCCTAACTCTGAGTAAAATTCTTGAGACTTAGGCAAACGCTACAACAAAAATGCTTGAGTTCTGTATGTTGTTGGTGCTGTATCTTGGGCTGAAATGTACAGCCAATATATTCTTGAGAATTCTCACAATAATAAAATCCCTTCCATGATAAGACAAAGCAAGTGGGAGGCAACCTTAAGCTATGCTATTCAAAAGTATAGGGAGAGAGATTATCTCTGAAACCGTGTGTATTATTATGCTTTCTAATTCAATACAACAGCTGTTTAGCTGTGTTAGACTGAATTCTAATTCTTGTTTTTGATAAGAAATATATCTGTTTGTTCAAGCAAGGTATATAACATCAAGATTGTTCCATTTGCTTTTTAAATATCACAATTGAAACTCTGATTGCACATGCCATGTGTTTTAAGGAAGTTACATAAATATTCAAGATGCATTCTGTTTTCCAGAAAATCTCAATGACATTTCAAGACACCAACGTTTTTATATGTCCATTTGAGACTTAAGATATGTATTCTTCTGTTGTAATATGCATCTCAAACCTAGAAATGTTTTAACCCTTTCTTTTGTCATGAAAGTTTTTATGAACTCATAAGTTATAGCAGCAACCTTTTATTTTTGTAAAAGCACATTGAAATTTCCTTCCAAAATATAATTTGTTTAAATGTGTAATCTTGTTTTCCATGCACTTTTCTTTTAAAGGTTAGTTGGGTCCTTATTTGAATTGACTGAATCTATGCATGTTATAACCACCCTTATTCTGACTAATGTGTGTGTGTGTTGCATAGACGCATGTATGGTTATTTATTACCTTCCAGTAAACACAGGAGGACTTATGGTCTGCTCTCCAGAATTATTGAGCAACCATCATTTGTAAGGATGTGAGAGGTAACTATTGGGTATTTGGTATCATTGCAGATACAACAGTGTTTATACATGTGAGTGGTTGAGGAAAGCTGAGGGATCATTTGATTCCAAAATACAGATACAATTTTAATTTTTATCCTGATGCACGTTCATGTAAATAAAAGCACCTTTTCACCTTTCTGTCATGTTGCTTCTTTGTAATTTGGTTTCTGGTATTAGCATTTGGCTAAAATTCTGTAAAACCAATATGAAACAATATGAAATAGTAGTCATTTCTCCTTATGTCTGTTTGTTGTTACAACTGTAGCTGCCTACTCCCTAGAGGCATGAACTTTTCTTACAGCATTCTGATATTATAATGTATTTATCAGTGTAGCATCAAAGATGTGCTAGAAGGTACTGCTTAAACCTGGTTGTACGTTATCTGTTTATGTGCATCTATTTATACACAAATGGACTCATTACTGCTCACATTAGGTAAACATACTTCATAAAGATTACATTACACACACTTGTACTCTTAGGAGGGAAGCAGAAACAGAGTTATGTCCTCGGGCCATTGCAAAAATGGAGGCAACAGTGTGGTCATTGAACCATGGCCATCAGAGTGCTATGGAATTCATTGTACAATGGGAACTCTCATTGTGCAAAAGGCACTGCACAGGATTTCCCCAACAGGCATCATTATTATTCACTAGAAAGGTTGTGTTTCCTGTCAGGGGCATAACTAGATATTGTAAAGTTACAGTGCAGGATTTTGGCCTTATTTTCTGGACACAGTAATCATGCTGCTCTTGTTATAAATGCATGACATCTGCTCACCTTGAACTGCTGAGCACAGCAAAGCTTTCAGTCATGAAATGATAATCTCATTTAACTTGGCAAGAGGAAGAGTAAAGTACATTGCAAAGCTTACACTATTCTTGTACTTGATAGTACCAAAATGAAGATTTATATACTCATACACATTTTTTTTACTTCCTGCCTTGCTTATATGAAACAGAAGATATTCAGTAATCCTTCCTATTTAATGTTGCTGACATTTACCAAGGTGTAATAAACAAGGTGTAACAGACTCAAGAAGAACATTCAGAATAGCTAGGAAACAGAGTGATACAACCTCTGTCAAACATACTCTATTTAATGTGAAGTCAAAGGCTTTCATGGCCGACATCCATAGTTTTTTGTGGGTTTTTCGGGCTATGTGGCCATATTCTAGAAGAGTTTCTTCCTGATGTTTTGCCAGCATCTGTGGCTGGCATCTTCAGAGATGCTGGCAAAATGTCAGGAAGAAACTCTTCTAGAACATGGCCACATCGCCCAAAAAACCAACAAAAAACTATATTCTATTTAGATGTTTTTACATGCATGAAGGATTCTTAAAATTAAACAGGTACAACTTTTTTATTAAAAAAATAAAGCAATTGTTTATCTTTGCAAGTGTCTTTATTCAGAGGAGCTGCCCAAAGTGAAAAGATTTTGTATTTATACTGAAATTGGTCTCTTGCCCTCTAACCAGTAGGCCCTTATGATGGCCTTATTCCCTATAGGTACCAGTCTTTACTGCAGGATTGTCACTTTTGAGAAAGTCAAGGAAATTGGTCAAAAGCAGGAGATAACGGAAACTTTGCTTGAGATAGACATAAACAATGAAGTCTTTGAGATGTCACTGTAAGAGAAGAGTCAGTTCTTGTGTCAGGTGGAGAAGAGAGATGTGAGGATATACATGTAATGTAATGCAACCATCAGAGCCAAGTGGGAGAAATTCAAGTGGAAGAATGTTTTTAAAAAGCTAAGAAAATAACTATAGCTTTTTAAATAATTTAAAGCAGTAGTCTTCTTTCTACCAGGATTTTTCTTGCAATTTCAGAACAAACTTTCCCAGTGCGGTTTCACTTAAACCATTTGGGCCCTGTCTTTTTATGGGAGTAATCAGGGTGGATAGGAAATTCAGATTCAAACTGCAAATGGAAATGAGTACAATGGAGTAAGGAAAAGCAAATCAATGGGCCTGAACAGACAGGCCAAAATAAAGCTGCTTCAGGTCACTTTGAAGGTATGCTGTTTATATGAGGCAGGCATCCTAAGAGTCCGGAAGCTGTGCCAAAGCCATGCTCCAGTCCTAAGGATTGGAGTGCAGCTTTGGTGCAACTTCCAGCCTCTTAAGATGGGTGTGTCATTTAAACAGCATACCCCCAAAGTGAGCCGAAGCAGCTTTATTTTGGCCTATCTGTTCAGGCCCAATGTTATGTGATCTGGAGCACCTACCAAGTCTTACTATCCCTTGCAGCTGTATCTCTTGTACTGAGAGCTGCAGGCACACATGGAGCAAGTACTGTACTGTCTTCTCCAAATTGCTCAAATGTTTAGAATATATGCAGTGAGGCCCTCCAGACCACAAGGAATGCACATACTTCATAAAAACAGTTTAAAATTTTATAAAATCCACATGATGCAAGATAATGTGTTGATCTATAATTAAATCTGCTGTATCTGCATCAGTAATAGCAAAAATATATGTAATGGAATAAGGCTGAAGATGAAAACATAACCACGTTGTACAGAAACCACGTGGAGATAGGATAGGCAGCACCATATGGTCCAGAAGAGCGATCCAGTTTTCACAGATTTCGCCCACAAGTAGCATGAAAATTGTAATGCAAAAATAACCCTTCATTGTTGAAGGATCCTGCAACTGATCATGGTAGGACTTTTTGTTAAATGAGTACTGGAGAAGAAATGATGCTTCAAGCGACAAGGCCCTCTGCAAAAAGAAAACCTCTTCACTACCAAGGATTTGTGCTGTCATTAAATCAGGGTTAATATGTAGCTCATTAGAGGTTGGTCATCATTAAAGCGTTTTCTGGAGAGCTGCATTATGCATGCTTATACAGAAATTGGCCAGCACATTCTGTTTTATAACCATAGCTAGCATTTCATCACATACAACTCTTCCACTGCATTACCTCATTTATAAGGTTTCATTGGAATTCTTTATTTACAGCCCCAGCCATTTCTCATACAAAGCAGAAGAGTTTTGTTTTCTAAGGATCCTGGACTCAATACAGGACCAATTCAAAAACAGATGGGCTTCTGAGACATCAGGGCATTCACTGGTGTGCAGTGTCATAACAGAGATGGCAGCCTATATGTTCCTGAAGGTGTCAGTCCCTCAGATATAACCCATCACAAGTCACATGTGCTGGAATCATGCTGGATGGAATCATGCTCCATCTCTTCTTTCTCTAATGATGTGTTGTGCCTTCAAGTCGTTTACAACTTATGGTGACCCTCTCAGGGGGGTTTCTTGGCAAGATTTGTTCAGAGGAGTTTTGCCATTGCCTTTTCCTGAGGCTAAGAGTGTGTGACTTGCCCAAGGTCCACCCAATGGGTTTCCATGGCTGAGCTGGGAACTGAACTCTGGTCCCCAGAGTCATAGTCCAACACTCAAACCACTGTACCATGCTGGCTCTTCTCTTTGAGACACATGCACTATTCCTTTTCACTTCAACAGCCACTGGCTTCTATTCTCTCTCCCCACCCCCCCCCCTTTTCTTTCTCTTTCTCTTACACTACACACACACAATGCCTTTATATCTTTTACAGTGATACTGCTAAAGAGATAAATATTCCTTGGCAGAGTGAAGTTCTTTCTCTCTCTTTTTCCTTCCCTGCCCTCTCCATGGATTTATAAACCACCCTGGCCACATTTGCCAGCTGCAGAGCAAACGAAGAGCCTCTGGTGCTGTAGTCTCAGTTACATGGCTTGGAGGAGGGCAGGGGGGATGCTCAGAGCTGCACTCTCTCCCTCAGGCCTGAAAAAGACTTGCTTTTGGCCCTGATGAGGGTTTTTCTCTGTCCAGCATGCCTAACCTGCTGTGGTACAAAGCCAACCCTTCATCTGAGGAGGGAAACAAATGCACAAAGGGATCTATGTGTTTAGAACAGCTCCAGGACCCCAACCACTTTAATCCAGCCTTCTGCATGTGCACACACACTTAACCCTTCACTTCTCTTGTCCCTTGCAGCCAGGGTGAAGATCCTCATCGTTGCTGTTATTGGCACTTTTTCCTAAGCTTTAACTGCAGTAGATGCACAGATACTTTACTTCTTAATTTTCAAGGATTCTTCAGTGGTCATTCTTTCATACTTGGGTATGGAGAGGGCTGCTTACATCCTTGATTTACAGGTTAGGGCGGGGAATTTAGAATTCTCAACCAGAAAGTTCTCATTAAACTCCCAGGACACCATAGTGCTACAATTATGTACTATTCCTGGGACTGCTGGGAATTGCAACATCCGGAAGGCCACATGATTCCCCACTTTTGTCCTAAAGGGGCTGCGGGTTGTAGATCTACTTTTATAAAACGGATCTCTTCCGGCGGGCTTTCCCATCAGATTTGGTATAGAGATTATGATTAAGACCCCCCTCTCTAAGTATGATGGTATATGAATTGATGTTTGGAGATTTTAAGGAACTAATAGGGATGTATTAGTTAGTATTAGTATTTTATTCACTGTTCAATTGCATTGTATTATTTTAATGATGTAATCCCGCTTCGATCCTTGGAAGAGGTGGGTCATATAAATAAAAGTATTATTATTATTATTATTATATATTTTTTAAAAATCTGCAAATAAAATTACTGCAGTGGGGACCAGGCTTGGTCATAACCTCTTTTCCCTGATGTGCAGATTATTTGGACAGATTTATTTGGTATGGGGAAGTATGAGAAAGAACATTTTCTTCTCGCTCTCTGAAATTGGGCATTCGACCCTACTGCCTTGCCCCATTGCAGGCAGAGACTAGGTCTTACAGTATACAAGAGCAATGGAGGAAATGTAACCTCCAAGGCCATTTGAGGTCCACAGATTCCCACAACATAACCCCTATTTTTGGGTAAAAATGATTCCCAGGGCTCTAGCCTGGGCATAAAATAGTCCATGAAGGTCCAAAAACATGGTGAGAGGGTGGGGGGAGGGTTTGGAGGGGGAAATATTTACAACAACCTGGGAACTGAAGAGAGGTTTGGCAGTCCTGAGATCTTCAAGGAACTTTGACATTGTGTGCTTTAAAGTCATTTCCAATTTATGGCGAACCTAAGGCAAATTTCTCATAGGCAGATTTCTTCACAGTGCATTTGCCATTGCCATCCTCTGAGGCTGAGAAAGAGTGCCTTGCCCAAGGTCACCCAGTGGGTTCCATAGCTGATCCAGGATTCAAACCTTAATCTCCATTGTCATAGTCCTACACTCAAACCACTACACCACACTGGTTCCTGCTTCTGTTTTTAATTTATGGACATGGCTCCTTATTGTTAAGCTGCCTTGTATCGTCTACCAGGAGAAAGATAGGTGTGTAAATAAATAACTTATAAGTCAGTTGGAATCTACTCCACTATGCACTTCACTCAAGTGTATACCTTGGAAAAAGCAACCTTTTTGAGCCAAGTTTTATATCATGTTTTATATGGCAATAACTGCCATGGACAGCAGCCCTCTTCATCAGACGCAGTAGACCTTAGACTTTCAAGTGACACAAGACTTTTCTCATATTCTCCAACATTTCAGAAATTAAAACTGGGACATGCATATCCAAGTAACATCAGAGTGGTCAAGAAGGTAAAAATTACTCAAATGTGGAAGAACAAACAAGCTAAGGGAGGATGCAACAGTTTGGTTTTGCCTCTTTGGAAGGGCATGATTTGCCCCTTCCTCATCTCTCCTCCCACAACATTTGCATTTTGAACTCAGTTTGCAGCTGTCTACAAGGCAGGGAGGACTGGAAAGAGGAGAGAGAAAGTGGGACATTTTAAAAACAGCTGAAAAAGTGAGTTGACAGAGGATTAAGCGGGACTTATGTGCCTTCGAGTAATTTCCAATTTATGGAGACCCTAAGGTGACCCTATGAGCTTTTCTTGGCATGTTTTCTCAGAGAGGGTTTGCTACTGCCATCCTCTGAGGCTGAGAAATTGTGACTTGCCCAGGAGCAGCTGAGCTGGGATTTGAATTCTGATCCCCAGTCATAGGAAATTATCACCATGGGGTCATTTCCACAACTATTGCGCTTGTGCAATAAATGGGAGCATCGTGAAATTGTGCTTTTCCATTCTGTGCAGTTCCACAATTATGATACTACATCGAGTTATAGACACACAAGATAAGTATGTCTAGTTTTGTGCAGCCTCTATTAGGTTAGTGTGAATAGTTATTGTTATGCATGTGGTGCTTTTGGGTAGGAAGTTCTAGCCATGCTCTCATGATCTTGGTATCCCGCCCACTCCAGATCATGTGGACTATTAAAGAGCATAGCAATATTTGCTTGGGCACTTAGGCATTTCAGAAACTGATGCAATATTGGCTGCTTATTCACATGAGCTTTTCATTAATGAGATGTCGTGCAATAATAACAATTTCCAGGCATGCTGACCATGGGATGATCTCGACATCATGTGATAATCGTCACTCATTAATGTTTTAATGCTGCTATTCTGCTTTTTACCCCAGTACGATAATCTCCATAGTCCAATGCTCAAACCACTATACCACATTGGCTCATCCCTACCAAATCAGAACAACTGGAGTGTATGTCTTTGTTGGATTTTATCTAACAAGACTGTAACAAACACATTGAGAAATATATAGAAATACAGAGAGCCAGTGTGGTGTAGTGGCTTGAGCCTTGGACTAGAACTCTGGAGACCAGGGTCTGAATGCCGCCTCAGCCATATAAAGCCACTGGGTGACCATGCGCAAGTCACATTCTCAGACTCAGAGGATGGCAAGGGCAAACTCCCTGTGAAGAAACCCCCATGATAGGTTCACCTTATGGTCACCATAAAACAGAACTGACTTGAAGGCATACTACAACAACATTGTGTGTGTGTGTGTATACAGTTGTATAGAATCCAAGCTTGGGTTACTATAGCAAAATAGAATTTATTCTCACTCATGTATGAAACGGGCTTCTTGGTATTTTCAAACAGCAGTGTAATTCAAGACATCCTACATGAACTTACTAGGGCAATCCCTATCAATGGGGCTTATGTCTGAGCAGACATATGTAAGAGTGCAATTAGGCAGTCAGTTTAGCTTAGCGGGAAGCTAAAAGCTCACCAGATTTAGCATCTTCAGAATGTTTTAATAAAAATATAGACTTACAAGATTTGTGAGAGAACTGGCTGTGAAAATTTCATTTATTGGTGAAATAACATGTTTAAAGGAATGTCCTAGAGGATGAGGGAGGGCATCTCTGACTAGCGCATGAAAAATAATATTCCTGCTGCAGCCACAATCAAGCAAGCAAGATGCCCTTAACCTCAATTTCGTTGATTAACTAGCATTTCCTCAGATTAGGTTAACACTGAACTCTGGCCTCATGACTTAGTAAAACTACTTGGCAGCAAAAAAAAAAATGGAATTATTATCTGATCTCGCCAACTGTGATATCCATTCTGGATCCAGATATACAGAGTCTGTCCCTGGGGAGGACAATACAGTCAATCAAATGGTATCTATTACCAAAGCATCATGAAATCAGCAATGAATTTCAACAGTGTGAGAGGATTTTTGAAGTAATTTTCTTTACAGACTGCCAGTCCACAGTTATATATTGATAACTAAGCATGCTTGTAAAACTGCTTTGTGAAAGATAGCCTTCCTCCCTTACCCCATTTATTTTTTAAAGGGGGAGGGCTGAAGGAGAATGTTGCTAATATGTGGGTTTTTCTCTCAGACCACAGCTTTGAGAAATGATATTTTTCCTCATTTCCCCAATATTATTTCAAGTCGGGAGGGTCATTCAGTCTGACCTTAATTTTGCCAAGCAGGAAGACACTCTCCAAGCTGCTCTGCACCCCCTCCCCCATCCCCCAGGACTGAAGGGCATTTGGGCAGATTTCCAGCCAGCAGATCAAAGTCTTTGGGAAGCATGAGGGGAAGCATGAGAGCTGAGCCACTGCCTTTAGCCCCTTCCTCATTCTTTGCGGGGTGTGTGTGTATTCTGAGCGGGGGGGGGGGGGAGAGCTGCGCTGGAGGGAGACCCTCTGGCAAGGCCCTTTGGGGATTGAGGCAGCCAAATGTGTGCATGAAACCAGCACCCATTTGGGGAGAAAGTTTCCATGCCCCTTCTCCCTCCTGGGGGCCATCAACCCAGGGCTGCTTCGCTTCCTCCACATGCACACAGATACATGCACCCACAAGCATGCTTCTTTGGGTTCCCCACCACCCCAAAAGTCTGAGCTTGGTTTCCCTGGGGATCCCTGCTACCCTGATTCACTGGCCATGGAGGCCCCAGGCAGCTGATGACTCCTTCTCTACCTCCAAAAGTCCTTCAGGGATGGATGGAAGGAAGGAGGGCGGTATGGAGAGCCAACAGGTACCCATGCCCACTTGCCTTCAGTGCCCTCCTTCCTTTGGGTGGGTGGAGAGAAGCCCTTTCTCCCTGGTGTGCTGTGGTGATCCCACTTCAACTCTTTAATGTCCTGACCATGTAGAATCTTCTGCTTTGGTGGTCAGGTTTTGTTATTTACCAGTCAATAGAGGAGAATTGAAGTCTTCCAGATCTCTGAAGGCCTCCAAAAATTGTTTTCTGGGTCGCATGCGGCCCCCGAGTCATATGTTGTGCAGGCCTGATTTAAGCCAAGCAGTTGCATGATGAAATGTTTAGTTATAGATAGTATGAAACATATAGGTAAAGATAACTGAAACGAGCATTTAGGAAACTGTTGATTAATGGGGTGGGGAATAGGATACAAGTTTCTTTCCCTACTTTCTAGTCCCTTTAAATAAGCCTGGCTCCCTGGCATTTCAGTATTTTTGTTTCTTTCATTGGCTCACTGCACTGAATTGCAAAGTAAGATTATATTACTACTGCCAAACTCAAGCATCAGTTTCCTGTTGAAAGCCGATATTCACCAGAAAATGGATTCACTTTTTATTTATCTAGATAAAACTAGTCCCACGTCAGCCAATTAATGCCATTTCTGATTGCTAAGATCAGTAGGTTAAGGGGCACAGAGATCACTTTGGAATAACTGTGTTTTCCCTTGATTTTTTTTTCCAAGTGAACTTGTCAACACCAATTATTATTGTTCAACATCATGCAGCGAAATCTGCCAAAGTGTTCTCAGTGACAGGTTGTTATGTAGCTGATTTGGTGTTATTGACAATAACCTTTGAATAAATTGTTTATTATAATGAGTGGAAGGATGATCTTTTTACCTCTAATTGCATAGGGAAAAAAATGCTTTGCCCTGTTGCAAACAAAAGATTGACAGCTTTACTGAATTTCAATTTTTGCTTCAGGAATTGATTTGCTCTTGCCCTTAATGCAGAAATCACTCAATAATAAGTACTATAATAGGATCTCCGCTGGAATATCTAGGTAGAGAAATAATGGAAGGGTGCTAAAGACAATAAGAGTATGGGTTTCTTCTCATTGAGCACAGATTGCTCCAACAGGCCTGCAGCCAGTTCTGAAGGCAGAGAAGGATCCAGCTACAGGATCAAGTCTATATTCTCATGGCTAGTGTTTCTTTGGGGGAACAAGTTTGGGAGGGCCCTTCCACTAGGGGTGGAATTGTTCACACAGCATGCATAGGATAAGTGGCTTATATGGCGAATGTCTTCTAAGCTGAAACCAGGAAAGCAAAATCATAGATTTAAACCTAATGCTGCCCAGGTCAATCCAAGTAGGACATCCAATTGCTCCAGAAGAGGGCTTCCTTGCCTTCCAGAGCAGATTTTAGCATGGGGGCCTGGGAGAGGAAGGGGATTGCTCCCCCTTCCAGGTCCTATGATGGAGCAGTTCTGCAGTACAATGGACTTTATCACATAGGGAAAATTGGGGGGTTAACCAGCAATTAACCTGTGAAAATTGCATAATCGCGATTAAGATTTTCACACGACACTGCTATTAGTGCCATTATCCCAGGAATAAACTGGCAATAAATAGCAACAAACTATTGCATGGTTATTCGCTCATTATTTTCGGGATAATCGCTCTGTAAGTGCGATGTATGTGAAAATCTTTAATTGTGATTGCACAATTTTTACAGTTAAACCCCCAATTTTCCCTATGTGATAAAGTCCAGAAACAGTGTTAGATCTAGCCCCAATATGCCTATTTTGACTATGCTTTATTTTAAGGGAAACTGCATGAAACTAGATTTACTAAGACAGAAAAGAAATGTATACTGGCAGACAGGGTCACTTGGCCGAGGAAGGGTAAATAACCTTCTCAGACTGAGAGCCATTGCTTTGAGGAGTTCTTTCAAGGAAGATAAATCATTAAATCCTAGCAATCAGCTCCAGTGTCTGTCTTTTATGTGTGGTGTGTGCACATATATCTCCAGGCGTATTACAGATAATATTATCTACATGATGAATTCAAATTTGTTTTAAAGAAACAATAACCAGAAAGTCTTGGGTTTTAAAAGGGTAGGGTGGGGAAGAAGATTTGACCTTCCTCCTTAGAGTAGGTTTAAAATATGCGCATTGAAAAAATGTTTTATCAATCGCTGAAGGCATATCTTTTGTTCCTAATGTCTAGTAAGGTTACACCCACAAAATATGTGTAAATGGTTTTAAGTGGAAGACAGCAAAAGTTAGTTCAGTTTAGTGCAGTTTAGTCCTATGTATACTTTCCTGGAATAAAGTCCCATTGCATTCATACATGTGTCCATACAAAATAACATCTAAGATATAGAGAGCAGAGCCAAATCAGGCTTCCACTTTTGTGCCACAACACTACCAAATTTCATTACTTGGGAGGAGAGAGCTGTGCTCTTTACATATGTTTCCAAAATGAATATTAACAAGACATTTATTAGTTACTTGCTTAGATTTTTACCCCATGTTTTCTCCAAGGAGTTTTTATGACAGTGGGTGAACTAAAAGATAACGAATGGCCCGTGTTCACTCTGTGGGCTTAAAGGTGGAGTAAGTAGAGTGGAAAACAGGTTGTCCGAATATTAATGGGATGCTCAAACCGCCATACCACACCCTCATGCCTTGATGTAGTCCTTCATTCATCCTACTCATTTATCTACACATTAGGGGAGGGAAATTCCTATCACTCCACATCAGTTTCTATGCTGGCTAGGGCCATAAAATAACCAACGTAGCCAACATACTGTCATTTCTTAAGGTATGCCAATTAGATCAGTGCCTTACATTACTGTGTACATTCATTATAATATAGCATAATAACTTGCATACAAAATGGACTTTATACAATGGGAAATGATCAGTTATATTACCTTTGTAATGCAGATTTGTCAGTGGTAGAAACATTCTTGTTTTGTGTTAGATACAGCATTTGCAGCCTCATTGGACAATTTTCCTAGCCATGCTGTTATCTGTTCACTGCGTGCTATAATTTGTTGCAAAAACAAAATGGAATAAAAATTGTTAAACTAGCCTGTATCCCAAAACAGTAATTTTATGGACCCATATAGTCTGTCATTCCTGGCAGTTTGCCTGTCATATATTATTTATTTTTATATATATATATACATTATTATTATTATTATTTATTATTTATCATATATGATAAAGTCTGGGCTGTTATGCTCATATCTTATGGAATTATAATGTGGAAATCAATCTCAACTTTTAACAACTTTATGCAGGCACATCCTGATGTGTGCGGTGGATTTTAATTTTTTATTTATCCCATATCCTGGTCACTGACGGTAGGATTGTTTTATTTTTTTAGAGTCACATAAATATGTGGCTTCACATCTCACTTTTATGCCACCTCAAATTGTGAACATGCAATGGAAGCAGTATTGTAATAGCTATAACAACAGTAATCGTTATAATAACAGTATCTTCCTTCTTTGTCCCCAAATTTCTTGTTCCACCATTTAAAATCTTCCTAAAACCTTATCCCCTTAAAACCAAATAGTGTGATTCCAGGCTATATGCATTTATTTCAAAGGTAAAACTTTTATTTTGTTTCTATTTGCTGTCAGGTTTGCTTTGATATACGGCAACCTTATAAATGATACAAAACAATAAGCCCTGGTCATTACCACGCTTGCATAGATCCTGCAAACTGGGCCCAAGATTTCCTTTATTGACTCAATCCATATGTAATGTCATCTTCCGTGTCTCCTACTGCCTTCCACTTTAGTGAATGTTATGGTCTTTCCCAGTGAGTTAAGTTATCTCATGTTGTGTTCAAAGTACAATAGCCTCAGTTTGGACATTTTGGCTTACATATTTTAATGTAAAGTTATTTACATTTTCAGAAGTCAGGCTGTATAAAAGGTTAAATTTATCAATGCATTTGATGATTACTTGTCTTAATAGTGTTGCTTCCTTAAGGAACTTGGTATAACTTTATCCATGTCTATTTCCATATTACATTCCAGTTGTAGATTACCCCTTTTCTACCCATGACTGTGACTATGACTTAAAAATCATGTCACTTTTCTGCTGATTAGGAATGGGCTGCAAGAATACAGACTGGAACAAAGTTTCTTAATTGTCTCTCACACTAACTAAACTCTCAGTTTGTTTAGATGAACTACACTAAACAAGACAGGAGACGAGTCAGGTTATATATGCTGTATCTCAAAAGGGACACTTCCCAATGTATTTTAATTTCACAAATTGGAATGTGTAAGCTATAACTGTCTAGAGAGAACGAGGTTCTGTGTTCTATAGAATAGCAAGAACAACATCCTGTTTAGGACAGCAAGGAGATGGATATGCAAATCCTCTGTATCATTTAAATCTGATCTCTTCCCAGTACTGAAATTCAGCATGACACTTTGGTCTTAGGTTTGCTCACTGCTTGGTGCTAAATGTCACCTTTATTGAGTGGTAATTACCCAAGTTGTTCTGTTAAATTGTTACCTTATTATCAAATCTGTTGAACTTCCCTAGCTTTGTGATTTCTATTCAGTTTATTAAAGAGAAGCAATTTTATGTTATGTATGTTATGTTTCACCCATTTGTAGCACTTTAGTGGACTGTTCTTCCCCCATAATATCAATTTCTTTTACATCAGGGACCCTTCTCTCCATAAGCTATTTGCTTGTTCATCTTGTTGTCCCTGGGTTTGGCAGGATATCAACCTAAGGCACTAGAAACTATGTCCACGAAGGTATTTTCCCCCCTGAACATTTCGTTCCCACCATCTGTTAGTTGGCTACAGTTTAAATAATATGGATTTGGTGGCCTTTTCCCAAAGTGTTTGTTTATCTGGATTACTTTTGCAGAATTCAAGCTGTCCTAACAAGTGTTCCAGGGATAGTATACAGAGATTATCCTTTGGACTATTAACTCTGCTAGAAGGTTTTGCAATAAGCACATACCTGATTATTTATTTGCATATGAATCATTTGATAAGCAAGAGAAATGGAACATAAGAATGAGAGAGGAATCTAAAGACATGAGGGAGTTCAGAGGCTGTTACTGGCACAGAAGATCAGTGAAATAAAAATATTATTCATGAAGACCATTTCTTAAGTTGTTTTTCAGATTATCATGGCAGGTATTTATTTAAAGCATGCATATATTGCCTCTAAGTTTGCCAGGGCCCACAAGCAGTGGCAAACCTGGTTTATTTAACACCTAGTGTGGAACATTTTTAATACCCTGCCCCTGTGAAATGAAACTGCCCATCTCTTAGGCCCACCAAATACATGGGCTGTCAGCACTGGTGGCAGAGGTGGCGGACCAAGTCAATGTTTCTGCCACTGCTAATGCTTGTCTCTTTGGGGCAAAGCCAACAGACCAGGAGCTTTCCACATGTGGAGCAGGTGACACCCTCCTCTGAGATGATACCCCTGGCCCTGACCAATGCATAATTGTTAACATAATTGTTAGCCCTGGTGGCGCAGTGGTTAAATGCCTGTACTGCAGCTACTCACTCAAAACCACAAGGTTGCGAGTTCAAGACCAGCAAAAGGGCCCAAGCTCGACTCAGGCTTGCATCCTTCCGAGGTCGCTAAAATGAGTACCCAGAGTGTTGGGGGCAAATTAGCTTACTTGCTAATTAGCTTACATAGCTGTTCACCGCTATGATCTTTGGAATAGCGGTATATAAATAAAACAAATTATTATTATTATCATTTAAAACAAGACATAGTTTAAAACTGGTCCAGAAACATTTTTAGGCTACTTCCCCCTTTTTCCTGGGTGACAACCCTAGTGGACGCCAGTGCCTATTCCTTGCTCTTAGGTCTATTGTTTGTGCAGCAGCCAGCAGCATCTACCTCAGCTCTGTCCAGCTTCTCATTGCCTCATCTTTTCACATCAGCCTCTTGTATGTTCCTTCATCTTGCCTACTCTGACTTTAAAGCAAAAGGAAGCAAAAGAAAGGTCAGCTGGCCAGTTGCTCAGTTGCTGCTTCCAAGATGACCAGATGCAAAGGGAGCTGGTTAAGTAGCCACTTGCCTTGCGGCACAGGCCGGTAGCGGATGAGAGGCTTCTCGGTTGTTGCTCAACCGGCTGCTCAGTTTCTGCTCCCAAGGTGGCTGGGTGCAAAAGGAGAAGCTTCTTCTGGTGAGTCCTCTGCCAGGGTAGAGTGGGGCACAGCTGGCTTCCCATATTTCTCCCCAGTGAGGAAGGAATCTCAGTCCAACTGTATAGAACTGTACTCCTTTACTGAGACTCATTGATTAATGTGTTGATTTCAGAGAGAACTGGCTAGCTTGTAAAGAGTGTGACTCTTTCTGAGCAGGGATATTGCACCACAAGATAAATTGGTCTATTTCACCATTCATCAGATCAAGGGAAGGGAAGAAGTGGTTGCATGTAAAGCCCCAGAAATGGCATCATGACACGGTTGGAAGGAAGATTAGCTTATGTGGCATCTTTACAGTTTTGGGCATCTTCGAAGGCCACAAGGTACAACCTTGTGGTGGTATGGATTAAGAGCAGTAGGGGACAAAATGAACTTTGTAAGTAGGAAGCATATGGCTCTCTCTCTCTCTGTTTTAGCTGATATAGCAGCATTGAAAGCATTGCTAGAATGTCATAACTGAAGTGACTCAGTCTAGATAATCTGTGCAAAAACACTTGAAAAAAAGTTTTGTTAAACTTAATCTCTTCACTCAGCTAGGAAATACATGGACAAAAGTGACTTCCTAATGTATATCCCTAGTTTAATATGGAGTTGCATGCTCAGATCATGCTTCCTCTTGCTGCATCTTAGATCTCTGAGCTTGAGTAGTCCAGCATGATCTGATAACAGAAGGCAACTGTTGTACATGTCAGGTCACTTCTTCTTTGACAGGAAAGACAAAGCTTGATATTTCTGTCATTAAGTAAAATAGTTAGCATTTTAATTTCTAAGCAGAAATGGTAACATTGTGCATAATTATTTCTTGTTGTGTACCTTCACATTGTTTCTGACTTATGGTGACCCTAACACAAACCTATCATGGGCTTTTCTGGTGCTGAGAATGTGTAACTCACCCAAGGTCACGCAATGGATTTCCATGGCTGAGAGGGAAATCGAATCCTGATCTCCAGAGTCATAGTCCAGCACTCAAACCATTACACCACACTGGCACAATATTACTTAGAGGATTTTAGATCTAGTGCCAAGCTACCATAGCGATTATTCATTTAGATCTAAGTGGAACAATATTCTGACTATAAAATGCAGCTTTATCCCATACACTAGTGTTGGGTGGAACTGAAATCACAGAAATTATGTGGCTGTGCAGGGACTTTCTCATTCCTATTTTGCAAAGGAACTTTAAAGATGCAGAGAAGACTAACGTATTAAAAACAACAGGAGCCTTCCAGATGTTGTTGAACAGTAATTCCCAGCATTCTTCAGAATTGTGTATGCTGGCCAGGGCTGCGAGGGTCAGGGCTGGCTCAGCCATATAGGTCACCGAGGCAGCTGCCTAGGGGGGCAAAAGTTTAGGGGTGGCACTGGCGCAGAGGCTGAGAGAGAGCGCGTGCACAGCCCAGCCCTGGGTGCCACTTCCGCTCCTGCTGGCCCTGCCCCCTTTTGCTCTTTGCAAAGAGCGAAAAGGAGCCGGGCCAGCAGGAGGGCAAGTGGCGCCCCAGGACTGGCTGGGCTGTGCACGCGCACCCCAGCCAGGCGCCCTTCACTCTTCCCTTGCCCTGGCCCCTTTTGCTCTTTGCAAAGAGCAAATGGGGACAGGGCCAGCAGGAGGGCGAGTGGTGCCCCGGGACTGGCTCGGCTGCCCTGGCCCTGTCCTCAGCCCAGTCGAGAAGTGCAGGCAGTCGGGGCTGCCTGCTGGAATGCCAGGAGGGTCCTCCTTTTCCAGGACGCATCCTCCTCCTTTTCTGTCCCAGCCTTCCCTCCAACAAATTGCAAAACTGTGAGAGCTGAAAGGTTAAGCGCTATTCTATTGATATTGTAATGGGATCTGGATGGAGGGAAATTTGTGTGACCTAGAAGTAAACCTTTTTGATTTTACTGGCTCTGGGTATTGCCACTTTTTACCTTGTCCATCGTAATGATTTACATATAGGTCTGGCCAATGAGAATATTTATTTATTTATTTATTTATTTATTTATTTATTTAACTGCCCTGGCTCAGTGCTAAGCAATCCTGGGAATTGCAGTTTATTGTGGCACCAGAATTCTCTGAAGAGAAGGCTCAATGTCTCACAGAACTACAGTTCCCAGAATTCCCCAGCACTGAGCCAGGACAGTTAAAGTGGTCTCAAACTGGATTCTTTTTGCTGTGCACTTTGGACCTTGGCTGCCTTCTCACATTCTGGTTGTTGCTCTTGTGTGCCTCCAAGTCATTTCCAACTTATGGTGACCTCATCCTGGGGTTTTCTTGGCAAGATTTCTTCAGAGGAGATTTGCCCTTGCCATCCTCTGAGGCTGAGAGAGTGTGACTTGACCAAAGTAATCCAGTGGGTTTGCATGGCTCAGCCAGGATTCGAACCCTGGTCTCAGAGAATGCTCCAATGCTCAGAATGCTCCAAGGCTTCCTTCGTGTGTGCTACTGTTGAGTAGCAAGACTCACAGGATTTAAAGTGAGGTCCATGGGGTTGCTTGTGCCTTCTGGTGGGTTTTAAGCTAAAAACATTGTCATACAAGTGTCATAGAGAAGGCTCTGTAGAGCACAGTGGGGCATTAAAATGCACCCACCAGCCTTTTTAAAGGCTCAAATTGCTCACACATAGCTCTCCTCTTCCCCACAACCTTGTGAAATAAATCAGGGTGAAAAAGTATCTGATCCAAATATCACCCAAATATCTTTTTTTAAAATAGCAGTACCCAGGCCTAAAGGAAGGCACAGATGAGCACAACTGGTCATTTTCATATTGAAAAATGTTTTTATCAGGAGTGTGGATGCAGCCCACTAAGGTCAAGAGAAGGGTAAAAATGGCTTCAAGACCTAGGAAATTTGCCCACTTCTGATCTGGCCAAAACAACATTGAGTCAGAGCCAAGAATCCTGTGGGCATGAATTAATAAGTGGCCACATCTCACATTCTTTCTCCAATCTGTAAAATGGAACAAATCATAAAATATATCTTATGATACTGACTGTTGCTTTGTGAGATATAATTTTTCTTTCCTGCAATTATTCATTGCATACAGAATGGAAAATAACAGCGGAAGCCATGGAAATGAGTCACTTAACATTAATGCACACTCACAGATTTCCATTAACATGTCTTCAGTAAATAAACTGCAATTCAAAATAATTTCCCTCTGCAGCTGTGGCCCATTAGCAACGCTTTAGAGAAGCCCAAATTCCAGCCACAGAAAACAAACAGAGATAGACCTGCAAAAAAAGAAAGAACACTCTCTATTCAGTGCTACAGGCATCTTGAGTAGAGCCATGGACTATAAATTATGTGGGCATTTTTAAATATATAATGAGGCTTCCATCTGTGCAGAAGAAAAGTCTGTAATGTCAAATAATGCTATCAGATTATTTTACCAGCCTCACTGAATGGATAAAAATTAATGTTGTAATTGACTTCTAGGGGCATGACACAATTTCATATAGTGCAGTCTTGCGATAGGTAATGGAATGACAGGTTCTGCTAATGGATATTTCCCTTGCAACTATTATGGTGTTTTCCCATCTGTCCCTGTGTCTCAAGCCTATCAGTCATGGCACCCCTTGAGAGGAATCTGTATGGATCAGTGGCTTCCAGCCGTAGGAACTCTTTGCAGCCTCCACATTCAAAGGCATTATGCTTGAATAGCAGTTGCCTGGGAACAACAGTGGAAAGAGAAGGAGCACGAGAAAGAAGAAGAAGGTTCCAAGCAGCGTCAATTACCAAAAAAATGACACTTCTCAGAATATACAACTTTATCCAAAGATACCTCTCTGTTTCCTAGATTCTTGGCCAGAATCTGAAACATGGGTCCAAAACAAACTGCAGAAATAAGCCAGTTTGAGACTACTTTAAATGCCCTGGCCAGGGAACTCTGGGAACTGTAGTTTTTTGAGAGATTTAGCCTTCTCTGACAGAATTTCTCAGGATTCCCTAGCACTGAGCCAGGGCAGTTAAAGTGTTCTCAAATTGCATTATTTCTGCAGTGTTTTTGGACAATAGATAGTCCACCCAGTAACATCTGGCAGACTGTGAATTAATACTACAGGCTGAGTCTCCCATATCTGGAATTCCAAAGTCTGAAATACTCCAAAAGCCAAAAAAAAATTAATGGGTGGCTGAGTTAGGCCCGATACAGATGGGCAAAAAGTGCCATCCTGGGGCCAATTTAAGAGCTTGGGAGAGCAGAGCGTCCCCATGCGCCTGAGCCCTACTGCGCTCTCTCGGCGCCATTTTGGTGTGCACACCTTCAGACGGCACACACACTGATGATATGCATTGTGCACCACGTCCAAACAGCATGGCATACAATGGATATCACTGCACTGCTCCAGGGTGCTAATGGCACCTCGGTAGTGGCAGAAAAAGAAGCCGCGTTTCCCAGCTCCTTTTTCTGAGCGCATCACTGCTGCGACTTGCAGTTGCCACAGCAACAATGCGGGGGATAAAAGGGTGGCCTCTGTCCGTCCCTTCCCCCCATCTGTCCAGCCCCTTAGTGACCCTTTTGCTTTCTGATGGTTCAGTGTACACAAATTTTGTTTCATGCACAACATGATTAAAAATTGTACTTTCGGGGTATATTTATAAGGTGTATATGAAACATAAATTAATTTCATGTTTAGATTTGGGTTCCATCTCCAAAATATCTCTTTTTATATATATGCAAATATTCAACACCCCCCTCCCCCCCAAAAAAATTCCAAAAACCAAATCAGTTCTAGTCTCAAGCATTTTGGTACAGTGGTACCTCGGGTTACGAAATTAATTCGTTCCGCCGCCGCTTTCGTAACCCGAAAAGCCTTCGCAAGCCGAAAACCCATAGGCGCTAATGGGGAAAAGCCGCGATTTCGTGTGAAATAGCGCCGAAAAGCACCAAAATTTTCTTCGTAACCCGAAATAACCTTCGTAACCCGGAACAGTTATTTCCTATGGGATTTTTTCGTATCCCGGAAATTTCGTAACGTGGGTATTTCGTATCCCGGGGTACCACTGTATATCCTTTCCCATGTCTAACAATGGCCCCATACAGACCGACAGTTTATGCCAGCCTGTAGGTGAATTAGGGCTGAGCGTCCACACACACCCAGCCTTAGTTTTGCGCCTGGCTCCCATCATGGTGCGCCCCTGTCCATATGGCATGCACCATGATGTCCATGGCGCACAGTGCCCAAATGGCACTGACTGGAAGGGGTGTCATCATGATGTGCGAGCGCACCAATGACGCCCCTTCTAGGAAGCTGCTCAGAGCAGCTTCTTTTAGGGAGCAGGTTGGTGCTGCAGTGTGCGTCTGCTGTGGCACTAACCTGGGGCAGGAAGGGGTGGCTTCCAGATGTACTGCCCCAATATCTCAAAAGGTTCTACAACATTAAAAAAATAAAACAAAAACACATGGAAACCATATCGACATATAAAAATATTATACAATCAATGAAAACAGTAATAAATTAAAATATGTACCAACTGGAGACTAAAAATACAGTTCTCAAACTATTTCTTGAGTGACAAATCTATAGGGATTTGTTACCCGAAGGTCGAGTCTCCCTCCACATTCTCTCTTTTAATTTTTTTTTAAAATAATCTTTTATACTTTTATACATTTTTAAAAGGTACATTATTGCTCTTATTTACATTACATTTTTCACCTTATTCCTTTTATGTACCCCCCATCCCTTCCCCTCCCACACTTTCCTCTAATTTCCATTGTTACTGTATATCTTAGCTAACAGTTCTTTCTATTTCTCAGTAAACATACATTTAAATTCCTTTATCTCACTCGTCTATTTTCTCTTATGCTTAATTACTAAGATTGTATCTAAAAATATCTCTTCTAGCCCATGTTACAAAAAAAATCTTGTCTTGACTTCTTTTCTACCATGTTTTCCCAAATGTTTTAAGTTTTTTCCTCAAGCTTATAAATGTCTATCAATGTTTTCCATGATTCATTATCCATCCTCTCTTCGTTTTTCATCAACATCGTTATGCTATCCATTTCTATCACTTCTATACATTTCTCCATCCATTCTTCTTTACTAGGCATCTCTTTACTTCTCCAGTATCTAGCTATCATAATTCTCGCTGCAGTTAACATATATAACAAGGTTTTTATCTTCCTTTTCAGCTCTTTCTTTTCTACCATGTTTAATAGGCACATTTCAGGTGCTAGCGGGAACTCTACTTTTATTATTTTTTTTATAACCTTATGTATTTCCTTCCAATATTTGCTCACTTTGGAACATGTCCACCACACATGATAAAAGCTACCCACTTTTTTCCCACACTTCCAACACAACTCGTTGTCATTCTTGTAAATTTTTGCTAATCTATTTGGTGTTAAATACCACCTGTACATCACCTTTAAAAATTTTCTTTTATATCCACACACAAAGTGAATTTTTGATCTTCTCCCCAAACTCTTTCCCAGCTTTTTAGTTGAATATCATGACCTATATTTTGAGCCCATTGGATCATACAATGTTTAATCTGCTCCCCTTCTAATTCCCATTTTAATAGTAATTTATAAAATTTAGAGATCTTTTTTCCTTTCATATCCAGTATAATTAAATCTAATTCTGTCTTAGTTTGTGAAATTCCATATTGTTTTTCATCTGCCTTGTGTCTCTCTGTTAATTGGTAGTACAAAAACCAATTAATATCATATCCTTCTGATTTCAATTCCTCCCTCGTTTTAATTATTAATTTCCCATTTTCCATTTTTAAAATGTCTTTATATCTAAGCCAATCTTTCCCTTCCAGTTTCCCTTTTTTTAGTACTGCTTCATGTGGTGATATCCAATCTGGTAAGTGCCTATATGTTTTCCCTTTATATAATGTCCAAATTTTCCACAGAGCCCTTCTTAATATATGGTCTTTAAATCCCTTATTTAATTCTACCTTCTCCAACCACATATAAGCTTGCCAGCCGTATCGCAAATTGAATCCTTCTAGTTCTAATAATAATTCATCTTTCAAATCTATCCAACTTAAAACCCATTCCAAACAACAAGCGTGATAGTATAGTTTTAAATCTGGTAATCCTAAACCACCTCTTTCTTTTGCATCTATCAATATATTCCACTTTATTCTGGCCTTCCTCCCTGCCCAAATAAATTTCCTTAAGTAATGTTATTGTTATTCATTATTGGCAAGTTTTGAAATAAAAATAAAATTTTCAGCAATATACACATTTTAACTATTGCTATTTTACCTAAAAGTGATAATTGTAATCTTGACCACTTTTCCATATTTTTCTTTATTTCCTGCCATCTCACTTTATAATTATTATCAAATAATTCGCTATTTTTAGCCGTAATCTGTATACCTAAATATTTTACTTTCTTCTGTATCTTAATTCCAATTTTTTCTTGAAGTATTCCTTGCTATGCTTTTGTTATATTATATGTAATTATAGCAGATTTGTCTTTGTTTATTTGAAGTCCGGCACATTTTCCGAATTCATTTATTATTTTTAAGATTTTAGGAATCTTTTCCATAGGATCCTCCACCATCAACATAATATCATCCGCGTATGCTCTAATATGGATTTCTTTTCCTTTACATCTTGTTCCCTGTATTGTTTTATCCTCTCTTATTTTGTTACATAAAATCTCTAGACACATTATAAATAATAATGGAGATAAGGGGCATCCCTGCCTTGTTCCTTTATTTATTTTACATTCATCTGTTCTAACTCCATTCACTATAATTTTCGCCGATTGTTCTTTATATATCTCTTCAATCCATTTTATTACATTAGCACCTAAATCTGTTTCATTAATTTTAACATGAAGCTGGCATTTCTGGCAGTTTCCCTTGGCCCTCTTTAATTTTCTTTATGGAAGTTCTGTCCAACTGTGGGTTTAAGACCCCGTTCCAGTCCCCCATCATGATATGAAACTCATACTTATAACTCATTATTTCCCTTGATAATTTTTATAGAACTTTGCCTTTTTTCCCATAGGCCCATATACACCTATCACTAATGTTTTTTTCCCATTAACTATTATTTCTACTCCTATATATCTTCCTTTGGGGTCGTTTATTATTTCTTTCACGGAAACTTTATTTTTTATATATATTGCCACTCCATTCTTTTTCTTTGTGCATCTCCCAGTTTGGGATTTTTAAAATATTTTTCTTCCTTTTTTTATTCTTGTTTCTTGGATACAACATATATCCCATTTCTGTTTTTCTAATTCATGAAATATTTTCTTCCTCTTATATACTGAGTTCATCCCTTTTATGTTCCATGATAGGAACTTCATATCTGTTGTTTATGCACTTGTCAAATCTCTTTTTTTCTTGTCTCTCCTTCTTCTCTTTTACTCTCTTTTCTTCCTTCTGTTATTATTTCAATACCTCCTCTCAGAATTCTTGCCTCCTCTTCCCACTCCAGATCAACTCCTCCAACTGCCCCAACTAACTGTTCTTCTTCATTTGTTTCTTTTTCTTCTCTTACATCTTCTCCTTCTCCATCTGTGGCCTTCTCTTCTTCTCCTTCTTTTTCCTCCTGGTCGTCTTGCTTTTCATCCTTTTCATCCTCCTCCTTCTTCCTTTGCTTCCTTGCTTAGCTTTTCTTCTTCTTTAAACTATCTGTTATAAAAAAAATTGGCTTTTTCTATTGTGTCTATTTTGTAATGTCTCTGTCTCCACATAAACGATATTCCTTCTAGTGGTTCCCATTTGTATCTAATGTTTTTCATCTGCAGCATTCTTGTTAGTGACATGTAGTCCCTCCTTTTCCTTAATGTCTCACCAGGTACATCTTTGAATATTTTAATTTCTGCTCCATCTATTGTAATCTTCTTCTCATAGCTTTCTTGTATGATCCTGTCCTTAATCCTCTCTCTCGTGAAATACACAACAATGTCCTTTGGGAGGTTTTTATTCCTTGCTGCTACCGAGTTGATCCTAAAGATCTTGTCTATGTCCAAGTCAAGATATTCTGCTGAGCAGTCAATCAGTTTTGCTAGGGCCGGTACCACCTTGTCATAAAGATCTTGTGTTTGTGTTACTATGATATCTTGGGTTACTCTTTCCAGTTCATCCGTTTTAATTTCCAATTTGTTCATTTTCTTTTTTACTTCATTCACATCTTCGGATATCCCTTTAATCGATTCTTTTAATTCATCCATATCTTTCTTAAAGTCCTTTCTTAATTCGTCTCTCGAATCCTTTATTTCCTGCCTTATGTTCGTTTTGATTTTTTGAATTGCTTCTAGTATTTTGAGTTTGGTGTCTGTTGTCTTCATTTCCAATGAAGGTCTATGGGCCATAATTTGTTTTGGTTCATTTTGCTGTTGCATCATTTTCTTTTCCTTTTCTCTTGTCATCATTGTTGTTCTCTCCATTTTCCCCCCCCCAGTATTAACATTTCTACAAAGGTTGTTTCTTGGTGAACTCCAAATTAACTTATTTTCCCTTTCACTTCTTGTTATTATTAGCTTCTGTTTATTGCTGGGCCTAGTGATATCTTTCCTGCACCTCCAGGCCTCTAGGGGTCATTGTATCTCTTCCAAGTCTACCTAATATACCTTCTTATTTACTTTGTTACTTATTCTCTTTGTATCCACTTCCTCTCTTATTCTTATAGTTAGACCTCCAAACCTCTAGGTGTCCTCACTAATTTCTTTACCCCTTTTGAAGTTCTTCTTGCCTCCCTTCTTTGTAATCTAGGCCTCTGACAACTTCCTTTTAGTCACTTCCTCTCTCTTCCACGCAGCCCTTGGCCTTGAAAACGCTGAGGGGTAAGCCTCCACTATGAGCTTTCTATCGCAGTCTCAATTTTTCTTCTTAACCACTCTCATCTACTTCTCCTCCTCGTCCACCGTCGTCTGCTTCTCCTCCTCGTCCGTCGTCTGCTTCTCCTCCTCATCCATCATCTGCTTCTCCTCCTCGTCCGCCGTCGTCCGCTTCTCCTCGTCCGCCGTCGTCTGCTTCTCCTTCTCATCCGCCGCCTTCTGCTTCTCCTCCTCGTCCGCCATCTGCTTCTCCTCCTCGTCCGCCGTCGTCCACTTCTCATCCTTGCTGCCGTCGTCCGCTTCTCCTCCTCGTCCGCCGTCGTCTGCTTCTCCTCCTCGTCCACTGTCTGATTCTCCTCCTCGTCTGCCGTCGTCTGCTTCTCCTCCTCGTCCACTGTCTGATTCTCCTCCTCGTCTGCCGTCGTCTGCTCCTCCTCCTCGTCCGCCATCGTCTGCTTCTCCTCCTCGTCCACCGTCTGCTTCTCCTCCTCATCCACCATCGTCTGCTTCTCCTCCTCGTCCGCCGTCGTCTGCTTCTCCTCCTCGTCCACCGTCTGCTTCTCCTCCTCGTCCGCCGTCGTCTGCTTCTCCTCCTTGTCCACCCTCGTCTACTTCTCCTTGTCTGCCGTCACCTGCTTCTCCTCCTCATCAGCCGTTGTCTGCTTCTCCTCCTCCTCCACCATCATCGTCCGTCGTCATCTGCTTCTCCTCCTTGTCCACCGTCGTCTACTTCTTTTCCTTGTCTGCCGTCATCTACTTCTCCTCCTCGTCTCTCTCCTTCTATCTCCGTCCACTTGTCTTCCTAGTCCTCTAATGTCTCCGATTGCTTCTCCTCCTAGTCTACCTTCCGATCACTTTTCCTCCTTTAGATCTGATCTTTCTCTCTCTCTCTCTCTTCTTCCACTTTTTCCCAGTTATTATGCTTTACAAAGTCTCCTTCTCTTAGTTCACTTGGCACATTTTCTCTTTTTAAAATCAGTTTGATATTAAAGAGATGTTTTAGGCAGGTAGCCAAGAGGGCACCTCAGTGCGGGAAACTAGCCATGCCATATAAGGACTTCCATGACCATATTTTGAGATCCTGGGGCTCAGCATGGGGGAAGCCAGGGCATTTAGCCAGGATAGATCACTTAAGATTAGAATTTGTATAATCCCTTCACAGATAGGAGTGATGGTGGATAATAGACCTTGGGCTTACACATGAACAGAAGTCCAAGATTACTTTCCTCTTCTTTGTCCAGGGACATTCACAGTGATTTTCCAGACATTTACAGACTTCTAGTTCTATTCTTCCCTCCTGGGAACTTCACCTTAATCCCAAACTGCCCTGGGATACGTCTTGCCCTATAAGTATACTTGCTTAGGCACTACCAAATTGCTCTTGTCTTGAGGTCTGTAACTGACCTGACTCCTCAACAACTTCTGGCTAACTCAGATCCCCCTCATAGGAACCTCTGATTCTGGAATCGGGTACAATATCACCCTCTCCAATCCTGAAAACCACTATCTGCTATCACCTTTTAAATCGTTAGTTCTTGTATGTGTGTGTAAGTGTGTGTTTTTGTGTGAAAGCTGATTTCTCCTTTTGCTGTTATAAATAAAACTACATTTGGACCTTGCATTCTGGAGTTCTGTTTCTATGAAAAGGAATTCACAGTTTTGATCCCTGCTTTTAGTTGTCCAAAGCCCTCTCAGCAGCTTCACTTGAGCTATTGTAATTTCCCTGATTAAATAACTGGCTGTGGGTGCACTGGGACCCTGGCATTTTGGGTAACACTCCTTTTTATAGGCATTTGCCCTTCAAAACTTTTGAAACATTGTCTTCTCTAAGCTAATATTAGCCTAGACACTCCAGGCCAGGAAGTGGTGATTCACTCGGTTCCTATGTTCTTGGACTGCAGCTCCCAGCAGCCCTGACCAGCAGAGCTACTAGCGAATAATGCTGGCATTTGTGGTTCATCAATATGTAGAGGGCTGTCTGATTCCTCTCTGCTGTAACCTACCTTGCAGCTTTGGGACTTTTAAAAATCCTACAGTCAAGGATCCCTCCCTTAAGCTCCCTCCCCCGTTCTCTCTCTCTCTCTCTCTCTCTCTGTCTTTCTCATAGTCCAGAAGACACAGAACTTAACAAAATCTTGTATAATATACTAAAAGCACACTAGGAGTTTAATACCTATGCAGCTTTTTTTACATCGGGAAGATGTTAGTGAATAGGTTTTCCTGGAAAGGAAAGCAAAACCCACATATAAAAAAGAATTTATTTGGAAGAAAGGGAAACATGAAAAGAAAAACAATAATCACACTCATACCAACATATTTACAAATAAAATAAAGTTAATCTTTGATACCTGTTTATTTTTTGTCTGAGGGAGCAGAATTTTGACTTTCAAAGCATGTGTAGAGTTCCTTCCAGGAAAGATTCTATGTGAAGAATAGGTTGACATCTGATTTATATTTTTCCCTTGAGCTAACACATAGAGATGATGCTTGCTCTCAGTATCAACTCTGAGGCTGGAGACAGTTGGTTTTTTAACTGAAATAGTATTTTATTCATTGAAGAATACAGCTACATTTCTGGTGTAAATGGGCCAGGTAATTAATCAAATATTTCTTGAGAGGATGCTTCCACCTCCTTAAAGCTTCTTGAATTGTATTATTAAAAGATGAGACAGATCCACTAATTTTCCAAAGCACCTTCCATATGCAGCCCCTACATGACTTGTCCTAAGGTACAGTCTCTCATCTTCAGTTTCCAATGTGTAATATGATAATCAGAATAAAAACTGTAATGACAAACACACACACACACACACACACACGCATTAAAAGTGCATTTGCATACAAATGAGCAGTTTGCACTGTTTAGTAATTATTTTCTAGCCTTCATTCACCTTCCAACTTAATTTCTCACGTATAGTGCTATTTTATGCAGGCTGCACAATTACAGAAATGTCAGGGGCAAATGAGTTTCCGTGAGTTGGATGTCACTTTATCCTTGGCTGTACTGAGGAAAAGAAAAGCATCAAGTTAACTAGCCAACAATTATATATTTGCATTTTAATAGTTGTATTCTGTTCTTCCTCCATGAATTTCAAAGTAACATACTGTACATGGCTCATTCCCATTTTGTCCTAATAACAACCCTGCAAGGTAGGATAGTTAGAAAGATAGTGACTTGGCCATGGTCAGCTAATAAACTTAGTGATTGAATGAGGAATGAGCAAACATGGTGTAGTGGTTTGAGCATTTGATTATGACTTTGGAGAGTAGGGTTTGAATCCCTGCTTGGCTATGAAAACCACTGGGTGACCTTGGGCAAGACATGGTCTCTCAGCCTCAGAGAATGGCAATGGCAAACCCGCTTTGAAGAAATTTGCCAGGAAAACCCTGTGACAGGTAATTTGCCTTACAGTTGCCATAAGTGGCAAATGACTTGAAGGCAAACAACACACACAAAGTCCTGCTCTGACACTCAGACCCCTTCACCCCACCTGCCTGCTTGTATTTCCATTGTGTCCATCAAATTGGATTAATTTATGTTTTTTAAGAAGTTTTGATTGTTCCAAGGGAACCATCATGACAAATCTGTCTCATTATTTTATGACAAATCAAAGCTTTAAGGACCCTGTCGAATTTTTCTGTCATAAGAAGAAACTGGAACGACTGAAATGCTAGCTTGCTTTAGCAATGCTGGATATCACACCTTTATATGAACAATGCAACTCCCAGCACCAAAGTAAGATCCTGAATTAATAAAAAGCAGGACGTTTTCAGGGCCAGGTCTTAGATAATGACAATATCCTTTGTAGATGTCATGCTGTACAGATACCACATTTCCTCTATCGTGACTACCAAATTATCAAATCCATGAGGTATATCTGACACACGAAAGTATTCTAGGACCCTGAGCGATTCATTTTTCACAGCAATTCAAGAAAACGAATGACCAGGACTAGGGTGAGGAGAAGAAGCCTGCCCTAGGAATTCTTTATAGGACTCTGCGCCAGCGGTTAAGATTAATGGACTAAACAACTGGCCAATGTCATATAATTCCTTAAGTCATGCAATGAAGGTGCAATGACTACACAACTGATGGGTAAAAGAAGCAGAGACGCAGCAGCTTTCTCAGACAGCAGTGACACCTCTTTGCAGAGAATGGTGTACTGCCATGAAAACGACAACACCACCCTTCTGTTTCTGCTGCATGATTGAGTGTGAACTGAGCATAGGTCTAGGGCAACCGGGAAATGAAATTTATGTGTAAATATTGCACACAAATGTGATATTCAGGAAAATAAGTTGCCTATACGGTGTAAAATTACTCAGAACTCTAATCATAAGTGGAACCAGTCTCCATTGTCGTTCCTCCAGCATCCCTTAGTAGATAGATTTGGATGTACAGTGGTGCCTCGGGTTACGAAATTAATTCGTTCCGCGGCTAATTTCGTAACCCGAAAAACCTTCGTAAGCCGAATTGCCATAGGCGCTAATGGGGAAAAAAGCCGCGGCTCTGCCGCGGCTCCATTTAAAACAGCGCGGGAGTTTTTTCGTAACCCGAAAAAACTTTCGTAACCCGAAACAATAAATCCCTATGGGATTTATTCGTATCCCGAAAAATTCGTAACCTGGGTATTTCGTATCCCGAGGTACCACTGTATTAAAGGAAGCACAGTCTCTCCCCTGACACCTGATTGTATATTAAGCACATCATGGAAATCAATGTAGTTATCCAATTACTGTAGCTGCAAAAGATCAGATATTTGTCATAATTATGAAAAGAATAAACCCATTACGAGTATATTATCCATTTCACACGTAGTCTCCTTAATCCAGGTGTCCCCCATCCTATATCTGTGCATTTTATTTTTCCACCCTAAGTGCAATACCTTACATTTCTCCGTGTTGAATTTCATTTTGTTAGCTTTCGCCCAGTTTTCTAGTCTATTCAGGTCATTTTGAATTTTGATCCTGTCCTCTGGAGTATTAGCTATTCCTCCTAATTTGGTGTCATCTGCAAATTTGATAAGTATGCCCCCAATTTTGTCCTCCAAGTCATTGATAAAGATGTTGAATAGCACTGGGCCCAGGACAGAGCCCCGTGGGACCCCACTGGTCACTTCTCTCCAGGATGAAAAGGAGCCATTGTTGAGCACCCTTTGGCTTCGGCCAGTCAACCAATTACAAATCCATGTAATAGTTGCCTTGTCTAGCCCACATTTTACAAGCTTGTTTGCAAGAATGTCATGGGGAACCTTGTCAAAGGCCTTACTGAAATCAAGATATACTATATCCAATTTATACCTTTATACTTTGATTTTCCATGTTTTTTGTAAGGTCCCCCATGTTTTTCTTGAATATCCTCCGTTTTGAGCTTGACAAAGAAGCATGGGTTTACATTTATACCTTTCAGTGTTGATTTTCCATGTTCTTCATGCCCTCCATTTTGAGCATGACTAGGAGGCATGAATATACATTTATAGGAGTCCTTTCAGCATTGATTTTGTCATGGTCCTCCATTATACCTTTCACTTATACCTTGATTTTCCATGTTTTTGTAACGTCCTCCACGTTCTTCTTGAATGTCCTCCATTTTGAGCGCAACTGAGGGGCATGAACCTGATTATTCCCATCTTAGCTGAGCTTTTTATTGCCCCTCCATATTTTTTCCCATTTGAACGCCCTCCATTTCGCGATGCCTTGCATCACGGTCCAAAGCCACACTGCAGAAATAATCCAGTTTGAGACCGCTTTAACTGCCCTGGCTCAGTTAAAGCTATAGGGAATCCTGGGATTAGTGTAATTCATTGTAGCACCAGAACTCTCTCTGACAGAGAAGGCTTACAAAGTCTCACAGACAGAACTACAGTCCCCAGGATTCCCTAGCTAGCAGCATTGAGTTAAAGCGGTCTCAAAGCGGATTGTTTCTGTAGTGTGTGCTGCTTTGGGGCCTCCAATTGTATGAACCTGACAGTTTTTGTATACCAAACAAGTGTTCTAGCACTGAGCTGCAGAATAAATAACACAGAAGTAGCCACTGCTTTCCTATAAAACCTTTTTAAAATACAATCTTTTTTATCTGGTCCCATTTCCACAGAGGAGAAGCAGGAAAAGACTACAACTCCCATAATTCCCTTGCAGCATCCGGGTCTCATGTCAGCGCAGGCTCCTCCCAATAGAGTCCCCCATCATTGTGGATGGCGGAGCCTCGTGGGCGGTGTTGTTTAAAGCGGGTTGGAGGCGGGTGAGGGATGGAGTCGGCCCCAGGGAGAACGCTGGCATCCAGGCTGCTCTCCTTCAACGGCCTCTTCGCCGTCCAGAAGCCCAAAGGCCCCACTTCGGCCGCGGTCCTCAACCTGCTCAGGGAGAAGCTGCTGGCAGGTAATGCCATGGGGACGTCCGCACTGCAGGGATAATCCAGTTTGAGACCGCTTTAGCTGCCCTGGCTCAGTGCTACAGGGAATCCTGGGAACTGTAGTTCACTGTGGCACCAGAGAGTTCTCTCTGACAGAGAAGGCTGAATATGCCTCACAAAAATACAAGCCCCATAATAATAATAATAATAATAATAATAATAGATTAGATAGATAGATAGATGATAGATAGATATCCTGGGAACTGTAGTTTGCTCTCTCTGACAGAAGGCTGAATATGCCTCACCAAAATAGAAACCCCAGAAGAAGAAGAATGTTAATAATAATAGATTTTGTATTTATATATAATAATAATAATATTTATTTGTATCCCGCCTTTTTCCGAAGGAATAAGGCAGGTTACAATAGATGCAAAATGAAATACATAAGAATTCACAAAGTGATGCAACAAATCTGAGTTAAATCCCTGTCCCTGACATAAATTAACACGGCACTATTAACATTATATTGGACATTACAATAACAAAAAAATTATAAGAAATATAATGATACAGAGAAGGCTGAATATGCCTCACAAAAATAGAAGCCTTAGAAGAAGAAGAATATTAATAATAATAGATGTTATTTATGTCCCGCCATTTCAAAAAGGCGTTACAAGAAAATACCTAGCACACGTACACAGCTCAAAAATTACACATCCCCTTATCCGTTACCTTAACTAAAATGCCACCAACACCATAAATGCAAAGTAACATTAATTTAAAACAGGTAAAATGTAAAATAGTCCCATAACAATGAGCCCTGGCAGTTAAAATGGTGTCGAACTGGGTTAATTCTGCAGTGTGGATGCAGCCTAGTTCAGAGGGAAGGTGGGCAGGGTGGATGGGAGTGTGGTTGTTGATGTTGTTGTTGTGTAGAGGTCTGGATGACTAAGGTCCAACTGAGCCAGGGCAGTTAAAGCGGTCTCAAACTGGATAATTTCTGCACTGTGTTTTGGACCCAAGGCTGCATCCACACTGCAGAAATAATCCAGTTTGAGACCGCTTTAACTGCCATGGTTCAATGCTGTGGAAATTCTGGGAATTATAGGCCTCATTCCCACTAAAGCTGTTTTGCAATTGTTGTAGACGCTGAGTTTTGTCATAGTGTCCAGCAAGTCTGATACGGATTTGTAGTACATATAGTGTGTGGTTCACGGGATGTTATGGATATTTTTTTCTTACTCCTGTAATTAGTACATAGGTTTAATTTGTGGACTTGAGTGTTTTATTATAAAAACAAAATAGACCCTGTGAGTGTGAGGTCTGACTACAGTTCAATGAAATTTATGCACATCTCAGACCATTGCTGTAAATAGAATTTTAAACATTGCTTCAGCAAATCAATAATATAATGATAATCATGGCTAGTTATCAACATTATTATTTGTTTCAGTTGTTCCTTCACTTTCTTACAGCGTGCTCTAAATAGGTTTTAAATTGTCCACATAAAACACAAAGGGCAAAAACAAGAGAATTCATCTCAATTTGGCTGAGTTTCTTTTCCTGGGTTTCAAATCTCCATCTTCAATACTATGATGCCTTCCAGTTGTGTTAGACTACAGCTGCAGATATGGAGTCTATATATGAGGTCTATACAGATGTTTAGTCCAGATCCACAGGATTAAAACTTCTGTAATCATTAGCAGACATACCGGTAGGCATTGGTGGCTGTGTTGTCTGATGCAAGTTTTAGTCTGACATACCTGGGAGACACTGGGTTGGAAAAGGTTGTTCTGCTCATTGCCTCTCCCAGCTTTAGCGCCATTGCCATCCACTTAGGATCCAGGTGCTAATATGTATGTAGAAACAGGGCTTTTTCACTGTTAACTGTGGGACAGCTTCCAATCTCTTATCTTTCCATAGCCAGCAAGGGACTTAGTTATGCATGAAGTCAGCTGGATCTCTGCCATTATATGCAATTAAATGTAGAAAATACATTGAGATGCTTCTGTGTGCTGATGATGGTGCTGGAGAATCTCTGTCACTGTTGCCAGTTATGGTGTTATAACTTCAACAAATAAGTAAATGTGGTGTCCTTCATTCATTGCTGTGAGAAATAAAGCATCCTGTATGCTAAGTATTAATACAATTAACTATTGGATGCCAGCCAGTGCTGCAGATTAAAAATAAGTCTTAGGTGAACTATTTGTTGTATGATACTGCTGTCCTAGAATCTCAATTCAGTTTCCCACCCTCCTTGGGATTAAACTTGTTGTCGTTGTGTGCCTTCAAGTCTTTTCAATTTATGGCAACCCTATTATCCCCTCTGTTGTAAGCCACCCGGATTCCCAGTGATTGGGCGGCATATAAATAAATCCTATTATTATTATTATTATTATTATTATTATTATTATTAATTAAAGTGAACCCATTGTGGGGTTTTCTTGGCAAGTTTCTTCAGAGGGGGTTTGCCACTGTCATCCTTTGAGGCTAAGAGAGTGTGACTTGGCCAGTGTCACCCAAAGGATTTTCATGGCCATGCCGGGATTCAAACTCTGGTCTCCTGAGTCCTAGTCCAATGTTCAAACTACTACACCACGCTGTCTCCCCTGTACTACAAATGAATTAGCTATGCCACTTTAATATATTCCAGTTTGAATGCAGATTTATCTACTATGTTGTTTATTTTTACAAATTAGTATGACAGATCTCATCCTTTGGAATTTTTCAGAAGCTGGTATGCCAAAGCCCAGTAGGAGGAAGAGGAGTCAAATGTTAAAGATCGGACATGGTGGGATTCTGGACAGCACTGCTGCTGGAGTACTAGGTAACTTACATATTAAGATAGTAGTTCATTTAGTTGTGGCTTAATTTAATGAACTGCTTTACATGTCCTCTGAAACTGTACTCTATTCCTTTTCTCCCAAATCTTAGCAACAGTGTTCAGATGTCAGTGTTTATTCCTAATGCCCTTCATCTTTGAAACGTATTTGTGGTAAACATCTTCAGAGTGTCTGGATGCAAAGTACAGTACCTCAAATGTTTTTAAGTCATGACTTCTGCGAACCTCATTAGGTTCCTGAGGAATTGAGGTTTGCAGAACTAGGGCTCTATAAGGCTCTCGGGTTTATAAATCTCCTTAAATACCTCTGCATTTTACGTGGTAGTCATAAAGAGCTAAAATTGGCACAGAGTTGGACAACAGGGACACTTCTGTGAGGAATAGCTGAGGAAGTTGGATGTATGTTTAATCATTGAGGAGATGTTTGTGTTGAGTGCCTTCAAGTCATTTCCAGCTTATGATGACCCTAAGGCATTTCCAATTTATGGCGACCCTATCAAGTGGTTGTCTTGGCAAGCTTCTTCAGAGGTGGGTGATTTGTCATTGCCATCCTCTGAGGCTGAAAGACTGTGACTTGCCCAGTACTGTATCATCCAGTGGTTTTTCATAGCCAAGTGGGGATTCAAACCCTGCTTTCCATAGTCATAGCCCAATGCTCAATACACCACACTGGATCTCATGATAACTAGTTATTTGAACACACTTCTTCGTAACACAGAAGATGGAGCAGACTTGCTTTCTGCTCCTCCAGAGGTTAGGACATAAAACCTACTGGGTACATGGAATAATTTCTTGATAGTCAGAGCTGTTCGTTGTTGGAGCAGACTGCCTTAAACAAACAAACAAACAAATAAATAAATATTTAAAATTTGTATCCCGCCCCTCTGAGAACAATCGGGGCGGCTAACAAAGTAAAAAATACAGCACATATAAAATCCCTGGTGCCCTCCCCCCCTTAAAAAAGTATTAAATCAAATGCAAAATTTAAAAACAAACAAACAAACAAACAAAAAACATACAAGTTAAAAACTGACCAGAAAACGATGGACTCTTTTTTGTTTGTTTGGGTAGTTTTTAAGTTGGATGGCCGTTATATGTGGATGTCTTTAGTAGGTATTTGAACTAGGTGATTCTTGGTATTCCTTCCAACTGCAGTTTTTTGATTATGTGTTTGCTTGTTATACTCAGGAATTTCAGGCATTATTGTCTTTGATGGGTAGAATTCAGAAATTTATAGACAAATTTAGCACTGTTGAGGTTTTGGACAGTGATTGTTTAGGACAGTGTTTATTAGCCACTCTGAAACCAGGAAGCACAGTAGAGTTATGCTTCCTGGGTTTTTTTTCTGGCTGCCATAACTATAAAACAAGGTTGTGGTAATGAGGTACAAGCAATTACCAGAAATTAAATTATACAGCCCTAGCATTACAGGAGGCAAGACAACAAAAATTTCAACACATTTTTCTTTCATTTAGATAGTGCCCCAAATCACACTGTTTCCTGTAGATCAGAAGTGGGCAAAGTTGCAGCCATGCAGACGAAAGTAGACAGGAAGTGATTAGTGGTAATTTCCTGTTGTTAAAAAACATTTTTGTTGGAGGGGGGGATTTGTGATGGTAGGTGCTGTCCTCCAAAGTCTGAGCCCACAGTTGCCCATCCCTGTTTTAAAGGAAGCAAGCAGATATTCCTTGCTGTGTATTTGCTTAGGGAACTATGAATTCCATAGATTAAAGGTCTCTACTGATAACGTTGGGTCTTTCACATATGCTATGTTTTTATACCTATGTATTGTGTATCCCTATAAATAGTTTAGAGATGGAAAAAGCAGTGGCAGTTGTTATCCCAAGATATGAGAAAAGACTACCCTTTCTTGTGGGTAGACGAGAGAGCGAGAGTGAAAGAATTTTGCACTATGTGTAATAGATTGAATTGAAGACTGACAACTAGCTGTCAGGTCGTGTTGGCATGTGAAATTCTTGTTTGATTGAACAGCTAAATTATTTTGAACTGTGTTTCAGATTTGACTGAATCTTATGAATTTGAGTATTGTGGATATATATTCATGTGTCTGAATAAATCTTGGTATTTTGTAACAGAGTGCTCTCTAATTTCCTGAAGTGTAATGTAATTTCCTGTAATATTGAGTCGTATAACAATTTGACACTTTTATATGTGCGTTTTTGTGTTTCTTTCTGAAAAGAAACTGTTTTTCTTGATGATCTCTGTGCAGTTTCACATGGAAACAAACTGAGGGCTCTTCCTTTCTGTTTTCAAACTTTTGAGGGACAAGGTAGAGGGCAGGCATCAACTACTTCCTAAAGCTATAGATATTGCCAAAATGTTGCTCAATGCGTGTTAAATATCAGTGGTTATCCACCATAGAAATTTATTCAAGGAGTACAATTTAATTGCTGAAAAACTGTCTTGATCTCAGTGCATGTTAAATGTTAGTGGGTATCTACCACAGAAAATCATTCGAGTACCATTTAATTACTAAACAAACTGTCTTGATCACAGCTGGTCACCAATTTTGGTTGATTTGAGCAGCGAGACTATCTGCTTCTCTGTGAGAACAAGCCGTGAGCTGTAGTGTTTTACAGTGGTTTGAGAATTCAGTTTTTTTCAAGTGTGTGGTCCTTAATCAGAGGCAAACATTTATTTTAGTTCAAACTTAATGAAGATTTTTTTAAAAATGTAAAAATGTCTGCATGGTTTTGTACTGTCAGCTCTCTATATTCACGGATTCAAACATCCACAGCTTGAAAATATTCAAAAAATATGTAAGTTCCAAAAAGCAAACCTTGATTTTGCTATTTTATATATGGGACACTGTTTTACTATGCCATTATATATAATGGGACTTGAACACCCACGGATTTGTTAACCACAGGGGGAATGAAACTCCATTGTATATCAAGGGCCAACTATAGTAAAGTGAATTTAAAAAGTTGTTTGCATCTAATGTCCCAGTGTACTTGATTGTAAAGATGAGCACCACAGAATGTTTCCAAGCCAGAGTAAAACCAGCTTATCACAACTCTTGAAATGCTAACAAGGTAGATTGAGGGGAATAATGGAAAAGGAGAGATTTGATTGTTAACCTGTCAGATTGGGTTGAGGTCAGATTTTATGAGGTATTGTAAGAAGGGCTTCCAGTCATAATTCAATGTGCCTATGATGTCCTTTAAAGCTCTAAATGGCTTGGGACCTTAATACTTGAAGTAGCACCTCTCCCTATCTGAGAACTGAACAGAGGCTGGATGGCTGGCTGTCGGGGATGCTTTGATTTAGATTTCCTGCTTGGCAAGGAGTTGGACTGGATGGCCCTTGCAGTCTCTTCCAAGACTATGATTCTCTGTTCTGGAGGAGCCGTCCTCTGTATCCCACCAGTGCAGTCAATGTGAAGATGTGAGGAAGGTCTTCTCAGCTATGGCTTCCCAACTGTGGAATGTCTTCCCTTAGGAGACATGACTTGATCCAGCACAGACTGGATTTATTTAGGTGCCAAAGAAAAACATAGCTATTCAGTAAAACATGTGACACAATCTGGTTCATTCCAAAAAAAATTATACACATTATTATAAATTGTTTTAACCTTCTTAATTTGCTTTTAGCTTGTCAACTTGTTTAATGTTTTTAGTTTATTAAATAATTTTTATTTTTAATTGCTTTAGTCGTTTAATATTAATTTTACTTGTATGCCACTGATTTTGTGATACAGAGCAGGATATTAATTTTTGTTGTTGTTCTTGTTGTTGTGTGCCTTCAAGTCATTTCTGACTTATGGTGACCCTAAGGCAGAACTATCATGGAGTTTTCTTGACAAATTTTGTCCAGAGGTCGTTTGCCATTGCTGTCCCCTTAGGGCGAGAGCATGTGGCTTGCCCAATGTCAACCAGTGGGTTTTATGGCCAAGCTGGGAATCGAACCCTGGTCTCCAGAGTTGTAGTCCAACACTTAAACCACTATGCCATTGTGGCTGTATTAATATTTTACTAAATAAATAAATCATAAAAAATAGTCTGATGGAAATAGACCTTTAATTAGGTTGCCCCTAAAGCTCCAACCACAATGGAGAAATAATCTAGTTTGACACCACTTTAACTGTCATGGCTCAGTGATATGGAATTCTGCAAACTGGTTTTGTGACACATTTAGCTTTTTCTTTCAGAGATCTCTGGTGCCACAACAAATTAGCATTCCCAGAATTCCATAGCATTGAGCCATGGAAGTTAAAGTGGTGTCAAACTGGATTATTGCTGTGGTGCAGATGCAGTGTTGTAAGAGGTTAAGCAAGAATTTATGGGAAAGCTGTTAATTTGATTCCAGATGAGTTGTTATACTGATGTGTATGAAGCCAGCTACATGTTGTACCTGTCTTTTAATCAATAAATCTTTTGTTGTTTTGTCATTGTACACCTTTATCTGGAATCATTTTATTTAACTAGTCAAGGGAAGATTCAGTTGCGCAACATCCCCCTGGAACTAGCATAAATCACATCTGCTTGTACAGGGTTTGTCCATTTTAGTACCTTTGATAGAAAGAATCATAGAGTCATAGATCTGGAAGAGACCCCAAGGGCTATCCAACCCAATCCCTTGCCATGCAGGAACTCTCAATGAAAGCATCCCTGACAGATGGCCATCCAGCCTCTTTTAAAGACTTCCAAAGAAGGAGACTTCCCCACTCTCCATGAGAGTGTGTTCCACTGTCAAACAGCTCTTACTGTCAGGATGTTCCTCCTAATGTTGAGGTGGAATCTCCTTGCCTATAGTTTGAATCCACTGCTCCAGGTCTTATTCTCTGGAGCAGCAGAAAACAATCTTGCTCCATCCTCAATATGACATCCCTTCAAATATTTGAACAGGACTGTCATATCACCTCTTAACTGTCTCGTCTCCAGGCTAAACATACCCAGTTCCCTGAGACATTTCTCATAGGGCATGGTTTCTAGACCCTTCACTTTCATTGCCTTCATTATGATAAAAGTATGATGGTTGCTTGCCCAGTGACCATGGTTTAAACACAGTGTGATGCTTTGCTGAGGAAGATAGTGTTGTGGAGTTCTGCTTTGTTTTATTCTTAATGTCCAAGCAGTAGCATATTTGTTCTTGTGGTAATTAGGCATTTTACAGTTTGAACTAGTGAGTTGGTTTACCTTGTTCTAATTTCCAATTTTATTCCCGTTAGGCAATCAAATACAGGTTATAGCCCAAAAAACAAACAAAAAACAACAACAAAAGAAAACAGTAGTAATCAAAGAATAGGGTAAAAGATAAAAAGATAAGATTTTTAAAATTATTAAAGAATGTATCAAAATATAAAGAATCCAACATGTTGTGTATAGTCCAGAACGAGAGAGATGTCTGCAAGTGTAATAATAGTTTGTGTTAGCAGAATGACCCTATTAGGCAATGGGCATAGACTGCAAAAACTTGAAAACTACTGAAAAAGGTCTTTACGTACAATTACACACATGTCAGCAACATGTTGCCCTTATCCATTCCTTCTCTCTCTCTCTTGCATTGGAGTAACTTTTTCATTTTTTTAATCATTTGATGCTGTTAGCAGAATATGCAGTGATGTTTTAAATAGTATGATGTATTGCAGACATCTGTAGAGAATATGGAGTCAGGATGCCCAGTTTTTGAAGTCATCTTTTTTTTCTTAACAGTGGTTGGTGTTGGAAAAGGAACTAAAATGTTGAGTGGCATGTTGGCAGGTTCTAAGGTAAGGAAGATTGTTGGCAGGCTGCAGCTCTCACAAGAGTCTGACTGATATTCAATCCCAGTTCTCTGTATTTGTGTTTTCTGATGCTCTACAAAGACTTAATGATTTATCCCATGTGGTTTAGCAAGGGAGGCTAATGGAGAATGTTGGGTGGGAAGCAATAAAATTTAATTCACCAAGTGAAAGCCTCATAACCATGTATGCCGTCGTGTATGCAGACCAAGGATCTGGTGGCATATCTCCAGTGAGCCACTATTAAAAATAGGTCCTCACTATAGCAGACACAGGAGGCATTTAGTGAATACACCTCACTAAAGAGTTACATACCCCCCCAAGATATTTGGCACATTGCAAAAAACCCCTCTTCACAGGTATAGTTGTCACATTACACCTAGGATTCATAATGTTGATTCTTTTTTATTTACAAGGGTGAATTTAAACCTATGTGCACATAGCTTTACAGTTACAGATGTGGCAATAATAGCAAGTGTATGCAAATCTGTTGGCTTTCAAGTAATTTTTCAAAAGACTTTGAGGCACTGTCTTGATTTCCCATTAGCCTTTTTGTTAAGAGCATCACTTCATTACTGGTAGGTCTCCTGGAAAGAACAGTTCAGTTTTGCTTATGATTGCTCATTTGCACTGATAGTTACAAAGTAAGATAAATAAATATGTATTTTTTTAACGTGCAGTTAAGTTTAAACTTTTAAATTTTCTATCAGGTTTTTTATGTTTGTCCAGCATAGTATGATTTCTTTTTATTATTATTAAAGGAGCAGAATGTGGTCATGTTGTTTCATGTAGTAAAAAAATGGACTCCATGGGTACTTTTTGGCAGTCTCTGCCATTTAAAATTTCATTACAGGCCCCTTCACCTTCTAACACTAGCAAAATAAGGTTAACATTCTTCAGATGGCTGTTGAGTCAGCAGACATATTTGCCATTACATCTTGCCTTTTCAGTAATTTTCATATGGTAAAGTGGTCCTGTGTTCACTTCATGGTGCTCATACTCTTTTTTTCCTTTTAAAGGATAGTTGTGTTAGTCTCTTAAAGCAAAATTGACAGAACCTTGTGGCATTGTACATGAACTTTGTAGCTCTTAACCCATTTCATCTGTTTTGGGCGAGGAAGATTTATAGTCCATGGGGGTTTATGTTATAATATATTCTTTAGACTTTTACATGTCACAAGACTTATTGTTTTTGGTAGGTTACTGCCTCTTTCCCAGCCCATCTTTCACTAATCATTCTGCAGGTCATGTTTTGGATTTGAAAGTAACTTCTGATCTGTATCATTACTTTTTCATTATCTTTTGATTTTCCTTTGATCATAAACCATTGCCTTAAACTAAAATAAAGAAACTTGCTTTTCTCATCAATTACCTTTACTTTCTCCAGCCCTCCTTCACACACCCCAGAAAGGCTATTTCACTCACTCACACTCGATGATTGGGAAAATTTGTTCTTTTTGACTAGAGGGACTAACTCAGTGTATCAAATCAGCCTGGTGAGAAATTTCCACCCAACCCAAGAGTTCTTGCTTTGCACAAAAAGATTCCTCCCTGTGGTACTACTGCCTTTTCCCTTTGTGAACTAGATCATACATGCTCAGCAAGCACAGAAAGACTAGCAGGTTGGTGGCTAATTTGTGGTTGAAAAAGTCTTGGAGGTGGTGGGGAAGCTGATGGATGGAAATGTATTTTTGCACATTACTGTCACAGCTATCATGGATTTACTCAGTTTGTGGAAAAGATGTTCTTGCACACATGAGAAGCAAAGTGAATACTGTTGTTTGAGCTGCATTCAGCATTACAACCTGCTGCCATTGTTTAAGTAAAGGTTGTTAAAACATTTTAAAAAATTTAAATTATAGTTTTATAGTTGAAGTAGAGCAGTGCAGCCATTGGACACCCCCTGCCTCTAAGTCTTATTTCCTGTATGATTACATTTGCCGGGCGGGGGGGGGGGGGGGGGGAATGTGTTCTGCATATATTTTGGGAGAAAGGCAGGATATACAGTGGGCCCTTGCCTTATGCGGGGATCCGTTCCGGATCTCTCCGCGTAAGGCGAATTCCGCCTATGCTCAAGCCCCATTGTAAACAATGGGGCTCGTGCATGGCGGCGCGGCGACGCGCAGGGCGCAACATGCAATTGAATGGGACGCGCCGCCCCGTGCGTGCCCCGCGGCTTGAGCGCGTATGCTCAAGACGTGTAAAGCGCGCCCGCGTATGGCGCAGGCGGCTGTATATCCCATAAATAAAATAAAAATAAATCCCATGGAAAAAAATATATAGTCAGTGGTATGAGTCAGCAGTATGTTAGTCTGGATTACTGTAATGCACTCCTAGTGGGGCTGCCTTTGAAAAGTGCTCAGAAACTTCATCTGGTCCAAAGAGCTGCATCCAGGCTGTTAACCGGAACTGGCTGCAGGGAGCATACAACTCTTTTGTTTCAACAGCCCCATTGGCTGCCAGTTCATTTCCGGGCACAATTCAAAGTGCTGGTTTTGACCTATAAAGCCCTATACAGCTTGGGTCCAGGATATTTGAAGGACCGTATCTCCCTGTACAAGCCCCCCAGAGTATTGAGATCATCAGGAGAGGCCCTTCTCTCTGTTCCACCACCCTCTCAGGTGCGTTTGAAACATGGGTTGAGTCTCCCTGATCCAAAATGCTAGGGACTAGAAGTGTTTTGGATTTTGGATTTTTTCCTGATTTTAGAATATTTACATATACATAATGAGAAATCTTGGAAATGAGACCCAGGTTTAAACATGAAATTCATTTCTGTTTCATATACACCTTATAGACATAGCCTGGAGGTAATTTTATACATTTTGTGCATGAAATAAAGTTTTGTGCACTGAATCATCAGAAAGCGAAGGTGTCACTATCTCAGCCACCCATATGGACAATTTTGAATTTTGGAGCACAGTATTTTGGAATTAGGCATAAGGAGTAAGTGTATCAGCTTTGGCTGCTAAGCCGACTGTGTCTCTTCATAGTATTGGAGGACGCAAAAGATGGTAGTACATGTGCTGGTAACCTCAATGTTGGAATTCTGCAACATGCTTTATATTGGACTACCTTTCTACCAAGTCTGGAACATCCCACTGGTTCAGAATATGGCAGCCAGACTGATTACAGCTACATTCAGGAGCAATCACATCACACCAATATTAAAATTACTCCAGTGGCTGCCAATTAGTTTCCAGGCAAAGTACAAGAAGATCTTACAGATTTTTTTTCTTCATTTTTGCTGTTTTCAGTTTTCTGTGTTTTTATGGGGAAAGGCTTTGAGGGAAAATCCTTCAAATGTTTCTGATTTTTTTCTGGGCTTTCACATCTCTACCCCTAGGTATGATTGCATTCCCACTTTACTATGGGGAGAGAATATGAGAATGGAAGCTTAATGAAATTCTTCTAAACAGTCAGCCCTCCGTTTTCTCACACATTCAAGCCCCATAGGCTTGAATGGGGACACGTGCCCCATTTTAATTCCCTCCATTTGCTCCTCACGAGTAAGCGAGGTCTGCGGGTATGAAGTCTACATAAACGGAGGAGCAACTGTATTTTTTAAAATCTTTTTCTGTCATCTTCTAGTCCATGATTTTCTTAAACAGATTTTGCCTTCTTTAGGACTTTAAACTTGCATTAGGTTTTAAAAAAGATATTCTAGATAATTTTTTGCCTGTCATCCAATTTTCTTTTTTCTTTGTACTGAACATATATTCTCTCACTGTTTGCTTTTGTGTCTTATTCCACTTGAGCTTTTGTCAGTTGTGATGATGTGTACTATTAAACTGAAACTCGTTTACTTAACTAACTATAAATTTGTCCAAAAAGCAACATTTTTCTTCTTCATTTGTTATCTGGTTTGGTATTCTTGATCATTTTCTCATTCTTCTCAGGGATTTTGGCTTTTGTACTTCTCTTCTATCTTTAATTTCTTCTTCAATTAGAAAGATAATTTACATGTTTCCATTACTGATTCTCTCTTGCATTTGTCAAACTACTTTTGCTTTTTATTCTTGAATCTTATTCCATCTTTCCCACTAATATCTATGTGGCTGGTATTCAGTTATTCTTTTCTGTCATCTTCTTTGTTTGTTAATCTTTCATCTCTACTTGCTGCTTCTTCATAGTTGTCTGCTCATCCTTTGATGTCAAATCTTCCAGAAACAAAACTTCCTTTCCTTTAGATACTTTCCCCCATATTAATGACATTTTTTCTCTTTTGCTTCAAGCTCATGATTTGAGTGTTTTCTGCATATTTCATCATTAGATAAAATCCTGTCACTTTCAACTATCAACTATTGGTGACATTACCCCCCTCCCCTTACAATAATCCAGCCATACTTTGCTTAGAGCTCTTTTTTTGTACCAACTCAATTACTGCAAAGCTACCCTTGTTGATCTTTCTGTTTCCATCTTAAATCACTTAATTGTGTTTGAATGCTACTGCCCAATTTATATGTTATGCAAACAAATGTGTTTTCTGTGTTTCTGGTTTGATTTCTTTTAATCTGATACTGTTCCCTTTGTGCATTTAGTTTGTTACTCTGCATTATTACAGTTTTTCTTTTGTCCTTCCTTGTTCACTAAGCAATTTAACCAGCCCAAAATATTTAATTCATTCTCCTTAAAAATGTGTTAAGTTATTGTGATGGGTCCATAGTAGGTCATGGTGTCATGAGTTGCATTGGTTACAACTAAGTATTACTTTAGTATGAATATTTTGTATTTGTATAATTAGATTATAATCCCTTTGAGCAAGGCCTGTCTTCTTGTGCTTCCTTTTGTGCAGTCCCTAGTATTTTAGCTGGTTTATATACAATATGTACATTTGCCTCTTCCCTTCTTTTTCATTTTCCAGAGATTTTTAGGAAGTGTATCTTAATAGCCTCACTAGGAAAACTCCACCCAGAAACTCTCATTAACTTTTGAAAAACTGAAAATGGAAAGTCAAGCAGTGACACTCTTCCACTCTTTTTGTGTAAATAAAGTCCTGTTCCTTCATTGTCAGTTGTGATTTCCACAATTGTGAGAATTCAATGGTATGCTATATAAAATAGGTACTATCTGTATCTCTTCGTTCTGATCTACACAGAGAAGGGAGGTTTTCAGTATCTTATGTACTGTTTCTAGGGCTACAAAGTGTAGTTAATGTGCATGATATATTAAGAAGAGAGCATAACATAAGGTAATCTGCATGGACATGTTGGACACAGCTGGATGACATGTTACACTTCCTCTTTGATGCAGTGTATGAAATTTCTAATGTGAGATTAGAAGTGGCAGATCCTTACTTGTATGAGAAATTATCCTTGTGTAATTGAGATCTCAATTTATATACTGTACACTGGTAAGTTTTAATGCTTGTTCACAAATATATGTACTGACAGAGTAGAAAGTGAGTTCAGTCCTCACGTTGTATGAGAAATAATATGGAGCATTTGGAATTAGACAAAACACCAATTCATTTTGAACTCTTTCGGTGTAATGCTGTGCAGGTTTATTAAAATTCACAGAGCCCCCTTGAATTCATTGAAAGAGCAGGCTTAGTCATCTAATTATGGGTTTAGGCTTGTATGGTCTTCTATCAAATTGTCACTTGGATAACATATTTTTAAAATTTTGTGTGTGAAGGTTTTTGTACAGTGACCATCAGAAAGCAAAGGTAGCACTATCTCAGCCACCCATGAAAAAGGTTTGGTTTTTTGTAATATTTTGGAATTTGGAATTCTGGATAAAGTAGATTCATTCTGTAATTAATAATAATTTTGTATTATAGATTTCTTGGAAAGGCTCCCTAGGCACCTACCTTTTAGGCTGGAAATGAAGAAGTATTTATTCGCCTGGGCATTTTCATCCTTAAGGTTTAAAAATGTATGCAAGATTTTAAGCCCTTGCAATGCTGTTGTCCTCTACTTTACTTGTTTTAGATTTTAACATTGTTTTCTCATATTTATATGTTTAACAGTTTTCACCTTTATTTCTGGACCTCCCAGAGGGCTTTAGCTAGTGAGTTGTGCAAAGATTCAGTAAATATCTTTTTGCATATTGAATTGAAATTAATTGAGAAGAGTCACTGATGGGTTAATAGCCTTCTCTTCTGAAAAATAGATTGTTACATACTGCAACTTTGCATAATTGTTAGTTTTTGATACCTTTGGAACATGTGACATAAGCAGCAGTATTTGCTTTGCTTAAGCATACAGTACTTGGTATGTTTGTTGTAATTCTAATTGATGGAAGTGATGTACATTTTAACAAAAAAAAATTTATTGATGTTTCTGCAAAACACTTCTTCCTAGAACCTATTAAACACCTGTAGTCTGCAAGTAATTATTGCAAATGATGATAATTTTAAATTGCTTTTGAGTCTTTGTAAATGTATATAGTTCTGTAGATAGATAAAGAAAGCTGGGGTGACTTGACTATAAATCTGAATTTTCCATTTTTTTAATATTAGCTATTCAATTTTTAACATCTGTTCAGTAGTTGATGTGAATGTTTTAATGTCAGATTGGTGATGGCATATTTAAACAAACATCACCTGACGTTGCAGTCATCAAGTGATATATATGCTAATTCGGAAGATGCAGTTTTCTGTTTCATAGATTCTGTAATTTTCAGTGGTGGGGAATGTTGCCTTATTTTGTTCTTTACAGAAAGCATTTAGCCTGTAACTCAATGCCCATTTTACTTAGTCATAGAATCATAGAGTTGGAATGGTCCTCATGGACTATCTAGTCCAATGCCCCTGCTCAATGCAGAATCTCTAGCTAAGGCATCTCCAATGGGTAGCTGTCTAGACTCTTTCTGAAGATGTGCAGAAAATGAGTCCCCTCACCTCTCCAAGCAATTGATTCCATTGCTGGATCATTCTTACTGTAAATAAATTCCTTCTAATATTCAGTCGGTATGTACTGTCCTGTAACTTCAAAGCATTAGATCTGGTCCTACCCCATGAAGCAGCAGAGGACAGGTCTGCCCTCTCCTTACAGGACAGCTACAGGACAGCTCTTGAGACATTTAGAACCTTGAGACACTCCATTCAAGATAATGACTCCTTGGACATGGTTTTCCAACCAATTATGGACCCATCTGACAATGTTCCTAACTATTCCACATTTAATCACAATTTGCTATTCAAAACATTATAGGGGGATCTTATCAATTGCTTTGCTCAAATCCACATAAATGACATCCATCGCATTCCCACCATCTACTAAACTAGTGGCTTGATCAAAAAAAGATATAAGATTAGTTCAGCAGGATTTGTTCTTGACAAACACATGTTGGCTTCTTCTGGTCACTGCATTGTCATCAAGATACTTACAGACAGACTCCTGTATAATCCGGTCTAATATTTTTCCTGTTTTTTAGGTCAGGGAGACTGGTCTCTGGTTTCCTGGATTTTTTTTTAATTTTTTAATTTTTTTTTTTAAGAGAGCGACAGTATTGCTCTTCGCCAGTCTTTTGACACTTCACCTTACACTCCAAGATTTCTCAAAAATTATGGCAAGGCGTTCGGCCCATACATCAGCAAGTTTCTCTGAGATGCAGTTTGTCTGGCCCTGCAGGTTTGAACTCATTGGAATATGTATGTCTAATTGACAAAAATATTTACTTCTGAGTAAACAATGATAGGCTTGAGGAGGATTGGTCAACTTTTTGTTGGTACCAAGGAGATGGAATAAAACAATCTGAATATCTTCTGTGTTGTTCACAGTAGAGCTAATGTTGTAGCCATCTCTCCATCATTAGAAGCAAAGTAATGGTCCTGGCATGTCTTACCTTATCCCAGTTCCTTGGCACAGCTTCTTCTCAGTGGATAAGAGGGAAACAGGTGGTTGTGATTGAGAGGGAAAAAAAGATTCCAAGATGTGACCCTGTATATCCTTCCATAAAAATGTAAGAGACGCCTTGCTGCATGTAGACCAGCCTCTTTTTCAGCACACATGGAACTGTCAGTCACGGATCTCCATTCAGGCCTTATTTACCCACTTTCAAACAACACAGAGAGAGGAATGCCTAGTCTTGCCCCTCATTCCACTGACTCTTGTGTGGAGGGAGGGAAGCCTGAGTAGAGAAGTTCCTGATCATGTGAAGACTCCTGAAGTTAGGAAGGATACTGGAAAATCGTGCATTTTCTTGCTTCCAGATGGCAGTGGCCAAAGGTAGACATTTCTAATCTCAAACTTCTGCATGGAGGAGAAGTAAAAGGAGTAGCAAACAAAGCTGAGACTTGGTTTTATCTATATTATCTGGAATAATGTGTCTTACTGTTAATGCAGCTACTGCTTGGTGAATAAAGACATCAGAGAATAAGCAAAATGAATCCATCCATGATCAGTTCTAACATGGTGAAAAGAATGCTGATGTTTCAGCAGCAAATTTAAAAGAACTGATCTTTTTAACCGGGCTTCCTGACAAGGTGTTCTGGCTTCATCCAACCTTATGTAGTCATTGTGTCCAAGCATTATAGTGTCTCATGGACACATGAAATTCCTTTAACTGTGGAATTATCCTGCATAGGCTCAAGTATCAGTATCTCTTACCTGCCTTCTGGAAGTCAGGTCACCCTGTGAGTTAGTATCATTTCAAAACAGAGATAGATCTACAGGGTCAAACTATTTAGCTATTTTTGGTGTAAAGATCTGATAGTGCTTCAACAGTGACAGTACAATTATAGTGTCTTGCAGTAAAAAAATAGTGCTGTGTTAGTACAAAGTCAGCTTTTTGTCTCCTGAGAAAAATGATTCTAGAAGAGAGAAGTAATGTTGCTTGGTATTAAGACAGCCTATTGGCTGTTCATTAAATTTAAATTTGTTCTGTTGTCTATAACATGCTCTTGTCCTCCACATTTTGTCCTTTAGGTTTAAATTATTAGGCAGCTCAGTTTTCACTATTTCATTTTTTAAAAAAATCCTTCAATACTGTAATTGAATTGAAATATTTATTTTCTTCCCTGTCCTATCTGTGGTGTGGTACAGACGGCACTATAGCACCATGCTTGCACTGTGCTAGGGTTACGTGACCGCACAGCACGGTCCCTAACCCTAGCACATACTGGTGGCAGCATAAAGGTTAATAATAATAATAATAATAATAATAATAATAATAATAATAATGGTGATGCCCTGTGTACACGGGCATCGTCATTATGATGTAATGGACGCATAGCACCCGCATATTGTGTCGCGCCAGTTACGTCATGAGTGCGCCATTGTATCAATAAACTGTTGCAAAGTTATATCCTTGTCTTGAAGTTCATAGTTGTTTGTCTACCAAGAATGGATGGAGGAAGTCTGAAGACCACATCTGAGTCATAAGGGTGGTATCCACACTTAAGGATAGTATCCACACTTTTCTCTGCATGATTCAAGAGGTAGAATGACATTAATCTTTAATCACTTCTTGAGAATTATTTTGCAGAGGCCTTATTCATATAGATGCCTTATTCACTGATAATAAATTTGACTGCTTTGTTTTTGTATGGTTAGATAAACAATAATTATTTTGAAATTATTTTGTAATATTTTTATGTTGATGCATGTGCATTTTAATGTAAACATCTTAGATTTTCATGTCAAGAGGCATGTAAATGCTACAAATAATGATTTTAAAAGGTCAACAAATGTATGTGCTTGCTTCTACCTCTGAATTCCTAATGTGACAGCTGTATGTTTTTTACTGTTTTATCCTTATGCTAAGAAAATGGGCATAGAGATCAAGAAAATGTTAATACTTTCTAACATATGTGACTATGCAAGTATATGCAAGTGTGGGTAGGGACAGAGATGTTGTTGGACTCCAGCTCTCATCAGTTCTAGCCAGCATAGCTGATTGTGAGGAATGGGTGTAATTATTACGTTGTAATGGGAAACCCATAATTGTTTACTGTTTTGTTGTCTTTATCATCAAAGAGTTAAAGACTTCAGGAGTAAAGCAGTTTATGAATGGATGTAAGTCTCTTAAAGGGCCAGTGAAGGGGTAAAATACTGCTAGCCAGCAAAAAGATAAACAAAAAGATAAGGAGGTAATTTGGATAGATGGAGCACAGCTGGAGAAATATAGGTAGGGAAAAATAAAGTGTTATCAATTAAGGAAACCCAGTCAGAGTGCCGAATTAGACAGTTAGTTGTCACTGATTTTGATGCAATGAAATTATTGAATAAATAGGAAAAAAAGAGGCTTGGAAAGCCCATAAAATACAACAGCCCAGGAGTAAGCCACCAACCTAGGTTCCTTGGTATCCAATGGGGTTTAGATTTTGGAGGCGGATAGCAAAATTCATAAATGCTCAAGTCGCATTAAATATAATGGCATAGTAAAATGGTATCCCTTATATAAAATGGCAGTACCAAGGCTTGCTATTTGCAATTTATACTTTTTTTAAACATTTTCAAAAATAAATGTTGATTTGACTACTCGATGCAACTTACAAACTTGGGAACCCAAGTGACCAAAAACAATAAATTCTGGGGAATCTGATGAGGTATAAGGTATGAGGCAGAGAATCTTGTATCTTATACATAGCCAGAGAATTTGCTATCCTGCTTTATACCTGCCCTCCAGTGTGAAGTGTAGAAGATGGTTGCCAGCATGCCCCATTGGACACAGCTGTATCTAAGATGTGGATATCTCATTCTCTTTTGTGGTTTCTAAAAGCTTTTAAATAGATGATAAGTTAGGAGCTCAGGAATTTGGCCTTCTTCACAGTGAAATTGATACCTACTAGAAGCTTACAGAACAGCACAGTTTTCTGTGGTTCTTCCTTGTCCTTTTGAATGATACATGGTATGTCCAACTCACTGTCTGGTATCTTTTGTCATTGTGAAATGGGTACTGTATATACTCATGTATAAGTCTAGAAACTTAGGTCAAAATATTGAAGAATATACATATATATCTATATCTATATCTGTCTGTCTATGGGATGTTACATCTACTATGAGCTATGTTGGGGAAACAAGGCTCAAAATGCAATTTCAAATCAGTGCTGGAATGATACTGAAAACAGCCTTCTTATTAAGTCCCATAACTTGTTGTGGGATTTTCTGCCATTTCTTTGAATCTTATAATCCATGCTCATTATGGCATCTAGAAAGAAAATGGGCTTTCTGGGTTAAGGGGCAGGGACACATTTTAAAGTGAGGTTATTATCAATTGTGTGGTAGATGCAAAAACTGATAACGTTCCAACACTGACCACAATACAGGTGTCAATCCTTTCTCTTCACTCCACTGTGCCCTGAATGAAGCATGCTTGCTATCTTCATGATTCGCAGCTGGCATAATAGTTTACTCCCCTGACTCAAAGCAGCAGGAATTTAGCTTTGTCCTCCTTACAGAAAGCAGTGTAAGCTGGAGATAACTAGGAGTTTAAGTTTCCTGCTAGATAAGAACTAAAGAGGATGTCCAGTTTTCAGTTGCCTTTCAGACCCCTTCAAACAGCCCACAAGCAGGAATTTAAAAGCATTTCCTGCGTATAGAATATAGCAAATAGTATTTAGTGGCATGCAGTCTCTGAAAATTACGGCCTTACAGAACAGTCATGATCAGTAATCAATGGCAAAGTTGTGCTATATCAGTTTATTTATTGGAACAACTTAGGTCTCAAATATCTTTGGTTTACAAGTTTTCTAGTTAGGAAACAAAATACATCTTTGTATTGCACTTCCCAGAATTCCCCAGCTAGAATAACCAATGGCTATGCTGCTTTTGTGAGCTGTAGTCCAAAGGTAACTTTTCCAAGGTCTGTAAAGTATCTCGCACGCTTCCATTCACTTCAGTCCTCATTTTAACTAGCTACCGCACTACACTCTTACAGTGCTGCTATTCCATTTTTACTGCCCAGGCTCCCTCCTGTGACATTATGGGATTTGCAGTTGAGGAAAAGGCATTTAGAATTCTCAACCAGAGAGCTCTTAGACCTCAGTGAACTGCAAACCCCAGAAAGCAACAGGAGGCAGTCAGAGCAGTAACAGTGTAGCAGCAGCACTATAAGAATGTAGTGAGGTAATCTCAGTATCTCACTGGTGAAATATTCAAATTTAAAAACAAACCACAGGTTATCTGAAAGGATTTTCTCTTTTCCCTCTCACCAGTTTCTATTGTTGCAAATAATGATGTAAAATGCTCTTTCTGGCTAAATGTGAATGAAGATTTGTTGCTGATTTTTTAAAAAGAGAAGCAGTGATTCACAGAGTGTTCAGTTTGATTGAAATTCCTGTGCTTCTCTTTCAATTTAGAGATAATATTGTTCCACTTTTCCTTGTCTCTTTTGTTGCGGGTTCAGTTTCCTTTCCCCTCCTGAGAGGTGACAGCACTTACTGAGAACACTGAAGTCATCTCCCTCCCTTCCTCCCTCCTTTCCTTCTTAATGTTCTGATTTTATAGCTTTGTGCAATCCTTCTTGATGACAAGCTCGCTGAAACTGATGGAGCGCATTCCAATGTTAAATCCACTATTTTTATTTCACTAAAATATTCTAACATTATTACCTTTTCATGACTATGGGTTATATTTTATAATAGCCAATTAGTGTGCTTCTGTTTTTATGAGTGTGGTAAATCAGAAGAGGATGTGTACATATAGTCCTAAATCCTAGTCTTCATTCCCTGCCTCTGTGTTTCCTCTCTTCATCTAGGTCTGGTGGCATAGTATTAACTCAGTACTGATATTTTTAATGAAACCAGGTTCTCCCTTTTGCCTTTGTTATACACAAATTATTTTTCCTTCACAGAAATACACAGCTGTTGGAGAATTGGGAAAGGCAACAGACACATATGATTCTTCAGGAAAAGTAATAGAAGAAAAACCTTACGGTAAATAATTATCAAATCATCTGAATATGGAAGATGGTATAATCTTAATTCATTTGTGAAGTAATAAATATAATCCTTCATTTATTTGTGAAGTACTGTAGTAACTTTTCTCTAGCAAGAGTGGGGGGTAAGCAAATCAGGATCTACCAGTAGATGTTCAAGTGACAAGCAATAGCTCAACAAAGATTTCTGATTTCTGAGTTTATAACAGGGAATCCAGTTTCCTGCTGAAAATGAGGTTGTCTTGAGTTGATATTACACATGTTGACACATGTATTGTGCATTATAAAATTAATAATTATAAAAGCATTAGCTTTATGATCAATAATCCATTTTGTATTTAAAAAGGATACCTGAAAAGCTGGCAGAGATATTGCTACTAAGGCTCTACATTGCTGAAGAGATACAGGAGTCATGGAGAGAATAAGTTTCCTTCTTGGTTAATCTAAAGAGTTGCTCTCTGTAACCTTGGAAAATACAGCAACAACCTTTCAGGTTGCCATACCACCACCCAACTATCTTTTTAATAGACTCATGGCCCAATTCTGAAGTATTCCTCACCTCCCAGAGAGATCCATGAGCCGGATCCTCTTTTATGGTATGTTTAACTTCTAGTGTTGCCCTAAACTGCTTTTTGTAGCTAGCTAGATTGGGGGCCGAGATAGAGAAGGCCCTCCTGGTGGTAGTAACTAATCTGACCTCCGGAACTCTTAATAATTGCTTCCTGGTTGATCTGAGTGTGCGGGGCGGATTGTACGGAGAGAGGCGGTCCTCCAAGTACCCTGGGCCCAATATTTACTTCCTGTTTATATTGCCATAAAGTGCTCTACACGTGGTTGAATTTGAAAAGCATTTCAACACTTCAGTTGTCATTTGTTGGTGCTCTTTTCAGAAACCATACTAGTAGGTTGTTGCAGGAGCTTCATTGCTTACTAGTCCGTTTCCACACACAATCAAAGTCCTGATTATGATCTCTAAAGCCCTATTTTGTTTAGGCCCAGGCTATCTGATGCATCATATCCCTATATATTAGCCTACAAGATCCTTAGCATAGGAGGACCCTGACATCCTCAGGAAAGGCCATTTTCTTAATCCCACCACATACACAGGTATGACTGATGGGGATATGAGGTAAGCCTGTCTTGGTGGTTGACCCTAGGCTCTAGAGCTAGTTATTTTTTTTAAAATAATGTAACTTTTTAAAAATGTAACTTGTTCTTTAGTTGCGTTGGGTCCCATATGAGAGAAAAACAGGATTTAAATAAATAAACAGTATGACAAGTACTTTTTGCTCTGGACAGAATAATAGTGTGTTAGCACAGGGCAGTGGGGTATATTTGCAGTGTAGAGGAAATCTTTAAAGTTGGATTCAGTATTTGTGATGTCTGCTTATGAAATGATTCTCATAAGGGAAGAGAAGGCTTCTTGCTTTGTTAGTGTGTATAGGCATCAGCCACAATAGCTTGCTTTTGCTAAGAATCTGTTTTAACTATTTTCCTCCCATGCACCCACCTATGAGATGGTACTGTTTTCTTGCTTCTGAGGTTCATAAAGGAAAAACACTGCAGCTCTTATTGCTTTCATGGGGTGCAGACTTTCTTTACATCTTCTCTGTCCCCTTTGATTGTTCTTTTAAGGTTCAGATAAAAGGTTAAACAAACAAATCCATCCAACCAATAGAAAGAATACACTTTCAGTACCTGAAATGGTTGCTAGGTTCTGCTTTGTTGTTTGCCTTGCTTTTGGTCATATGTGAAGATGCTTCAGTGCTTCTGAGAAATAGCAGGCCACTAATTGGGGAGTAAACTTGCAACTATTCCCATTAATTCTTTTACATCTTTAAAAGAAGAAAGCTATAGATAGCTGGTCTCCTAGCAACTGCTGTGCAGTCCTATGTGTATAATAACCAATAGCAGGTAACTGCAGTAAATTTTCTTGTTATCTTGTAGCAATAAAGGGGGTCTCTGTGTGTGAAATTTTCTTTCTTTCTCTCTGCTTGCATGCAGTGTGATCTCATGTTTGGCAAGCTTTTTAAGATACTTCAGACTTTCCTCCATTTTGCTTCACACAGAGTGCTGAATTACCTTCAGTGTAGATTGCTCAGGGTAGCCATTGGCCCATTTCAGATATTCTAAATCAGAATTAGGCAATGTGTGTTCTTCCAGGTGCTGCTGTATTGCAGCTGTAAACAACTGTACCCACCATAGCTGGTGGTAGGATGTGATGGGAATTGCAGTACAACTTCTGAAGAAGGAGTTGAACTAAAAACTCTGGAAATGATCCAGAAGGAAGAAATAGGGATACACTGCTTAATGTTCCACCAACTAAAAGAGAGATTTAAAGAAGACAACAAACAGATAGGAATTGAAAGAGAAGTAAAGGATATAGAAAAGATCCTATCCACGGATGGAAAACATATGGTATCTTAAATTTATAAGATCTTGCTAAATATTGAACGGTAAAAGACTGTATGATAAAGTGGATGAGAGATATTGGGGAACAAATACCCCTCAATACCTGAAAAAAAAAATAAAGTTCACTAAAAGTGCCGACTTGACAGAAAATTATTATAAACTTTTTTACAGGTGGCACTTGACACCTGTAAAACTGGCAGTAATTAAAAAATGATCCTAAGGGAAGTAAGTGCTAGAGATGTGGGGGAAATGACGCGAACTACTATCACACGTGGTGGTCATGTAGGGAGGTAACCGAGTTTTGGAAAGCAATCCATACAAAAATCCAAGATATTTTTCAGATAACCTTAGAAAGAAACCCTAAAATATTTTTACTAAACATAATGGAGGTTTTGGAAGGGAAAATGAACCAAAACCCAATAGGCACAATGTTTTACATGATCACAGCAGCTCGTTTAATTGTTACAATGAATTGGAAAGCAGGAAATCCCCAGATGTTTGAGAATTGAATATTAAAACTAAATGATTAAATGATAAAGAATAAATTAACAATGATGATCAATGGTAAATCGCAGCAGCAATTCCAAAAGAAATAGGAAAAAATAAATAAAGTCTGGGACCAGGCGTAAGAAGAGGAAAGAAAGCTTATTTAATATATACATTACGGTCAGTAACAATAATATGAGGATAACTGTGAATGAAATGTAAGACAGAAGACACATATATTGAAATCCAAATATAAAACTGTATCTATTTATTTTTATTATTTTCTTAGAGAAAGCCAATTACAAGTACTTAGTGCAAAGATGGGGAGAAGAGGGGAGATGATGAGGTTCATTTCCTTTGATATTGCTATTCAAGCAAAATCTTGGATGGTAGCGTATAATTCTGTTTATTTATCTCAGCTGAAATTTATGTATGATATTTGAATACTCAGAGACAAACATAATGGAAATTATAAGAATATTGTATTGTAAAATAAATAAATAAATAAATAAATAAAATGAAATAAAAAAGGAAATGGTGGCTTAGTCAGCTGTGAAAGCAAAGGGTTTCACTCTCCTATTTTCCCCCCTATTACTTAGGTTTAATGACAAAACAAGTCCTAGTAGAAAAGACCCTATTCCTGTCACCTACTGAAAATAAATCTACCATTTCTCAACTACATCTGGTCATAAAGTCTTATAAGATATAAAAACTTGTGGTTTGCCAGTGTTAAGCCCTAAAGGACTTTGCTCTGAAAGATAGGAGTGATAGATGCAGTTATGCTACCCATCTCACACAGCTCTCATGGACTCATTTGTGTGTGTCCAGTTCTGGACACCACAATTTAAAAACGATGTTGAGAAACTGGAGCGTGTCCAAAGGAGGGTGACTAAAATGGTGAAGGGCCTGGAAACCATGCCCTATGAGGAATGACTTAGGGAGCTGGGGATGTTTAGCCTGGAGAATAGAAAGGTTAAGAGGTGATATGATAGTCCTGTTTAAATATTTGAAGGGATGTCATATTGAGGAGGAAGCTAGCTTGTTTTCTGCTGCTCCAGAGACTAGGACCCAGAGCAATGGATGCAAGCTCCAGGAAAAGAGATTCCACCTCAACATTAGGAGGAACTTCCTGACACTAAGGGCTGTTCGACAGTGGAACAAACTCCCTCGGAGTGTACTGGAGTCTCCTTCCTTGGAGGTCTTTAAACAGAGGCTGGATGGCCATCTGTCAAGGATGCTTTGATTTAGATTTCCTGCATGGCAGGGGGTTGGACTGGATGACCCTTGCGATCTCTTCCAACTCGATGATTCTAACTCATGGCTTGCATGATCAGCATTTGATAACTTTATTGGGGGTATTCTCTCCACTGAATCTTCTTGTGTAAACACAAGAGACCTCTCTGGTTCAATATAGTAAGTAGTTCTGCTACAAACTACAGTGGACCCTTGGTATACGCTGGGGTTTGGTTCCAAGATCCCCTGTGTATAACAAAATCCGTGTATGCTCAAGTCCCATTCAATATAATGACAAAACAAAGTGGTGTCCCTTATAAAAAATGGAAAATCAAGGTTTGATATTTGAAATTTATACTTTTTTTGAACATTTTCAAACCGTGTATGCTTGAATCCATGTATAAAAAAATCAGTGTATAAGGGCCAACTGTATTTTATTTAAGATAGCTAAACTATTTTTGTTAAAATTACTAAGAGTTATACATAAAATTATAAAACTGAAGAATAATAGAAAATACTTTTAAAAACCCTTACTGAATATAATCCCGAGCCCCACACTCTTTGATTAGCTCCTTGCTTTTTGAACTGTAAACAAATAACCTACATTTTAGATTCACAGAGCTCTCTAACAATACTGAAAAACAAACTATTGCAGGCAGAAATAGCACAAGGTGATACTGAAAGGTCTGCTTTTCTTATTCTCCCAATTATTTGCTTTTTCTTAAAGGAAAATGAATTTCATACTGTTAGATTGACTTTCTTGATGCTAGTTCTTGCAGAAATATTCTTGCCTTCCAGTTGAAGGTTTTCAAAGGCATGTGGACAATAAGGGTCACTATAATTCAATTTATCAGTCTTTGATAACAGCTGTTTCAGATCTCTGGCTCATCTTTGTAACTACTGTACACATAGGCATAAACATAATGCTTCTCTGTGGATGTGTATATGCAAATATAAGGCATAGAAAAGCAATTTTAATAGAAAATTTAAAATAGAAAGAAAACCTTTTGTAGCAGTTATTTTTTTAAGTTGAGTATTACTTGCAGTTGTATAGTAAGTTGTTTGGCTGGTAAAATAGCTTCAGCTGTAGTTGATTTTATATTTTTTAGAGTGTTAATATTCTCTGTGTCATCATCTTGCTACACAGATATATATCATGTCCCCCACCCCTTGGCTGCAATCTGTACCTCATCACACAATACAGAATTTAGACTTTTCAGTTCAGAACAGTGTGGCATACTAGGCCAGAAGCTCAGGATTGAAACCAGAAGACAAAACTAGTCTTCTGTTGTTAGACATAAAGGTAAATGTAGTCCCTTGACATGAATGTCTAGTCATGACCAACTGTAGGGAATGGTGCTCATCTCTGTGACCAAGGAGCCAGCCTTGTGCAAAGACAACTGGTGGTCATGGCTGTTACCTTCCCACCGGAGTGGTATCTATTTATCTACTTGCATTTGCATGTTTTCGTATAGCTAGGTTGGAGAAGCTGGGACTAGTGACAGGAGTTCACCCCATCATGCAGCACTTGAGCCTCGAACTGCCAAACTTCCTGATCGTTTATTGGCATCTTAACCACTAAACCAACACATCCCTGTTTTAGTATGTCTAATATTGTACTTCTAACAATGGAAACAGTTTTGGAGGAGGAGATTTTCTTTTGATTGTAACAGCACTGAAAACCAAGCTCCAATTTCTGCCAGAAATTAGCCTGTAATTTCATAGTGGGCATAATGATACAGTTTTGGTGACACAGTGTTGTCACATCTTTATGTTAAAAGCCCTTCAGATGCTAGGTTGTGTATATAATGTTTTCTGAAGGCATACACATAGACTTCATAAATGTGTGGCCTTAATGTCAGTTCATACGTTGTGTAAAAGTAAGTATGGCTAGTATAATTCTCCCTGTCCCAGTTCAAATGTAACTTGCTAGATTCTTAGATGTTGCCTTATTTCTCAGCAGCCAAGAGGCCTCAAGCCTCACTGTATAGCAGAAGTGAAAGAGTGGTAATTCAGCTTCTTGTGCATTTTATGTTTGTGAGCCGTCTAGAGGTCTGTATTATTGGGTGGATGGGGAAATAATACTGCAAATAAATATGAGTCTAGTCTTAGAAACAAAACAAGGAATACAGTGGTACCTCGGGATACGAAATACCCAGGTTACGAATTTTTCAGGATACGAAAAAATCCCATAGGGATTTATTGTTTCGGGTTACGAAAGTTTTTTCGGGTTACGAAAAAACTCCGGCGCTATTTTAAATGGAGCCGCGGCGGAGCCGCGGCTTTTTTCCCCATTAGCGCCTATGGGTTTTCGGCTTACGAAGGCTTTTCGGGTTACGAAAGCGGCCGCGGAACGAATTATTTTCGTAACCCGAGGCACCACTGTATATTGCAGCAGAGAGTTGGCCCACCCTCTCCCCCACTCTCCTTATTCTAGTATATATTACTCTCTTCCTGCAGCCTGAACTGATTTATGAACTGCTACAGGATTATTGTTAATGACACTTCATTTAGATGGCTGCTGAGCACAGTGGCAGCATCTGCCATCATGGTTCTAAATGTTCCGTTTGTATAAAGTGAGATATTAAAGTTGTTTCCTTCTGATACAGCATAAGAGATGAAATGTTTTCTTTTCAGGGAATAACCCTCTTATCTGTATCGCAAGAGCCATCTGTTCAGGAAGAAAGAGCTGCATGTACTGAGAAGAAATAAAGAGCAGGGATTAACACATAACACAAAAGCCATGCCCTTGGTTTGTTAGTTTGTTCGTTCAGCGAAATCTACTGGGATTCCCTGGAGAAAGAGGAAAAGTGAACAGAGGGAATGTTCAGATTAATTATTGAGAGAATTATAGCTTCAGCCCCCAATCTAACTTGTTTTATAAGAGACAACCTCTGAATTCCTTCATATTATTTAAAAGTCTTCCTGTATTGTGCCTTTTGGTTTGGATTCAGTTCATGTGTCATGCCAAGCCTTAGTTTTGTTACAAATGATGTGAATCCCAGCACCCCTGAGGCATCATGTGTATGTGTGTGATTTGTCATGGAATATCAGTGGCAGATACCCCCTTAATATGAACATTTTATGCTTTTTTTTTCAAAAGAGAGCTCTTGGTTTGCCATTAAAATAGGCTGCTAAGATTTACCACTGAGGTTTGACAGTGTGGTTTTGTGGACCTGAGAGTGATAAGAAAAGGCTTTGGCAATTGCATGTGGATCCGTAGGTCCTGTATGTCATTTCTTTCCCCAGTTTAAACAAACAACAATGACGATTAATTATAATTCTATGTCTGAACAACCCATAAAATTATGCTGAATCATAAGTGGAAGTAGACGTTTCCAGCCATGGGGGACAAGGAGAATCAGAGCATCAGACTTGCAACTGCTTACTTTTATTTGTCAGTGCTGAAAAGCAACTGGGTGTGATGTGATAATGTAATCTGTATAACAAACACTTGGTTTAATTCAACCAAACTCAAAGCACCAGCCAGAAACTGATGCTTTTCCCCCTTCAGTTTGACAGAAACTGAACTCCGTATGTTTGTAATTCATTTGAGTTGCCTCTGAATTGGTTACAAAGGCAAGTTACAAAGGCAAGATTTGGTATACTGGGATAGATGTTGTATGTAGAAAGTATTATAATGCATGAAAAATGTAGACGTAGATAGTTCTAGAATTCCAGTGTGTTACAGAATGCTTCTCTTCAGCATTTTTCATAAGAGGGAAAATCTTTTGTTCATGAGGATTTCGTAACAAATATAATTGCCCCTTCTACATTGCACATATTTAAGGAGGCGCTTAGATTGACTGGCAATAGCATACATTACAATTTGATAAAGGGAGATTTTTTATAATCTTACATATTTTATATTAAAAAAGCATTCAAATTGGAGCAGAAATCAAGGAGCAGACAAATCCTAATACTGAAAGCTTTATCTTTATGATGTTATATTTCTTTTTCTCCCTTTGGTATGATAAAGTCTAGTATGTACTAACAATTTAAAATCAAAATACATTTCTAAGGGTTTTTCATTTTCATTTACACACATACACACACACACTCTAAAGACAATCCTGTGAAGATTAGATACCACTGATTCTCCTATGTATTTGTTTATGGCAGTTGTGTCATAGCTCTCTGTCAAGGAGCAAACATGTGCAGTGGACACGATTCCCAAAACTATCTGGGGAAACAGGTTAGCCTGATAAGTTCATGGCTCAGGTTACTGAGTAAGGATCATAACTGAAGTGGATTTGAACCCAGGGATCTTCATAGAGGAGACCACAAGGGTCATCCAGCCCAACCCCCTTCTGCCATGTGGAAAGAGACAATCCAAGCACTCTTATCAGATGGCCATCCAGCCTTTGTTTAAAAACCTCCAAAGATAGATACTCTACCACTCTCTGAGGGAGTGTGTTCCACTCTCAAACAGCTCTTACTATTAGGAGGTTCTTCTTAATGTTTAGGTGTAATCTCTTTTCATGTATATAGAGAGATCATGTAGCATCTTTGAGACTAACTGAAAGAAAGTAGTTGGCAGCACAAGCTTTTGTAGACTTCAGTCTACTTCCTCAGATGCAGGAAGTAGACTGAAGTCTACGAAAGCTCATGCTGCCAACTACTTTCTTTCAGTTAGTCTCAAAGGTGCTACAAGATCTCTCTACATACTGATTCTACAGACTAACCTGGTTATATCTTTGAATTCTAACTCTTTTCATGAACTTTGAATCCATTGTTCCATGTCCTATTCTCCGTAGCAGCAGAAAGCGAGCTTGCTCCATCTTCAATATGACCTCCCTTCATATATCTAAACATAGCTATCATTTCATCTCCTGCCCAGGAGTAAACAAAGTGAGCTTCCTAAACCACTCCTTATAGGGCATGGTTTCCAGGTTTTTCACCATTTTGGTTGCCCTCCTCTGGATACATTCCAGCTTCTCAATATGCTTTTTGAATTCTGGTGCCCAGAACTATATACACTGTATTCCAGATGAAGTCTGACCAAAGCAGAATAGAGTGGTACTATTACTTTCCTCAGTCTAGACACTACACTCCTGTTGATGCAGCCTAGGATCATAGTGGCCTTTTTAGCTGCCCAGTCCTAATACAGTGCTGTGACTATCATCTTGTGCTTCCTGCCTAGCATTGGACTTTAGTGCATTGGATGTGGCAGTAAATCACTGGTGATGGAGAAAATGGAAGTGTCTATTTCTCCATCCTATTTGAAACATGACTTTCACACACACAATATTTCTACATTTGCCCCTTGTGCATTTCTTTTATGAGAATGTAAGGAAACTTGGAAACAGAAAACACAAGGCACTTCAATTTCCTGCTCTCCCTATAGTCACTGTGGCATCTGAACTTGCTCAATCATTTTTACAGCTGAGATTTAGGCCGACAGATTTCCCCCCACCTCCACTTTTTCATGATTATCAAGAATGATTTATGAATGACTGACTATGAGATGGTGTAAACAAAAGGACAAGAGAAGAATATATACATCCATACTGTTGAGTCCTACTTAACTTCTGGAAAAACTGCCTGGCTTTTTCAGGACTGAACTAGAGATGATGACTAGCCCTGACACTATCTGAAATGTTCCAGATTGACTTCTGCTAATCTCTTACAACTCTTGGTATATTGCAGTAGTTGCAAACTGCTATAATATCTCAACTACAAACTGCACAGATCTTGAGACAATAAGCAACAAAAACTACAGCCTACATTTTAATTCTCACTCATCTATCCTTATACTCTTATCAGAGTATGTCTTGAAGAGGTTTTTTGTTTGTTTGTTTGTTTGTTTGTTTGTTTGTTTGTTTGGCTTTAATATAAAATCCACAATAGTACTACTGGTTGTTTCTTTACACCGCTGTGAAATATTTAGAGTTGCTGTATGACAGACCAATACTGAAGTACACATGTGAATGCTTTCTCCTTTCTGACAGATCAGATAACAAAAGACGATCTTGAGAATGTCCTGCAGAAGTTCACAGGGAACATCATGCAGATTCCCCCACTGTAAGTATTCTGATTTAATAACCAACTACTGTATCTTGTTGGAAAACTCGCTTGCAAAAGTTAATTCTGCTGGCAGTAAAAAATGACCTCCATATGGCAGAAAGCTGGCAGGACAAGGCAGCTTGAAAATGAATGAATTGACTTGACAGACTTAGCGCCAAGAGTGACATTGACTTGAATGGTACATGCAAATGGCCCTTGTTGGCTATTTTGGACTGCATTTCAAGATGCTTGTTGATCATCATTGAAGCAAATGTTTATATTGTCGTGAATATCTATGACATTCGTTGGACAATGTTGCTGTTTGTAAGACATAGATATACCAAAAGCAGACTGTTCTGAATGAAGGTGGCATTCCTTCCTGAATGGAAGTTAGAGTGACACCATCTTATACACTGATAACCCATTCTTTGCATTGCCAAAGAGTGCAAAGTGTGCTTGACAAGGGAATGATGCAGATCTTGCTTGCTTGCCATTATTACCAGTTTCATTATGACTCTCCATCACAATGGGTCACACCCTTCTAGGGAAGTAGAGAGGGATATGGTAGCTTTAGTTGAGGCTTGAGGATATCAGGTAGAGGTGTGAGGCTTTGCTTGATATCTCTTTTCTCACTGTTATTTGGTTAGCATATCTGAACAAAGATATCAGAAATCTATTGATGGGAGTGGCACTGAAGGCTGAAATGATAACATTAGAAGGGAGAGCATTACAGTGCCCTGGGGTCTGACATAGCAAAAAGCACTGTGACGTGTGCAGTACTCTTATTTTAATAGCTCAGAATTAGTACCTGAAACTAACCCTCTAGTCTAGAAGGAACAACTCTAATCCTTGTAATTGAAGATAAAAAGGAAAAAATATAGTGTCTCATGCACAGTTCTTTCTGTGCTTACTTCTACTGAGGGCAGCACAGCAAGGGAGTATATAGAGGAATAGTTCAGAGTCCAATCCAAAGGTCACACAATACCAGTCAGTCAGTCACAGCAAAGGGCTGAGGCAAGAGCATAGTCACAAGGCAAGTCCAGGGGTCAGATAACCAGAGTCATGAACCAAAGAGCAAGGAACACAGGAACAACAAGGTTGCAAGACTGGTTGTCAGCTGTAAAGAATATCTGCAGCTGGAGATCTTTTAAAAGGTCTCTGCTTATCTCAGCTGAAATCTTTTAGCTCTCCTCCTGGCTTCTAGCTTGGAAGAACGCCTCAAAGACTCCTTGACTTGTCTTCACTCCACAGGCCCTAGCACCTGCAGCCTAGAGTCCATAGTGTCTGTTTTTCCCTCTGCGGCTTTTTGAGCCTCCTTTGAGACTGCCCCTGTCTCAGCCTCCTCTATGTCTTCAGAATCTGAGTCCTCTGACTGTGCCTCTAAGTCTGGCCCAGGGCAGTTCATGACACTTTCCTGCTTTCCCAAGCTATAAATTCAGCCATAGTAACAGTATTAATTCAGCCATAGTAACATAGTATTTATGTATATTATTATTCTCTACCTACAGTATCAGGATTTGTCTTTGATTAGTTCAGGTAGCTCTCATTATTTTACTAAATATATTCAGAAGCAACACAAGTGCAAAAATTAAGGCACATGAATTACTTTCAGATCATCTTAAGTTGGTTTTCTCATGAAATTACTAGTATCCTCATGTGTGCTCTTTTCAATCAGCTATTCTGCCTTGAAGAAAGATGGACAGAGACTGTCAACTCTCGTTAAGAAAGGAGAATTTGTAGAAACAAAGCCTGCCAGGCCAGTTGTGGTCTACAATCTCACCCTAAGAAACTTCAAGCCACCCTTGTTCACGCTTGGTAAGGATCAAAAGCATGGAATAGTTGTCTTGCTTGCTTGATCAGTTACTTCCATTTTTCCTCTGATCTGGTATCAGTTCATCTTGTCTTCATACTTGTAGAAAACAATACTTTCCATTGATATGCATTAAAATGGGAATTTAACCTCTGCACCATGGCCCTAATGCAACTGCAGGCAGCCCCTGTCCAGTCCACAAAGGGTCCAGGGGGTTTTCTGCAGGGGGTGTCCTTATTACACTTCATTGACGTTTTCTCAAATTGGATCATAGAGGAAGAGTGAAAATAACAGCCGTAGTTTGCCTTGCCCTGCCCTGCCATGCCTTCTCCAGTTGGGGAACACCATGGTGTAGGGAATAATCCCTATTATTATCTCTGGTCAGATAAGTGTGGGAAGCTTTACTAACCTGGTCTCCCACACCTTGATGGGGAAAAGCACAAGGCAGGCAAAGCCTCCCAGATGCATGTGTACAATTGTTTGAATGTGTAAAGTGAGGAGGGAGCAAAGCTCTTGAGCTGGTGCCAGGAAAGCTCACTGGAGTGCCATGAGTTCCATGTGCATGGCTCTGTTCCTTTCCTCCCTGCCTTCCCCCTTATAAGGAAGTCTGTCTATGCCAGTTAGGAAAAGGCAAAGGCAGATCCCTCAGAACCCTGCACCTAGGAAGCTTTTCACATCAGGGACATGGATACACGCCTGATATCCATTTGGAACAGAGGTCAGGGAGCTGGCATGCAAGACTAGTTTATCATCCCAGCTTTAGGAGAGGCACAGAGCCTAAAAACTTCTTCCTCCATGCAAAATTGCAGAAATCCATCTACCATATACACTTGACTACAGGTCAAGAAATTTTAGTCAAAAATTACCCATAAAAACCTGGGTCAACTTACTTGTGGGTCAGTTTCATCAGAGTTGAGGCCAGCCCACCCAGTTGAAGGGAGGAGGAAGAAAGACGAAGCTGAGGTTATCGAAAAGGCCTGAGAGCCCACTTGAAGTTGGAACAAAATTGTTGGGTTGCTTATTGATGATCCTCTTTTTCAATTCCCCCAGCAGCCCAATCTGAAGTTATTGCATTAATAGAAACATAGTTTCCAAGTTGATGGAAGTAATAGTCTCCCTATATTCTGCACTGATCATGCTTCATTTGGAGTTCTTAGTACAGTTCTGAGTGCCTCATTTTAAGGATATAGAGCAAGTTTAGAGAAGGGCAACGAGAATGATAAAAGAATAAATCATGTGAGAAGAGATTGAAGGAGCTGGGCATGTTCAGCTTGGTAAAGAGAAGATTGTAGGGTGATGTCATTGCACTCTTTAAATACTTGACACAAAGAGGAGGGTACTGGCCTGTTCTCTGCTGTCTCAGAGGGTAGAACTAGGTCTAATGCTTTGAAGATATGGGAGAGTAGATTACCACTGAATATTAGAAGGAGCTTCTTGGTGGTGAGAGCAGCTCTCAGTTGCATAGAGAGGTGGTGAGGTCTCTGTCTGTGGATGTCCTCAGAAAGAGGCTGGACAATGACCCATGGGATCCCTTCCAACTCTATGATTCTAACCCTGATGTCACTTCACTTGAATTATTTAATTTAAAGAAATCATATCATGCTTTTTTCCATTGAGCTCAAGGCAGAATACACAGCTTTTCTCCTCCCTACATTATCTTCACCACAGCCCTATAAGAGTGGTCAAGCTGAGAGAGAATGGCTAGCTCAAGGTCATCCAGTGAATGTCATGGCTCAGTGGAGACTCTCACCACTAGACCATGGTAACTCTTGGCATCAATGAAATATGAAAAACCTTTATGCAACTTAGAGCAAACTAGAGTCAGTCATGTATTGCTATTGCTAAATGAAGTTCTGTTTCTCAGAGCTCAAGTATGAAGTACTGCAAAAGTCCTGGGGCTTGGAGATCCATGTAGACCCATCACAAGCTGCAATCTTATGGCCATAGGAGAAACAAGAGGCTGCATTGTAGATCAGGGTGGGAATCCTTTGGTCATCTATCTGTTTGGGTCCTACAGCTCCCATCTACCTCATCTAGGGTAGCTAGTGGTTGAAGATCATTTGAGAATATTTATGACAATATACCTGAATTCTCCATATCTTGTTAAAATAGAACAAGTAACAAGACCACATGTAAAGTCTCTCCAGCCTTGGAAGCAACAGGGATTCTGGCAAAATAATCTGTTTTTCAACCTATGTAAAAAGGGTGTTTTGGTGGCTTATCTTATGTATAGGCTGGGGTGGAGTTCATTGTCATCAATCAAAAGTAAACAACTTTACATTGTAAATGTAGCATAAACACTAGTTTGTAAAGCTTGCCATGTATCTTGCACTTTGGTTTGGCAGGCTGAATGTACAAATTGTCTTTCAGTAGACTGTGTAATTTCATTGCTTGGATGATTTGCAACAGTTTACAGTGGGCAGGGTGGCAAATGAGATGTCAATTTTAAAATGTCTTGACCCCTTGCTTGGTTATGTATGCTGGGCACAGACTTCTTAAGTTCACTCAGTGGTTTATAACATTCATGGTTTGTTTTTGCCAGCACGTTAAAACAACTCTTGTTTTTTCCCCCATCACCAGTAGACAAATATTATGACCTCATGTGGCATCTTTTTCCTTTCTGCTTTAAACAAAGGGCTTGAACTACTTACTGATATCCTGAAGCTAGTAGTTATAAGGTGAATGATAGACGAAGTGGTGCATTCTATTTCTGTTTGCTTTTTTCTCTTCACTGGCTTCACAATCTCACCCGCACATATGTTATCAGGATGAATAATTTATATTACAACCCATAAATATTTTAATCACTCTCTTGTTTGCATAGTGCACTTTTACATTTCTATGTAAAATAGATTTTTGTACTTCACTGGCAATTTACCGTGTCGCTGTTAACGTTCCAGATGTTGAATGTGGAGGTGGCTTTTATGTCAGAAGCTTGGTCAACGACATTGGGAGAGGTAGGCACATAGACAAAGCACATTATTCTGGGAGTGTATGCTCCTGTTGATAGAGGGCAACTTTGGCATTCAGCATCTCTGGCTGCCAATTGTATGGGTTAAGGCTCTTGCACTTTTTCCTGTGGTTGTGGCTTTAATGCACTTAGTAGCACTTACTGGTAATAAACTTGAGTGAACCGGCCATAAAAGGAATCCTGTGGGGGCAGTACTAACGTGGTGAATCATCCTCAATAATAGGAGGATAGAATAAGAACTGTCTTTTTCCTGCAAGCCAATCAGATAAGAAAGGGCAAACCTACACAGAATCATAGAATCAAGGACTATCAACTCCATGCCAGGCAGGAATCCACATCAAAGCACCCCTGACAGATAGATGCTTCTTTTCTATAAAGTTTATGGTGATGATTCATGGTTAAATCCAGTATTAAGTCTCAACTAGAGTAGACCCGCTGAAATGAATGAGGCTTGTTTGTCACCACTGCTTATGTAAGTCCCATTCATTTCAGTGTGCATACTCTTGTTGAGATTAACAATAGATTTAACCAGTTTGTTGATCCCAGCATTTATAAAGCCCAATCTCAAACATAATGTAATTACTCAATCTAGATTTTGGCCCCTTTTTGCAACCACATAATTTAATTCACTTTCTGACATAATTAATGTTTTTTTAAGGAATTTTATATGATTGTACTTCATCCAGCATGATCACTGTAAATATACAAAGGGATCTTGTAGCTCCTTTGAGACTAACTGAAGGAAAGAAGCTGGTAGCTTGAGTGTTCGTAGAAGTTTGTGTCCTCATGCAGCTGAGGAGGTAAACTCAGGTCTATGAAGGCTCAGGCAACCCGCTTCTTTCTTTCAGTTAGTCTCAAAGGTGCTACAAAATCCCTTTGCATACTTATTTTCTAGACTAACATGGCCATGTCTTTGAATGATCACTGTAAGGCAGACACATTGCCTACCTAGGTCAACCATTTTAACCTCTAAGCTACTTGAGATTTTTTCCTGCACAGCTGTATTCCAGTAGCTGTGCGCTGAGAACTGGTGTTGATTCCGGACTCTCTTTGGACAATACCTGAGTTAGCCCTATTCAGGTGTTCAAAAAAGGTCTTACTACACAACCAAGGGAAAGAGTCTGTTAGCTTAGCTCTACCTTCCCCCATCAAGATGTTGAGTGCATGAAAAGTGACAGCTCTGAAGAAGAGAGCCCTTTCCATACATGGAGATTCTCCGTGTGAACCAGAATCATGGAAAATCTGAGTTCTCTCTCATGGAGACTCTGCATGAATACATCAAAGCAATCCAGAACCATTGCTTTTTCACACAGTAAAAAAAAATAGCAGAGGTGGGGGAGGCTAACACATGTTCTTTCATGTTGATTAAATCTTGAATAATGTCAATAGTAACTCACGTCTGTGGCAATTGGGTAAGAGGCAGAAGGCTTTCTGTGGGTGCTGTTTATTTTTAAAAGAGATTGGGGAAAAGCTATGCACAACTGTCTATAGGTTGTGGTTTGCTCTTAAATTAGCCTTGTCCTAAAACACTTGTGGGTAATTGAGATGTTTTTGCCTCAAATTGGCCAAAATATCATATGGGACTGGCAAAGGTTTTGACTTCGTAGATTTTCATCTGATTTATACCTAAAGGATGCTAGACTGTATTCAGGAATAACTCCTGGTCCAGAAGTATGGACTAGGACTTTGGGAGACCAGGAGTCAAATCCCTGTTCAGACATGGAAATATATTTCGGCAAGCCACACAGGAGCTATATAGACCGGCCTGAAAGGCTGACCTGGGGGCAGAGTCAGGGTGCAGCGTCTTGACAACACAAGCCCGAGTCCACCCCCCAGTATGTCCTGACGCCACACACCGCTCCAGACAGTACAAAGCATCATGATGCACCTCTGGCGCTGCATCCAGATGATGTAGCAGCGAAGGGATGCAATACAGCTACGCAGAGGCAGCTATGGTGCCCTCTAGAGGCTGGATTGGAGCCATGGTGTTAAGTTGGCGCAGCCCTGAGCCGGCTACAGAAGGGGCAACTGTATGTTGCCCCTTCAGGGCTGTATGTTCAGCCCCTCACTTAGCCTTGGAGGGGGGCAAAAGCAAACCCACTCCGAACAAATCTAGCCAAGAAAATCTTGTGATAATTTCACCGTAAAGTCATTGTAAATCAGAAACAACTTTAAAGTACAGAACAACAACAGTGGCTTTGGTTAATTATGATGTAGAAGAAGGGATGGAGACCATTTTGCAGGCTGCTCTTTAGCCACCCCTGTAATAAAGTGTGCACCATAGCAAGAGGATGAGTGCTTTTTTCTTATGCTTCATTTGCATGAGGGTGGGTTCAAAATGTTCCATATGTATTATTTTGTTGTAATACTGCAATTGTGGACAACAGGTAGCTTTCCAGATATTTTTGGATATTATCTCTCATATTTTCTCACAATTGATTATGCTGGCTAAGACGGTTGCAATCCAACAGCATTCGAAAGCTACATATATCTGTTCTTTCTTTACAAGCAACCATGCAATGTAGATCAGTATTAGACCCCCTTGTTACAGAAAGGATAGAATAGGGAAACTGCATTGAGAACAATGTTTTCCTCATGCACACTAATGCATTCATGGCAAAAGAAGGACAAATCAGGGACTTCCATGATTTTGAGTCAGTATACTGAACTTACCTTTGAGCAGAAATGTATGTGTCTTTAAAATAATGGCTTGGGTTCAGATTTAGTTGTGCTTAGAATAGACCCTTTGACAGCAATGATGCAGGTTAGTGATGACTAAATTAAATTCCATTCAAAGACATAGCTATGCTAATCTGGAAAATCAGTATGCGAAGAGATCTTTTAGCACCTAACTGAAAGAAAGAAGCTGGTAGCATGAGCTTTTGTAGACTTAAGTCTACTTCCTCAGATGCATGGGGTGGAATGGAGGGTCCAGGGACAGACTTACACAAGCAGGCTGTGTGTGAGAATGGCAATAGAAATGCAAAATGCACCTCATCTCCATATCCACAAAGTTTTCCATTTTTATTGCCATTTTCATGCCCAGCATGCTTATATAAGTCTGTCCCTGGACACTCTACTTCTCTCCATGCATCTGAGGAAATTGACTCAAGTCTATGGAAGCTCATGCTACCAGCTTCTTTCTTTCAGTTAGTCTCAAGGGTGCTAAGTTCTATTCATTCAACCGGTTCTGCTCTGGGCATGTCTAGGACAGGCTCCAAGTCATTGTGTGCCACCATGTTGAGTGTAAGACACATTTAAGGATATTACTTATCTTTTGCATTGACATGCTGTTTCAAATCCTGTGAAATGTTGATGTGCCTTTTCAGGTCTGTGTTTTTGTTTCCTTTCTTTTAATGCTGTAGAGCTGTCTTCCTGTGCCACCGTACGGGAGCTGACCCGGACCAAACAGGGGCCATTTACGCTGGAAGAGCATGCTCTTTCTGAGGACAAATGGACAATTGATGAAATTGGCCAATCCCTGGAGCGTTGCATGCTGCTTCTTCAGGCAGAACCATCTCGTAAAAAATTAAAGACAGAGCTGTCTGAAGAACACACTCTGAGCTGTGAAGATAAGTGATAAGTCAGGTCAAGGGAAAAGACTGAATGACTGAGATGTTTTAAGATTGCTCCGGGATTGTCTTGTCTTCCCCTGTAAATTTACAATCCTGCGCGTGGAGGATGACAAATTACAATGTAATGGAAACAGTACCTTTCTATCTCTCCTGCTTGTGTTGAGAGACATAAGATGTCCAGCATTTATTTCTTCCCATAATGTCTGTGTCACATTGTGAACGTATTTGTCAGGGAAGCAGAGTCATCACTATACCCTTGAATGGAGCTTACAGGACATTGTTTCTTTAATTTGATCTTAGTTCCATGTTTGTGCAGGTACTTGTTCTCTGCTTTTCAAAACAAATAAAACAGTTAGAAATGTTAAACTGGAATAAAAAGAATTCATAAGAAGAATATGGCAAATAGTGCAATAAATAGTGCAATGATTGGACACAGGATTCCAGTAATGATGACAGGTCTTGGAACAGTGTATTTGAGACATACAAAAGTTCTTTTTACTTAGAACTATCACAATTTTCAGGTAATGCATGGACATGTAGTTATATTTATACACTTACATGGAACTACTTCACTTTTCTTACTTCCAGTCATCATTCCTAGGTCTGAGGGTATTAATAACATTCATGTGTGTTTCATAGAGAGAGCCAAGGTGATGTAGTGATTTGAGTGAAGTACTACAACTCTGGAGACTGAGGGTCAATTCCCTGCTTGGCCATGGAAACCCACACACTCTCAGTCCCAGAAATCCCCATGATAGGTTTTCCTTAGCATCACCATAAGTTGGAAATAACTTAAAGGCATACAACAACAACGTTTGATAGAATGAATGCAAAATATTTTAATTTGAATGTGTGCACATATCTCTTAAAAACATTTTTAATGGGAACTCTGATCTCTCCCTAATCATCCTATCTGTGTATCTGTAAGGGATTCATAGTATTGTTCTTCTTTATATACAAGCACACCTCCATTAACAAATCTGCTGTCAAAGAAGCTCCTTTTTACAAAATCTTTTTACACCTGCCCAGCCCCCTTTATATCCTGATCTATCTAGGTAGATTTTTTTAGCAGCATCAGCATTGGGAAGATAGTAAAAGAAGCGTAGAGAGACAGACTTCAGATCAGGTTGTAGCAACATGTCTGCAGTAATAAATGCAATAAAGAACTGGGAAAGAATAGGGTTCTGCTCTAGCCAATCCTACTGAAGCTTTGTGTGCCCTGCCTACAGCAGGTAAGATAAACAGCAGCTTCATCCAGAATCCCTTCCAGACATGTTTGAACAACAAAACAGAAAGAAAAGGGGAGATCAGTTTGCTTAAAATGTACCAACAGCATGTTCAAAACATTGACCATCTATGCTTGGCCATCAAAACAGAAAGAATAAGAGGGAGGGGGGAAGGAAGCTGGTGAAATAAAAGGTCACCTTGGGAAAGAAACTTTCAAGTGGTCTCTTGAAGATTCAAAATGATTTTGTTTACTGATGTTAGGCTTAACTTACATGGTTGTTTCATTTCAAATGGCCATATTAATTTTCAGTGAAACATTTTCTGAAACATATTGAATTGCTCATCTGTTTTGTGGTGCAGAAACCTATCCTTAAGCCCTGGTGGCGCAGTGGTTAAATGCCTGTACTGCAGCCACTCACTCAAAGCCATAAAGTTGCGAGTTCAAGACCAGCAAAAGGGCTCAAGCTCGACTCAGGCTTGCATCCTTCCGAGGTGGCTAAAATGAGTACCCAGACTGTTGGGGGCAAATTAGCTTACAGTTGTAAACCGCTTAGACACTGCTTAGGCGATATGAAGCGGTATATACATGAAGCTTGTTTGTTTTTTAATCTTTAAATTTAAAATTGAAAACATTTTTTTTCACATATGATCTTTTGTTGTTAATTTCAAAGCCCCAGCAGCCAATCCCTGTTTTTATGTTGTGGATTAATACTTTTGGTAACATATGGGTATTCAGTTAACTGGTCTAAGGCAGAAATACTGCTAGTGGTATCAAGATGGATTCTAGAGTATTTAAGGCTAGATATTGCCCGAATTCTATTCATATGAATAATATTAATATAAACAAGCTACTAAAAGATATTGCACAAGATTTAGAGAGATGGGCAGGCTTAAAGTTGAGTCTGTGGGGTAAAATAAACATGATTAAAATGAATTTAATTGTTTGTTATTTGTAGAATTTATCTACTTAGTTTTTTGTGGTTTTTTTGGGCTATGTAGCCATGTTCTAGAAGATTTTATTCCTGACGTTTCGCCAGCATCTGTGGCTGTCATCTTCAGAGAATGCTTGCTTGGAAAGGAGTTGGGTACAAATATACTGTGTGACTTGGGAATACTGTTTGAAAACACTGAAATTCTGGACCATGCCAACAACTACCATGTCAGGATGCACAGGGAAGCCATTGAAATCCACAAACACCTGGACAATTTCAACAGGAAAGAGGAAACCCTTAAAGTAAACAAGGTTTGGCTACCAGTCTTGAAATAAGGAATCTCCCAGGGTCAGGGGCTTGCCAGCAGACAATGAGCACTATTCAAGCAGACACTAATCCTCCTTTGTAGACCCTCCCACCCTGAGGCCTGTCATTAGCAACAGAACAAGACACATGCAAATCACTCCTGCCTTCCCAGGTCACACAAAACCCACAAAAAACTATGGATGCCAGCCATGAAAGCCTTCAACTTCACATCTACTTATAGCCTGCAGGTATTTTCAAAAACTAAATTCATTCATTGTTCAGGAGATTTTGGAGAGCTCATCTAGAATTTCAATGGACAGGATGCAAATTTCTAAAGAGGGAGGGTTCAGCTTTCCAGACTTCTTGCATACCACTGGGCATGACTGTTATCTAAATGTTGGACATACCCACCTAAAGAAAGTAATCCATCATGGTCAGCCTTAGAGCATTGCTGGCACTTCTATTCAAATAGATAGTACTTGGTCCTCATTTTATTTTTAAAAAGTGCAGTATTTTGCCAACAGTTATAGCAGTTACAAGTGTGTGGCAAATATTGTCATGTCAATTACAATTGGACCCATATGCTCATTCCAAATTGACCTTATGGGGGAATCCATATCTGAAAATCAGTAAGGGTTCATTTTTATGGAAGGTGTGAGCAGATAATGGGATTCTTACCTTAAATCAGATACTCCTTATCCATGAATTTTTTTTATCCACAGATTTAACCACCCATGGCATAAAAATACTGGAAAAACATAAATTCCAAAAAAGCAAACCATGATTTTGCCATTTTACTATGCTATTATATTTATTTATTTATTTCTATTTCATTTGTATGCCACCTTTCTCCCAGAAGGGACCCAAGGCAGATTTAATCGAATTTGAGCACCCACGGCTTTTGGTATCCATGGAGGGTCCTGGAACCAAACTCTAGCGGATACCAGGACAGGTCCGGCCCCAGGGTAACAACACTTTGGTAGAGAATCTTGATTCATCCAAGATGAAGACCAGCAATGTAAAAAAACCATGATTACATAGAGCCAGTAGGCTTGTTGAATTAGCATGTCGAGATTGATGGTTCAATAATCTATGCAAGTGTACCTCTGGATTTAATGACTGTGGTTTCCAGTGGCTTTCCTTTCCAAAGAACTGACATGTACAATGCAATACTCTAGCTACTTCTGCAAGAATTTTCTCTTCCTTTGGCCAAATATGTTTTAAATTCTCAGTGCATTTTATCATTAGTTGTCCTCTGTATTTTAGTGTAATCCAAAAATAGACATTAATGCATTGTTAATCATCTCTGGTTCAGTGCTGCTATTTTCCAATATATTTTTTTCTTTGGCAATGTCTTCTAAATTATCATAATATTCTTGGCATGAATGATAGTGGCAGAATCTGACACCTTCAGGTAAGATGCAGTCAGCATACTATATCAAATAATGGTGATTAATAAGCATTCTGGGCAATAGCCAATACTAAAGAGCAACAGAATTGGATCTGAGAATAACTACAGGGAGTGTGAACCCATTTTAAACCACTGCCAAGTTGCTTACTTTTGCACTTTTTTGTCACTTAAGATTTGGGCTGGTATTTTAAACTAGTTTGATCTGTCCTGGAAAATGTGTGTGTTGAAGGTTGAGACACACATCTTAGTACATTGTGGCTGCTCCTTCCATTATGCTGTTGCCTGTTTCTAAATGCTTGTCTTGGGCCCTAATTCTTCACATTCTTGAAGAATCTGTCAACTGCTTATAGTCCTAACTATTGACTGGGTCTAAATATGTGCATATCCAAGAACAAAAAAACATTTGGGCCACAGTTCTTAACATTGACTAGTAAGCAAAAAATAAAAAGAAAGAAAAAAAAGGGGGGGACCCAAGAAAAATTAAATTAAACTCACAGACATTTCTCCCACTTCACTGCTTTTGCACCTTCTTATGGGACTGGATATAGGAGAACTATTATAACACCTACATATTATAACAATGTATAAACCCTTGGGAAAATGATGTTGTAACAGGTTTAGTAGCTGTTTTCCAACTAATTTATAATTTTTCAATAAAGTGGATATTGATGCCTCTCCATATGTTGCAAACATTAAGAAACTATTCAGGTTATGTGACCAATAAGCATATGCAGGTACATCATCCTTACTTCTTACTAAGTAGAAGTGGAAACATTTTATTTTAATGTAAAGCAGCTTCAGTTGTAACATGAGCAGTGGCTTCAAGGTCCAGTTCCAAACATACCATTACTTTTAATTGGACACATGAATAACATGAGGTCTGCAATTAAACAGTATATCCCTCCACCCCCCCCCCCAAAAAAAAAAAGTATTCTGCGAGGCACAAAGAATGAATTCTGATGGGGCACAGACTCTTGTTGGGATAGAAAAGAAGTTGAGTTTGCTTAACTTACAAGCTGTATAAATGATGTGTCAGGTGGGTAGAATTTTTGTTGTCTGAAACAGAATCCACCTAATACTGGATTTAATTATGTAGAGCAGCTAACTGCATGCCACCACAATATTGATAGATGTAGCATCTTTTGTTGTAATTTAGAAAACACGTCTGGGGTGACCTTGTATTGCTGATAAATGTTGTTGCATGTATTTTTTAAAACATTGGCAGGCATCCTGAATTACAATGGTGTAACTCAGACCTATGCCATCACAACTCACTATTTTCATTGCTGAATTCAGACCTAGCTGTATTAATCTGGTAAACTGGTATGCAGAAGGATCATGTAGCACCTTTGAGACGATGTTTATCACACTATGCTCTTAAAGAGGTACTATTCCAGTGTGACTCCTCTAGCTGCCTCCTGTTGCATGCTGGGATTGGCAGTTTTAAGGAGGGGTATTTAGAATTCTCAGGCAGAGAAGTTCAGTACCCATGTTCTTTATGGCTTTAAAGTTTAATTCCAGGTCAAGTCAAATGCAGAGGTTTTAAAACATATATAAACTAGCTTGCATATTGAGACAATATGGAGAGCTTGGGAAATGAAGAAATCATTTGCCTGCCAACCCTCCAGTCACCTCTCAACTCTTTTCTTTAAGAAACTGCAGGTGGGAATAGCACTGGAAGAGCCATCGGGAAGGATAGAGTGGTTTCCCTTTGCCTCTCCATCCATGTCAAGATCAGAGAACAGTAACGTTTGGAAAAACTCCAAGGTTTTGTTTGTTTTTTAAAGTATAATGGGGAGTTGGGGAGGGTCAAACACTTCAAGAGGACCACAGGTTCCAGAATCCTGTTGTACTTTAACCAGAGTTTCAGAAACATAAAGCCCACAATACAGATTTCAGTTCCCAGCAGCATTAACCCAGATCTGCTATGTTTGATGTGGCACAGCCTCCAATGTACACTGAGCCCAGCTGGCTTTGGCTTTCTAAACTTGGTAAATAGCATTGGACATTCTTTCTCTATCCTGCTATAATAAGCCAAACAGTGGCACAGCAGTATTATTATTATTATTATTATTATTATTATTATTATTATTATTATTTTACATACATCAGAAACAATCTCTGTCACATCTCTAGTCGGAAGCTTTCAAACAGTACTGCTGAAAAAGATCTTGTAGAGCCCATGAAAAGCTTTGGCTGTCACAGTAAGTGACAATTGACTGCATGGATCAATGATGGGACTGTGCTTCAGTCATTTTAGGTTTGTAGCGAACATTTCTTAAAACGAGATGGCAAGTCAGGTTGATTGTACAACTGGCTTGACCTAAAATGATTTTTGCCTAGCAACTATTTACAGTGCTGCATATATAATCTATCTTTTCCTACTCTATTGTTTAAAACATGTTGTTAACTGTTTAAAAAGCAGTGTATAGTTATTGAAATAACTAGTTATTTGTCTGGTCATTGCTACCAAAATGCCCTCAGCTGACAATGTATTTGAAAGGTTGATTTACATAAAGAAGACTTCATTCACATTTCATTTGAAATTTCATAGATTCCTCAGTGTGGGGTTTCCCCCCCCCCTAAATGGTCAAGGACACTATAGCTCTCTTGAGTCTAGTGTCTAGATCAAGGGAAGTAATAATACCACTATATTCTGCTTTGGTCAGACCTCACCAATTCAAAAAGGACATTGACAAGCTGGAATGTTTCTAGTGGAGGGCAACCAAAATGGTGAAAAGACTGGAAGCTAAGCCTTCTAAGGGCTTAGGGTAAGAGATGACATGATAACCTTGTTTAAATATTTGCAAGAATGTCATATTGAAGAAGGGGCAAGCTTATTTGTTTTTCTGCTCCAGAATCAAGAGTCCTGGAGCAATGGATTTAAACTACAGGAAAAGAGAATCCACCTAAACATTAGGAAGAACTTCCTGATGGCAAGAACTGTTCGACAGTGGAACACACTCCCTCAGTATGTGGTGGAGTCTCCTTTGGAGATTCTTAAACAGAGGCTGGATGGGAGTGAGTCAAGGTAAATGTGCCTGGGGAGTAGCACAAAAAGGCATCAGATGACTGCATGTTCCCTACCTGAAGAACTTTTAAAGCTCAAAACCTGTACAACTGACCTAAAAAAACAATTCACCCTTCTTCTTGAATTCACTGCCAATTGGTTTCGTTAGGTGAGTCCAACGTCTAATGATTGCAGTAATAAAGTGCACCACATTGATTTGCAATTAGGAGTGTTTTTTTTAATTAAACCAAAGAAAGAATCCAATGCCGTTGGTCATTCAGCCAAAATACATGGAAGAATTATGTCTATAAGAGACAGTTTTCTGATCAGCCTTCTATACATGCAAGGACAATAAGCAATACCGCTTAACTGAAAGCTGTGTTTATATGGAAGCTAGTCTCACAACACCTGAATAAACATGAACTTTCCAAAGACTGCCTCGTAGTTTGTGGCCCAGACAGTTTTTCTTATGAGATCAGAAGTATGTCTATACTTGGGATGGGCAACTCTCAGAAGTCAGTGGGCTGCACTGGTTCTCTGGGGCCCTTGCAGAGCTCCGACTCTCCACTGTTTCTAAATTCTAAACCAAAAATTTCTAAAATCATGTTTTGTACTACAAAGCCCTGTGTTCCTTAAGCAATTTTGCTACATTTTGCCACCTCCGCAGAACAGTAGCCCAGCTACCCCCCGATGAAAAGAAAATCAGTTTCTGATTAATGGACAGGGTGACCAGATGCCCCTCTTTTCCACAGCATGTCCTACACTTCAATCTTCTGTCCAGGAGAAATCTATATGGGTGTTTTTAGCTTTTCTATTGTAATGTCCTATATTTTTCTGGAGTGTCCAACATTTATGGTGCCTTGTCCTCATTTGTGGTTAAGACATCTGGTCACCCTGTTCAGGTGAGACCACACTGCTTCTATGTCTTATAACAGGAAAGGGACCAGTATAAAGTTTATTTTATTTTATTTTGAGCCTTTATATCCCACTTTTCAACCAAAATGGATCTCTAAGCCGCTTAAAAACTGTAGAATAATAGAGCCATAGAATCCTAGAATTGGAAGAGATCACAAGGGCCATCCAGTCCAACCCCCTGCCATGCAGGAACTCTCAGTCAAAGCATCCCCAACAGATGGCCATCCATCCTCTGCTCAAAGACCTCCCAGGAAAGAGACTCCACTACACTCCGAGGGAGTTGGTTCCACTGTTGAACAGCCCTTACTGTCAGGAAGTTCCTCCTAATGTTGAGGTGGAATCTCTTTTCCTGGAGCTTGCATCCATTGTTCCAGGTCCTGTTCTCTGGAGCAGCAGAAAACAAGCTTGCTCCCTCCTCGATATGACATCCTTTCAAATACTTAAATAGGGATATCATACCACCTCTTAACCTTTTCTTCTCCAGGCTAAACATACCCAGCTCCCTAAGTTTCTCCTCACGAGGCATGATTTCCAGACCCTTCACCATTTTGCTCACCCTGTCATTACTTTGACAATTCCCTGCCACCAGTCTTTATGATTTAAAAAGGCACGAAACACAAGGAAAAGAGAACAGCAGTGGTGGAGAGGATTGAGTCCAGCATATACTGGCTGTTGCTCTCTTTTCAAGGCTACAGCAATGACAGTTGGTATGGAAAGAAGGTGCTTTCTCAGCCACTGATTTCAGTTTTGACCTTCCCTGAGTGTAAGACTGTGTTCATTAAGCCAGAGATGGAGTATGTTGGACTGTGGCTCACCTTAGCCCTAGTCAGCATAGTCAATGGTGGAGTATGATGGGAGATGTAGTCCAATATTTGAAAGCTACATACTCCCCTTTGGGGCCTTAAGCCATTTCTCTGTGCTGCTCTGCTGATTAAAACCAAGGTGTTTAAAAGGCTAAGCTCTGACAAGACAGTTTTAATCGCCATCGCATGTGCAGTGAGGGGAGGCCGTTGTTGTTTTAATGGTAGATATTGGAAATTATCCATAAAATGCTGAGCCTTGGATTCTCTTGACAGGTAGGAAATATTGTACTTCCATAGTAGAGGTGTGAAAGCTCCAGGGAGAAGAAGCTGCTAAGCAAGTGAGCTGAGATCACTGGCCTGGAATTACATTTTGGCTATAAATACAATCCAGATAAATTGAGGAATAGTCATTGGTGCCTGTGATGGTTTAATGGCCATGTTTCAGGGGTTTATTTGAAGATGTGTTTCTGCTTGGTAGGAATGTGCTAAGGGAAAGCAAGACCCAAGATAATTTGCTGCTACAGAAGATTTGTGTCATCAGGAAGGATGGTGGAAGGCCCTGGGAAAGATTGTGTTGAGGTTTTCAATGCTCAGTGAAGAGACTGTTTCCCAATGGTCATGAACATTTTTCTACTCAGGTGTACTGGCTAATAAAGCTCAGGGTTTCTCTTTTATTCACTCTTTTCCTCTTCCCATAGCATTTTATTTTATTTTGAAATAAAAGTTAAAAACATTGATAACAAAAAAGGAATGCATATAGCAGGGTAACAAGCTCACTCAAGAAATTAGCTTACTGCTCATACTAATATGCATTTCATAGAAGTGCTTGTGTTACAGCTGAAGTGAAACAGCCTGAGACAGGACAAGGAAACTGTGACCTTCCATAGGTTGCTGAGCTCCAGCTCCTTAAACTCTGATCATTAGCCGTGATGATTGAAAGTCTGATGGGAGCTGGAATCCAACAACTTCTAAAGAGACACAAATTCCCCACAAAGGTCACTACAGAATGAAAGATTGGGCATGTAAGTTATACAGTTCCCATCTTTGCTTTGGTCCTCAACCTCCATCACAGTTCTGCAAATTTTCTTGGTGGCCTGAAAGGTGAGAGATGCTTCAAATTTTCTCCATTCTACCAACTCATGAGTATCTGGAATTGTTATCCCTCGGTTGAAGGAATACAGTATTTAAAGAGATCTTGTAGCACCTTTGAGATCAACAGTCTCAAAGGTGCTACAAGAGCTCTTTACTCATTTTAAAGACTACCACAGCTATATCTTTGAATTGAAGGAATATAGTGCTCACTGGAGGCAATGCTCATTGGAGGCATCTAGTATAGACCAAGAACCAATAAGATCATGAGTGAAGCATATATTTCTATCAGTGTACTTAGCCTAGTTGCCCTGAAATGGCTTCTTCTCTTCCCTGTGTGTGCTACAATAGCCATGGTTCTGGAGCACAATTTGGCCCCTTCATCCAGGGATTGGCTCTGAAGCTGTGTGCACACTTGCTGGGGAGCAGCCTCCATCCCTAATGCAAGGCTGTTCTTTCTTCCCTGGCTATACCTGCATACACCCCCACAATCGATGAGGGCCAGGAAATGCTCTCTCACATATAGGGCATTGTAGAAGGAGATACTGGATAGCAGGGATAATTGCAGGGATAAAGAATTAGTTTTCTACCTCTCTAGGGGAGAAAATGGGTGCTCCTCTACAGTGTTCTTCCCATATCTAAACATCACAAAATGTTGCAGTGGAATGATTCTTTGTAGAAAAACCTGTTTTTGTGAGAGAAACAGTTTTTCCTGTTTCAAAAACAGATGGCTTTTGTGCAGAATACCCGTTTCTGCACAGGAAAAAAGTGTTTTGTGCAAAAACTACTTCTGCCTTTTATCAATACCTCTAACTTTTGCCAACTGAAATAATCAGCCTGTCATTTGCCTTGTGATTTGCAGTAGCTCTCTGAAGTGTAAGGGAAACACCATGCTGAATTAACCCAGTTACTTTAAAATAGAAATACCAGAGATTTCAGCAGAGACGTACTGAATATACAAAGCATGCATATTAAGTGCTAAGGATCCTGTCGAAACCATAGTGTAGTTCTTTCCAAATAACTACCGTATTTTGAAAGGCCATGTTGTTGCTCTTTTGCTTGTTTTGGTTGTGGCTGTGATGCTCATCATTATCATCATCACTGCAAATGCAGGAGTGGGCACTGTGAATCTGAATGTGTTGTTTGACTGCAATTCCCATTAGTTGTTACCCCCACAGCCAATGGTAAAGGATTCTTGTAAGTCTGGAGACCAGAGTTGTCCTCTGCTACAAGGGAAACTAACATGACCCTGAGGACTGTTTTAGCTGGGAGGTCACATTGCATGAGACTTTTGATAGAAGGTATAAATGCATGCTGGGAAATAGACACCTGCATTTTGGGAGTGACTTGTCCACAATCAGTATGCATTATTTGAGCTTGTAGAAAACAGAACTATAGCTCTTAGGCTTTTTGTTGTTTCTATTCAACCAAGAGCCCCCCTTCCCCTGGGAATGTTGATTCTTCAATGAAAAGTGATGGCAGCTTGACTATAAACGGCTGTTTCTCTGCTGGGACTGGCATTAGCTTGCCCTACTTCTCCACAGCATCCACCTGCAAGCTACCAGCACAGAAATTCAAATCTGATATTGCTAAAGGCTGTCAGTGTGCTTTGTACACTCTTTTCTGGCAAGGCTTTATTGCTAGCGTGCTAAAGCAGTGTGAAAGAGCAGGAGTGCACTGGATGGAGAAAAGAAATGACAGCAGCAATTTCTCTTGCTTCAGCCTCTTAGAAAAAAAAGTGCCCTACAGGTACACACAAATAATAAATCTAAATATTTGCTGTGGATTGCAAATGATTGTGTTTTAGAAACTTTCACATGGCCCTCATGGTTGAGGAGCTTCACATGCACGGAAAAATTTCCTGATTCCAGCCGAGTGCTCATTCAAACTTCCATACAGATCTACTGAGAAGCAATTGCTGTGTCTGTCGGAGTTTCAATTTCTCCAGGGCTTATCTCCTGAAACTGTGTTTAACTGTGTGGCATAGGTCCAGAGCATTCAAAAGGATAATAATATGGTGTGTTACTTCTGAAAGAGGTAAAAATGGCAAAGTAGGGAAGTGTGAAAATGCAATATCCACTACTGTTTGTATTAAGTACAAAAATAAATAAAATGTGATCTAAAATCTCATGCCTGTGCAATTTGGCTTCAAGCAGAAGTAACTGCTGTAACTTGATTAAAAAGTATACAAATGGAGCAAACTCAGTAACTTATTTTGTGTAACTGGAAGCTTGTTTTGCATAACTTACCTGTCAGAATTTTTATCATGAGTAGAGAAAGGAAAGTGTTCTATAGGCAGAAATATTATTCAGCTGCACAGCACTTGTCATGAAAGGTTTAAATGACATACTAGTCAAGATGCCATCAAAACAAACACACATCTTCAGAACAGAATGTTAGCAGAAAACTGATTCCATCTAGACACAACCAAAAGTCCAGTGACACCTATTTACTGTACAACATAATGATATTCTCTGCTGTCTTAGGGATTCTCCTCTTCATATAGCATTGTCCATACATTTTCAAGCATATCTTCATATAGCTTTAAAGACTAGTTTAAAACAAGCAGAGCAAGATGAGAATTTCACAAATAATTTTATAGAATTCTATGTTCTGTATTATTTTTGAAATACACTCAGTGCTCTTAATATTCACACATTTACAAAGTATTTAAGAGAAATTCCTCCAATTTTAAGCGGCATGGTATTTTTTTTTTTAAAGGAAGATATTCTATTTTATTTTGATGCTGGTCTTTGACCATAATAAAGAATTTCGATATTCACATGTTGATTTTAAAAAAAATCAGAATTGTGGTAGTCTGAGACAGAGTGTAAAAATGAAGTAAATTATCATGCTGTTGAGAATACAATTTTGTAGATGATGGAGCATATTGCAGAAATGTAGCATTACTTTTGGTATACACTGTTTTGTGCAAAGCACGTGCAGAGTGTGTTCGCAGAGACTACCAAACCAGCAGGTGGATGTCCAAAGTAGATTCAGCCCTTCAGTCTCTGAATTCATTGGTTGTCTGGTCCTGGTGGTATACTTGTGTATCCTGAGTTGCAACAACCAGCCCTGTGCTCAAGCAACATTTACTGTGAGCCAAGGAGCCCAAGTCACCATCTTGCCTCCTTATACCAGCTGAAAGACCTAGTGCCATTAACAAAGCTTTGATGCCCAGAGACTTGCGCAACCTATGTGCTGAAACAGAATAGTAACTAACCATTGTCCCGCCTATGTTCCCCAGGCGGCCATATTTGCAATGATTGTGTAATGTATCTTTTTGGAGGCTTCGGTACTAGCAGATTTAACAGAAGGAGTTAGAAAAGATACTTCAATTTGGGGCAGAAGTGAGTTGGAATAGCCCATTAGAGACCTAGGCTGCATCTACACTGCAGAATTAATAAAATTCAATACTGTTTTAACAGCCATGGCTCAATGCTATGGAATTCTGGGATTTGTATTTTTGTGAGATACAGTATTTATCCTTTGGTGTCAGGGAATTCTGATGCCACAACAAACTACAAATTCCAGGATTCCATAGAATGGAGCTGTGACAGTTAGAGTGGTGTCAAACTGCATTAATTCTGCCATGTGTCATCAGCCCTAAACAATCCTGAATATGCATGGCTGCTGTACTAGCAACCAAGAAAAGCTTCAATTAAGTTGATGTTTTTTCCCAAGTCAGGTGTTGCTTTGTGTTTTAGCCAACAGCTGTTCATTGCAGATATGTATAGGTAACACTGTTTCCTGCATTCAAAATCAACAATCCAAGAATGCACCTGAAAGAGAAATATTGCTTCAGTCTTATTTATATGGTGTGGTGCTGCAGCTGAAACATGATATTTAGTTCCAAGATTAGTTTAAAAAAAATGATTGAGGGAAGAGTCTATATTTCTATCCCAAAATCTATCCTGTTCTTCAGTCTCACAAAGATGTTCAAAACAGTTTACAGAAGAAAATAAAAATAAAAATCCATGTCTATGGAAACAATAAACAAATAATACAGTTTAGCAACATGACAAGAAAACAACAATATAAAAGAAACTTTTAAAGTGGAAGATGCAATTTCAGCATGAGCATGCTTCTGCTTCCGCTGGTAGCAAAAAAGAAAAAGAAAAAAGTCAAGTGTGCCTCTGAGGGGAAAGAATTCCAGGAATTAATTGCTAGAACTTAGTCATTCCGCTTATAATTGATGGGAAGATAACTGAGGGCCATAATAAGTTACTTTTGTGCATATTTTAAAAGATGTATTTGTCTCCCTTGAGCATTACATATTTGGTGGGTAGGAGTGAATAGCTAAGGAGCATAGTGTCTAGTTAAAGGTAGCATCAAATGGATGAAGCAGCAGATCATAACTAAATTCAAGCGAAAATGAGGGAATGCACTTGGAGCAGTAGGGACAATACTGGGTGATTCAAAAGGAATGCTGCAAAGGAAAAGCTGTTTTAATTTAGTTTTGCATCGTTTTTTCTGAATCACATTGTACTAATTGAAGGAATTTGATTTAATTGGGTCACTGTCACAACTTGGTCCATTTTAATCAATAACTAATTGAGGGGTGGGACTCGTGCATCCCTCCAGCTGTTGGATTGCAACTCCTATGATCCCCTACCATTGGCTACACTGGCTAGAATAATCAAACTTGTAGATCAACATCTTAAGGAGCCACATGAATTCCACCTTCAAGCTAGTCTTTACATGTAGTGCAGGACTGGCTCTAGTAATAGCCAAAGTGAAGCAGCTGTTCCAGGCAACAGGTTCTGGATGTCATAAAAGGGCAACAACTATTTAGTTATTGAATTATTATTCTATTTTTGTTGCTAGGTGGAGAAGTGCTTGTGCCTCAAAGAGTACCTGTTGAAATTCACTCTTCTGCACAACCCTTAAATGTACAAATGTCCTGCATTTCACATGACAACCCTAGCCTAATGTAACTTGTCTGTCCTTTAGTATTCTCCTCCCTTTTCACAGGAAGCACAACAGTTGCTGTTGTGCCTCAGACAGCAAAATATTTTAGGCCAGTATCTGGTTGCAGGCCCTGCTGGGGAAAAGTGTTGATCATCTCCTGACTGGGCTTTATTTACAGCTTGTCCTCTAAACCAATCTGTGCTAGGTATATCAAAGAATGATAAAGGGCATCACCTTTGTTGAAGTATGGTCCAACAGACTATCTAGCCAGCTTCTGAATGCAGCCTGGGCCATCTTGTCCTTTGCCCCTGGTTCTTTACAAAAGATCTTGGGCCTCACTAAACTACCATCCCTTATGTCTTGACACACAGCATATTTTATGGGCTGATTCCCTTCCTATTGTTCTTCTGTTGACAAAGACATTTTTATTCAGGCAGAACCAGTATACTATAGTGATTTGAATGTTGGACTTGGATACTGGAAGACCAGAGTTTGAATCCTATGTTGGGGAAAAGGTGGGACTTTGCCTACTATCAGAAATTCTGACTTGAGTAGAAGTCTATAGATGGGTGCAATTAGATTTTGACAGTATCCATTTCACCTTTAGCTGAATGTCTACTCAGTTCTAGGTCATGCATCATGTAACCAGGCATCTATCCTAGTGCTGAACAAGAAGGCAAGGATTATGAACTTTATTGCACATGGCTCCCAGGGACCGCTCTCAGAACGGAACGGAAGAGCTTGGAATGAGTGGGACGAATGGGGGGACGCATTTTATTGCACACACAAGTCCCTCACTCCTTGTTTGACTATGACTCTGGAGATCAGGGTTTGAATCACGGCATGGCCATGTAAACTCACTGAGCAAGTCACATTCTCTCAGCCTCAGAGGATGGCAATGGCAAACTCTCCTCTGAAAAACCTTGTCTCATGATATGTTTGTCTTAAGGTCACCATAAATTGGAAATCACTTGAAGGTGCATAACAACAAAATAGGATTTTAGATAATGAATGCTAGCCTCTGTCTCTCTGTGTGTCCCTGCACAGACACACTTTCGTCTCTGGTGTTAAATGCTTCTTTTCTTTCCCCTCCTGATCTACTGCCAACTGCTAATTAGGTGAGTGTGTACAATCAGGGGAAATCTGAACTGCAGCTCTATTTGTTGTACTTGTCTCATTAAGGATTTTATTGTTTGTGTTGCTGGATCCGCGATTCTCCAACTGGGACCAAAGATTTGATAAATTGCCATTGTGTCTGCTTGCAAAGCTGACATTGAATTCTGAAATGGGCCAGATTGCATTTGGCATCTTTTAATTGTTGCTTTAAACATTTATATGATTTGCTGTCATTTTAAAAGGATCCAAACTTTGCTTTTAGGCCTATTAATGCAATATCTTTAATCCACTGAGATTATGGGTTTGGAAGGTGCTATTACTTTGGATTACAGAGGGTAAACTCTGTGGTTTTAATAGGCTACTAAGTAATTGTGGATTTCCCTATTCTCTTCATATTCTTCATATATCCTGCCTTTCCTCCAAGGAATTTGACATGGCATACATGACTTCTCAAAATTAGCCAATAAATTAGATTATGCTGAGAAACAGTAACAGGGTCTTCCAGCTTCGTGGCTGAGCAGGGACTTGAACTCATGTTTCTCTGGTCACAATCTAAGACTCTGATCACCATACCACATAGAATCATAGAGTTGGAAGAGACCACAAGGGCCACCCAGTCCAACCCCCTGCCATGCAGGAACTCACAATCAAAACACTCATGGCAGATGGCCATCCAACCTCTGTTTAAAGAGCTCCAAAGAAGGAGACTTCCCCACACACTGAGGGAGTGTGTTCCACTGTCAAACAGCTCTTACTGTCAGGAAGTTCCTCCCAATGTTGAGGTGGAATCTCTTTTCCTGTAGCTTGCATCCATTGTTCCATGTCCTATTCAGTGGAGCAGCAGAAAACAAGCTTGTTCCATCCTCAAGACTCTGATCACCATACACATAGGCAGATGTAGTCAAGATCAAGCATTTACACTTGCAGGGCAGACAGCATCCAGCCTGGCTCCTGTAAGTGTCAAAAAAGCTGAAAAGTGGGTTGTTAACAAAACCACTGGATAGGAACTAAACCTTGCTTTAATACTTATCCTAGATCTGGACAGCCCTAGATCGTGCTCTCATTTCCCACCCCCTTCCCACAAAGAACCTGCATTCTTTTGTTTGTATTTAAAAGATTCACTGACAGCTTCCTCAGGCTACAGTCCTATGCACTGGGGTGGGAATTGTGCAGACAAGAGGCTGCATGTGGCCTGTTGAAGAATCCAGTATGGCACATGAGAGCCGCTAAAAGATATTGACATCCTCTCAACTTTTTGGCCTAATAATTGTTTTTTGGTTATTTTGACCAACCTTCCCATAATGTGTTCCAACTGATTTGTTTCTTGAACCAAGCCAGGTTTGTTAGAATGTCCTGCACTAAGTATAATGCATGCCAGGTTGTCTGTGCTGTGTCTGGAAAGGCTAGAGAAATTAGCCTTGGACAGGAAAGGAATTATAGAACAATAAAGCCTCCTTGTGTATCTGAGGAGTCTACATTCTCATTTCCAAGAAAACCAAGCCAATACAACACACCCATTTTCACAGGGGGGGAAACTATTTTGGAAGCTTCCCAACCTGAAGCCCCTCTCCCAGAGGTGACCAGGGTATAAGGTGCACACTTACTTGGGAACACAATCGATTTAAAGATGGGACTACGGGTAGACATGTGTAATGCTAAGGTCATAACACCTTTTTCCATTCCCTTTTCATTCTCCTTTCTAAGCAAAATCTGGTGGAAAAGGGAGAATTCTTTAGACAGGCTATTATTAGGGTCTCGCCACCCGACACAAAGCAATGGGCTCTTTTTGTCACATGCATGTGGTAAATAGCTTTGGGTCAGCTGCCTCTAGATATTCCAAATGATGAATCAGTCCTATAAAAGTGTTAAGAAAGGCTAATGAAATATGGGGCTTGAAAATGGCTCATTTGGGACTAGATTTGCTGTGTAGCTTTTTAACGAATGGTGAACTGCCTGCTATTACATTGGTTGCCTATGCAGTGCAATGAGAGCTAAAATGTCCTCCTTTCAGAATATAAAAAGAATAAAAAAGAGGTGGAGGGAAAGGAGGAAAGGGGTGCCTCAAGAATTTCAAGATTTTAACAAAAGCCTGTAGGCTCACCTGCAAATGTCCCAGAGTCCTGCAAGCAATGTGGCCCAGTCCTTCATTAAAGGAATTTGAAATAGTAATTTCAAAGGTCAAATTGCTGCAGATGTATTCATGACTTCCTAGCCCTGGAGAAATGAATATGATAATAGTTTCCTTTTCAGAAAGAATGAAGCGTTTTAATGGTGTTCATTCTTCCTTTTATCTTTACGAAATATTTAACAACCGTATGATAACACCGAAACCTTGTGCAGAGAAAGCAGAACAGGAATAATTCCAGCTAAATGGCAAAATGGTTTGGTGTATTACTCTGTTCCTGGATCTTTTAAATATCACCACCACTTCCTTTTAAATGCAACATCCCTCTTGGGTCAAATTTTCTTGTATAAGATATACCATCATTTACCAACACTTGAGACAGGATGCTATTTCATGTATATTTTCCATGAGGAAGGAATTTTATTCCATATTTATCAAGCTGACTCTGCATGTGTTCGTATTTGTGTGTGTGTGTGTATTTTCTGTCAGAGCCAAGGTGCTATAATAGTTTGAGTGTTTGTCAGGACTGTGGGGGACCAGGGTTTGAATCTCTGCTTGGAAAAGGAAACCGGCTATGTGACCTTAGACAACTCACACTCTCTCAGTCTCAGAAGAAGGCAATGGCAAGCCCCCCCACTGTACAAATCTTGACCAGAAAATCCCATTATAAGTTCATCTTAAGATCACCATACATTGGAAAGAACTTAATATTATCTGTGATATACATGAACCAGGTTGATGTCTCTTTTCTCTCCCTCCCCAGCACTCAATAGCCTTGGACTCTTTCACACAGGAGGCTTACCTGTGATCATTCTGAGCGTTTTGATTATTTTACTGCAAAGCAGCCCTTTAAACATCAGGGCTGCAGGACAATACTTTAGATGTACCACCAGGGAATAAGTTTGCTTGGGATCAGTGTAGTCTTACCCTGGACTACAAACAAAAGGGTTAAGTAATGTAGGCAGCTGTTTAGGGCTGCTAACTAAAGGCATTTTGCTGCTGAAGAGGAAGATAAGATGGCTCCTCTCCACATCCTACATATGAAAACTGACCAGCCTAGCAGTTGTGTCAGACTTCAGTGCTGGATACAGGATGACATTTTTCATTGTAACTGACAGCAGGCTAGCTGGCTGTCTGGGTGGGTGGCAAGGTAGGTCTTGTGATACATAGAGAGGGCCATGTGGCAGTCTCTCAGCGACCACTATGGGCTTTATCACAGGGGGTGGGCCCTCTCCTACTACAATAGAGTATTGTTGCTTTATTAAACTGTAAGACCCTTTTGGATTTTCCTCTTACATTTTCAGGGGTGTGTGTGTAAGAGAGAAAAAGAGAATCAGGGCACTAGTAACACACCATGCTGTTACAGTATTGTAATGACAGAATGGGGCTGGAAAAGGAAGCAAAAGGTCTTCTCTTTCTCCCCAGCCACTGCCTCCCCTCCCAAAGCATGCTCACTGACCATCCAAATTTGGCATAAAAGTGCAACTGATCTTTCATACAGCAAATCATAGCACTACAGAAGTGAGGAAGGAGGTTATTAACTTTTTTTCTGATAATAAAAGCAAACTTTTTAAAAACGATCTCCCGTAGGAGAACAACAGAAAATGTTGACAACATGCAATAAGTACCAACCAAAGGTACTATTATCCTATTATGCAAATGTGAGTTACCTGCCTCGTCCAATAAGGCCGTAAGCTACCATTTTGTCACCCCCATTTTAAAGACAGTGGTTGTAAAGTTGTCCTTAGGATTTCCAGTGTAAGAAAGAGCTTAGATCCATATGAAGTGTCATTCAGATGAACAGATTATTGAATGTGCCCATGCAATTATGTATGCATAATGTACAATATAAATTGGGCCTGGAGAATAAGAAGCAACCCTACCATAACATTACCTTTTCAATAAAGTCAGCACTCTGGAATGATGATCTTTAAGGCAAGACATATGGAGAAGTTCAAATGTATATCCTGATCTCTAAGCTATGCATTAGCTCATATAAATCCGGTTTCCACACCCACCTACTAGGGAAACATAAAATTCAAGAAATATGCCAGTAGAACTCTCTCTTGCATTTAATTGGATACATTTGTTTTATCTGTTCCAATGCAGCTGCACATTGAAAAATGGAGCAATTTCTCTCTTAGAGTGTTTTCAGGATCAGCGCCTTCTAGAATAAGTGATACAGCGTGACAGGTGGAACCTGCAAAACAATGTTGGCATTTGGATTGCCCTCTGTTCAGAATACTAGCTCGCTAAACAATGCCGATTTCCAGGATATTCCATTCCACCCACCCACCCATTTTCCATTCTTACCCTTCCAACAGTTAGCTCAATGCTTAGAAGAGTTCAGGTTTTTAGCCCATAGTCCCCAAAACCATGCTAGCTGTAGGGGAATTCTGGTAGCTTTAGTCCCAAAAGTTAACTTTTCCAAAGCGCTGTGTCAGCCAGCACTGCATTAATCATGCCCACTCTTCACTGAATAGTTTTGCGGCTCCCCCCCCCCCCCCTTAGCATTTTCTTTCCTAAATATATTTCTTGCACTTCCTCAAACTTTAGGGTTTCTCCTGGGCTTGTTGATACCTGCCTCTGGTGTGTGGGAGTACGATTCCTTTTAGGATAATACTTGAGATGTGGCTCATCAAACAGACACCTGGTGACCCATACATACCATCTTCCATTAACAAGGGAATTTCTGGTACCAACAGAGCCTTTTGTCATTCATCAATTGTTACGTGCATTTTTCCTGAAATAATTGTTGACCTCTGTGTCAAAAAAAGTAATCAACAGTGGCCTTTAGCAGTTAAACATGTGCAAACACCCGCAGAGGCATGCTACATTTATTTTACTGACAATCCCAGACTCGACATAATTGATAGGAATCTGCAGAAAATTCTGCAATGATTGATGCTCCCTTAGTAGTCGACAGCATTGAGTGGTGATTTCCCCCCCAAAACCCAGTCATAATGTACCATCTGTTTATTTCTTCCCTAGTCTGCAGAACCATTCCAGGCTGTAAAACAAAGAATCAATGTTGTGAGAAAAGTTTCAATTAGATTTAAAAAAAATAAGTATTGTACAAAACATATATAAGTTTTTGAGTGACAGATGAATGTCTCTCCATACTTGAGCAGAGCAACAGAGAGGCCTACTACGAAAGAAGTAGTCACCTTTTGTGCCTATCTGATGGACCAATGAGCCTGATGGGCAGTTCTGGCAATGAACAATATTAGTTGGGATATCAAAAGAAGACAGGGTTGGGGATGGACATTTTGCCTACTCTTAGTAGGCAAAGATACCTGCTGCTCATCTGAGCCATATATATTTACCCATTAGGCCTATTTTGTCACTGAGCAGGGCAAGAAGCCAGCATGGTGTAATAGTTAGAGCACCAGACTATGGAGATGATGATTCAAATCCCTGCCCAGCCATGGAAACCCACTAGGTGATCTTCAGCAATCCTACTCTCTCAGCCTTAAAGGCAACCTGCCCCCACCCAAACAAATCTTGCCATGAACACCCCCCTGATAGGTTTGCCTTAGGTCAACATAAATCAGAAACAACTTAAAAGCAAACAGCAACAAGGGCAAAGAGGTTCCCCAACAAACACACAGAGATGTACCTTTAAAGGACTGAAAAATATCTTTCAGTGGTCATTTTGACATCATGGGGGAAGCACAATTTAGATTTTCAGTCTCCTTAAAGCCAAATGAATGTACCTTTTTTTCCCTCATTCATCTTAATTTTCCTGATACTGGGTTTCCATTAGCCTTTGGCAGAGAGCACATCTACCAGAGCTGTGCACTGGTAGATTATTTATGGTAAATCTGGGGTCTGCCGTTTTAAACAAAACAATTGAGACGGTAACTGTACCCTTTTCATTTTTAACTATGATGTACCATCTGCAAATTCTATTACACATGAACCCCATATGAGTTTGTTCATAATCTGCCATCTTCCTCAGATGTCCTGTTATATATCCTATCATCATGAGAGCTACTGTATATACATGGTTATATGAGACAGAATCTATTCTGTGCCAGCTCCACCTAAGAGAGTCCACTTTGTGGCCATTCCTCTAGAATTACAGACAGACAATAAAAACCTAATTGAGTGCCTTTTTTGGCAGATTATTATTATTATTATTATTATTATTATTATTATTATTATTAAAAAATGTCACCTGGGCTTTGGTAGATCTTAATATTGTTTTTGTGTCTTTTAGATAATGTTTTCTTTCCACTTTTATTCTGTGCTATATACACTGTTGCATATATATTTGTATATTGTAGAACACGTTAAAGTCCCTAGAGGATAGAAAAGCAATTTATGAACATCACTACCTCTACTTCTACCACTCCAATAGATGTGTTATTTTAATCTGCCCAGCTGCTGTTGGCTATATTAAAGGACACAGAAACTTGTATTAAGATTGTGAATTACTCTACTCTAGCTGCAAGAGTTGTGGAATATAACTCTGAAGCACACAAATGTTAATGAAGCTTCAGGTGGATATTTGTTATCATTTCTTGGCTGGATTTTATATGCTACCATGGTTTTCATACACTACTAAGAACTGTAAAGCTGTGTTCTTGTAAATGGTGGAACACCATCAAGGTTAAACAAGGTTAATGCACTATTTGATGCCTCTGGTTTGCAATTTCTCATTTCAGGGATTTAAAGAAAAAAATCTAAGAAATTTCTTTACTGTCAGAATGCAGTAGTTGGGGAATAGATGTGCAAAAGGCATGCAAATGAAATATTGATATTGCCACCGCAAAATACATTTTAAACCTATGACATGATCTGCATTGACATAAAAGAGAAAAAGACCTCTTCTCCTCCCAATATAGTAGAGAATTAAAAAATTGGACTTCCTAAACCAGTATTGATTTACTTTAAGTGAATAAAGAGGAAATTCCCATCACAAAAAGGCTTTGACAAAAATCCATCAATAATAGAGGAAGATCAGGAAGACAGGGAGAGATAAAGCAGAATTACATGGTGTCTTTGTTGTTTTCTTTGAACTGTCTCCTTAAAGATGTCTAGGAAGAGCATGGATTGGTGGAGAAAATTACCTTTGTCTTGTGTTTCATGGCTGATGCCTGTGCCATAGAACCAATACTGTTGAATTGATTTTTAAGAAAAGATTTAGATATTTAGACAAATAGAGTTTTTAACTAGGCTCCTTGAAAATGGGGCTGACAAATCATGCTGAAAAAAACAACAACCAACAACCTGTGTACTATCATAATTTGTGTTGCTTGGTAAGCAGATAATTGGAACAAAAGAACTAGTTTTGTTTAATCTTGTAGTGGGTCACTTTCGATGTGAGGGTGTTCAACATGACCGTTTTATGAGGAGACTCTTAAAATGCATGCAGCAGTGTGGACATGTATTATCAAACAGTTCAACGGGCTTTCTTTTTCAGCAGAAGCACGTCTTTTGGAAAGTAAATGGATTACCTATTCAAACCAAGCTACCAGCAGTAACTCACAATTAGGATTCCTTGGGGTCTAGAGCCTTTTCACCAGTTCTCAGTGTGAGGGAGAGGAATCTCATGATGAGACTGGCGCCTTGAGAAATATGTGTATGTATGTAGTTAGCCATTTCTTGGCTTTTCAAATTTGAATGATTTACTCCGTGTGACTATATGGCCGATGCTTAATTTCTACAAAATTCTTGTCTTTTGGAGATTCTTAGAGTCAAAGCCCTCTGACTGGCATTATTAGCTCAGGCTTTTCTTTTGACATTGGAAGGGAAGAAATAGGTTCCCCGTTCCTTAATAAAACAGTAGGGAAAGATGAGTCCTGCATATACTTTTGACCTAAATTCCTATTATGCTAGGTGGGGCTTATAGGAGCCGAAATCCTGAAACATCTGGAGAGCTAAAGGTTCCTCACCCTATGCCCTAACACACAATCACTAAAATGACAGTAGACAGTGCTAATAGTCTGTCTGATGAAGCACACACTGTGCCAATGTGTTTTCTTAAGATAGATTCCAATGGGCCTCATAATAATAATAATAATAATAATAATAATAATAATAATAATAGTTTATTTGTACTTTCCCACCTCTCCCAGATGGATCAAGGCAGGATTACAGTCCGTTAAAACACATACATCAATATAAAATACATTTAAAATACATCAATAAAAATAATACAATTAATCTTAAAACTGAGTCCTCGTTGAGTGGTAATGCAGTAAATTCATCCAGTGGTCTGAAGGTGACACTTACACAAGGTCAGGTGAATAAACTCGCCAGAACAGATCCATCTTAAGTGCCCTCTTGAACGACTCGAAGGAGGTAATAAGATGGCTCTCCTCCAGGAGATCATTCCACAATTTTGGAGCAGCCGCTGTAAAGGCTGTCTGGGAGGTCGATATGAGCTTGGTTGAAACATGTTCTAACATGTTCTTCCCAGTTATTCTGAGAGTGTGTGGCGGATTGTGTAGGGAGAAGCGTTTTCACAAGTAACTTGGGCCCAAGCCATGTAGGGCTTTAAAGGTAATAACCAACACCTTGTATTGCACTCAGAAGCTAATCGGCAGCCAGTGAAGAGATTTTAAGACAAGTGTTAGATGGTCAAACCTGGATGAACCGGTGACCAATCTGGCTGCCGCATTTTGAACCAATTGAAGCTTCCGAACTTGATACAAGGGTAGTCCCATTTAGAGCGTGTTACAGAAATCAAGACGAGAAATTATCAGTGCATGTACACTGTTTCCAGGTCCTTTTGGTCCAGGTAGGGACGCAGTTGGCATATCAACTGAATTGGTACCAAGCACTCCTGGCTGTTGCATCCACTTGAGATGACAAATGTAGCAACGAGTCCAGGAGTACTCCCAAACTGTGAACTTCATCCTTTAGGGGAAGTGTGATCCCATCCAGGACTGGTTGACAAATCTCTATCCCTGGACTTGGGGTACCTATCGCAAATACTTCTGTTTTCTCTGGATTCAGCTTGAGTTTGTTTTCCCTCATCAGTCCATTACTGACCCAAGACAGACATCCAAAGGAGAGATGCCATCTTTAGTCACTGCAGCAGTTGGAGACATAGAGAAATAAATTTGGGTGTCATCAGCGTACTGATAACCCCGCACCCCCTGTCTCCGGATGATCTCTCCTAGCAACTTCATGTAAATGTTAAACAGCATGAGGGACAGAATGGTGCCTTTTAGAAGAGCAGCAGTCCCCAGCATCACTGGAAACTGCCCGAGAGGTAGAAATGGAGCCACTGGAGCATAGTGTCCCCGATACCTAACTCCATATCCCGCCCTGAATCCGATTTGACATGGGTCCACATAATCGGCTTGCACCAAGACAGCTTGAAGTTGAAAGGCAACTGCCCTCTCAAACACCTGTCTTCTTTCCAACATCATTTTGTCCTCAGCTTAAAACAAAGCTGGAAAACATGCAGTCTTCATGTTCAACTGCAATTCCATCATTTCTAGCCAGTATTGTCAGTGGTGACATATGATGGGAGTTATGGTCCATCACATCTGGTTGGCCATGCATTCTGCACCACTTTCTGAAACACTGGAACATGGGAGAAATCACATATACGGCAGCCCTAGTCAAGTGTTCTTTGCTATACAGTGCACCCACGATATATGCGGGCGCGCTTTACGCAGTCTTGAGCATATGCGCTCAAGCCACGGGGAGCGAGCAGGGCGCAAGGGGTGGCCCATCCCATTCAAATGAATGGACACGTGCGCCCGTGGTGCCCTGCGTGCTGTTGCACCACTGCACTGTCACGCATGAGCTCCATTGTTTCTAATGGGGCTTGAGCATAGGCGGAATTCGCCTTACGCGGGGGGGGGGTCCAGAACGGATCCCCCGTGTAAGGCAAGGGCCGACTGTACATGCACAGAGAGTTCCAGGGATGGGAGTTCCAGCTCTTCTTCCCCCACTTCTTCTCTATATTGAGATGGACCATCTGAAAAGGAACTATAACTGATTTTAGCTGAATTCAACTACAGGGGTCCATGCTATCAGAAACCCTGATAAGATAGATAAAATTATTGTGGCAATATTATGCTGTGGAAGTCTTTGAGTATGTTCACTTGAACGTTGTTTGTAGCTTTTTTCAGGTCTTCCTTTGTTCATGAGAAATGAAGGAGTGGAAGGATGGAGCTGAACTATGTGCCCCCAGCTTCCTTGACTAGCATGTAACAATGGCACCTGAAAAGGGCTACTGTTCTACATGTAGGTAAAGCCATTATGCTTTGGTGCATGCTCATGTTCTAGTGAAATATAAATGGTTTGGTAGCTATTGGTTAACAATAGGGAAAAAGTAAGGCCCAGTAACATGTCTCTTGGGAATGAAAGAGAAAGAAGGAACTCATGTACCGAAACTGGGTTCATATTTATTCACATGCCCATTTTCCTCTAAAAATAACCAATTTGACACAGTTCCTTTCTAGGTCACGTAGCAGCTAACTTTTTTTTTTTTTTTGCACTATCCTTGGTACATTTTATTGTATTTGCATCTTCATAATCATGTGTCCTGCTGCTACTTATGCAGTAACACAATGCAGACACTGTATTCTATAACAATGCAGCTATTTTACCCTCCAAAGGACAAAGAATCCATTATTCAGTGCTGTCATAGGAAGATGTGGAATTCTGTGAGGAATAACTAAAAAAAGGAATTAGAAGCAAAGTCAGCTGAAGCAAAGCAACCTCATCATGCCCATCCTTGCTGCTGCTTGTGGAGTCCATGTGACTTTAATAAAACAATACATTATGACAAGATTATGTAGGCTCTGTATTGTCTTTGTGGTCTAAAGCTCCATGTGAGTAGTTCTGCACAGAGATAGCTCTGCCATCCAGCGGTTCTCAACCTTTGGTGCTCTAGATTTTTGAGACTTCATCTTCCAGAATTCCTGAGCAATGAGCATACAGATTGGGACTTCTGGGAATTGAAGTCCAAAACATCTGGAGGCCCAAAGATTGAGAACCACTGCATTAGACAGAGTGAGGCAACTGTGTTCAGTGGGTGGATTTTGCAAGACACGCAACAATGGCAGACCTGGCCACTGGTTGAGGCACAATTCTGTCTGTGCTGTTCAAATGCCAGTCATGTTTACTTCTGTATACAGAAAGGCAGAAGGGAGAAAGAGGGATACCATCTTGTTCTTTCCCTCAGGCAGTAAAATGCCTTGTACCAAGCTTAGTTTTCTGCAAGCCCTTCAGATTATTGGATGTTACTTCTTGAGTTAACTCAGTGTTTGAAAATTTAAATGCATTTTGAAAGTAATCTGTAATTAAAAAAAAAACCATGATAGGCATTCCCGTTGAATGAAGAGACAGAGAGACATACTCCCATGCACTTAAAATAACTATTTGGATCTCAGCCTGTGCACAGAAAATCATAAAACAGCTCTAATGCATAAAGAAGCAGGTAAAATACATCTTAGTATATCTTGTGATTAAATCACATGAAAGGGCACATCAGTGTGGCAGTTACTAACTCTTGTTTCAGAGTGGGAGATGTACTTGGAAGAGATATACTTGATCTTCCTGGATGCCCTTCAAATCAATGCTGCCAAGTCTGGCAGGCAAATCACCTAGCTCTGCTGTTACAAGCTTTCAGCTGCATCAGCAGTGGATACACTGGGCTCCAAGATCAGACTGAAGTCAGAGAACAGAGGTCGGGGGGGGGGGGTTCTGAGAGTATCTTGGGGAATACTAAGAACACCCCATAAAGAGTTTAGGGGCTACATGCGATTGGCAGGTTGTATTTCCCCCCACCCAATTCATAGAATATAGACTACAGTGACTGGATGCCCTGTTCAGTTTGCCTCAAAATAACTGTTGTGTGTACACGCCCTGCAACAGAACAAAAGAAAGAACAAACAAAGATGAAAATCTACCTATGAGACATATACCTCAGCCAGCTGTCATCCACTAATATGATGGCTTCCTGTTTCTAGAGAGAGGAATTGCAAAAGGGCCAGTTCACTACCTTGGCACCAGTGATTGCCTTGACTGCAATTATTACTTAGCCAGGTTATACCTACAGATGAATGAACTGAGAGCAAGAAATGTAATTACTTATTAATAACCCTGCAGAAGCCATGCATCATGATGCTCAAACATTTGCTTGCATATGCACTTTGGTTGTTAGGCTTGGCAATACAGTAGCACAGTTGAAGTCACATTATTTGTGATGCCTCCTGATTACTTCAATATCCTTTCTTCCCAATGTGTAGAACTCCACGCTTAATTCAGATTTACTTGATAGTGTCAGACTGTTTTCTGTTTCCATATGCGGTGCATGTAACCCAAGCCATTTGATTAAATTAATTTCCACTATACAATTAACAAAGCAAGCTTGGAAATGTCGAAAAACACAGTATTAATACTTACACAGGATTGGCTCTGACTGGTTCTAACAAACATAAGTGAACATTTGCAAGGTTGCGCTTACACATGAATGAATTGCAAAAGCAGAAAATGGAATGACTTGTTAATATCTCGGCAAATTTCCATGTATGTTTCACAATCTGATGACATGTGCATTTCCCTGTGAATTTATAACAGTTTGCAATTCAGGGAGTCATTTTCATTAACATTTTATTATAAAGCAGAATGTATTTCTCTACTTATATGGAACAGACATCAGAATTGTTCTGGATTTTGACAGTAATATACACAAAGATACAATCAAAGCAAGAGGTTGCATTTCATAATTAAGAATTAAAATCTTTAGTTAGATTTATCTGCCACTGAAAACATGTTCTGTTATCTATGGACTATTACTGGCAATGAAAGAGAACGATGGAAATAATGGTTTGGTTTAAAGATGAAATTATATTTTTTTGCGTATCATGCAATGCTAATAAAAGATTATATTTTTGTATGGGCGGCATGAAAGCCCTAGAACAAGGTAGGGGACATTGTGGACTGTGAGGTGCATGCAGTCAAGAACTGCCTTTGTAGCCCCCAAGGACCCCGCTAACCATTCTTTTTTTAAAAAAAAATCTCTTTAAAATGCCTCCACATGGTCCCTAGGAGTGTGGATTGATGTTGGCAACAACTTTATCCCTCTATGGTTTTATGAATCTCTTTTCTTCTCAGGGTGTTTTAGGCCCAGGAAGGGCCTTTTTTCCCAACTGGAAGTGACCTGGGAGTTGACTTTTGGATCACTTCCTCTTGGAAAATATATCTGTACTGGGCCATTAAAAAGGCCCAGAAAGGGCAAAAAATATAAATAAATCCCTTTACATGTCAACTAGGGGAATTGGGGGCAAGAAAGAATCAACCTGTGGGGTTGGGAATGTGGCCCATGGGGTGCCAGTGTAGACCCCTAGTGTGTGATAGTTGCCTTATAAAGGTCAGGTTCCTCCTATTCCTTTTATTGAAAAAAAGTAAGTACCCCATGCAATAAGGGAGAACTAAAATGGAATCTCACTCATCTTGTTTAAGATGGCCACCTGTAACATCTGGTGACTCTTATGTCAGCAGAATAATGAATCTGCTCTGGTTCTGAGTCAGAACTTTAAAGAAGTTATCAAAGCTGCTGAACCTTATTTTGAAAATAGATCCAGCACCCCGGATAGCTCCTTTAAGGTTTAGCTAAAACCCATGGCAGGTATACCTCCCCACTGACAGAGGAGCGTCCAGTCACTGCTGTTGGCCACTTACTCATCACAGACTTACATAAATTCCATAAATGCTTGCATTAGTTTATAGAATACTTATACATCTAAAAAAAATCGTTGTTGTGTGCCTTAAAGTCATTTCTGACTTAAGGCAACATTAAGGTGACCCTACTGTAGGGTTTTCTTGGCAAGATTTGTTCACAGGAGGTCTGCCATCACCTTCCCCTGAGACTGAGAGCATGTGACTTGCTGAAGTTCACCCAGTGGGTTTCATGGCCGAGCTGGGAATCAAACCCTGGTCTCTAGAGTCACAGTCCAATGCTCCAACCACTACGCCATGCAGGCTGTAAAAAAGAAAGACAATCTGCTTTTCTATAGTGGGCAAGAATGTGATAAGGCACTCTGTGTACCTGCAGCTTAATCAGCTGCCCAAGCCCTAACTGTTAATAGACAACTTCAGCCCCTTGCCTATTTTTCCTGCTTAGTATACTTTAATTTTAAACCAGCTTTGACTTTTCAGTTAGAGGGCTGTGGATTGATAGCTCTTCAAGCAGAGGACTATTCTATGTTAAGCAGGACATGAGGGTGTTGGTTGCTATTTCCTCACTTCTACTATGGCCTTGGTGTCCTGCTGCTGTTAGTACTGTATATAATTTGTGGTTGTTGATTGTGTTCATGCTTCTTTTGATTCACTGTAACATTCTGTGTGATATTGTTAGGTACTGCCCATTCCTTTCAGTTTAGTAAACCAGTCTTCTGTGAGATAACAGCAAAACCTTTACTCATCAACCAAAATGAAGTTTACAGCTTGACTTCTGCAGACAAAACTACCACAGTTCCCTGTTACGGGCATATAGAAAGCAACACACCTCTCAAGAGTTTCACGGGTTTTTTAAAATTTATTTGCCCATTCCTCAGAATATTCACTCTTCTTGTCTGCATCCCTGTAAACTACTTAGCAAGCTAAAACTTGGAGATGGATGGTTTTCTGTGAATGATGTAAGGTTAGATTATTAGTTTCCCACTCGGATGATTGTATACTGCTAACTTTTCCTCAGCATTAAGTTCCTAGGTTATGTAACTGTTCATTTGGCTAGGTATTCATTGCTGGACACATGGTTCTCATTCATCCAGCTATCTTAAACTAGCATGTTCCCTGCTTTGTATGGTCAGTATCCATTCAGCATCCATGAGAAACTGGAATGCATTTGGAACAGTTTCTCTTCACTCCAGAAATGGTTAGCATTGTTAGTTTTAGAAGCACACTCATGATTGCTTTTGAGGAGGTAAAAAGGTCAGTCAGATAACTTTGGTAACAGAGAGCCCATACAGACAGGACAAAATAATGCTGCTTCAAATCACTTTGGAGGTATACTGTTTAAATGAAGCATGCATCCTAAGAGGCCAAAAGCCATGCCAAAGCCACGCTCCAGTCCTAAGGACTGGAGCACAGCTTTGGCGCAGCTTCTAGCCTCTTAAGATGCATGTGTCATTTCAAAAGCATACCTCCAAAGTGACTCAAAGCAGCTTTATTTTGGCCTGTCTGTACAGGCCCAGAGTTGTCCAAAGAACACCAAACCAGGAAATGTTTTATGCATGAATTTTAAAAAGAAGAAATTGTAACAACAATTGTCTTGTGTTTTGTGTTTGACGGGTACATCCATCCATAGATGCAAGTCCATTTAAGTTTCTAATGCCCGAAACATGGCTAAAAACAATCATGGGGCATCAAGAGATCAGAGACTAATTCAGACCAAATTCCTATATTGTCCACTGTTCCTTCTTGTAGTACCCCATATATAACTATGGGAAGCCCACAAGTAGAAAAAGACTATAGTATCATTTTGGTGATGTTTCCTAGCAACTGGTGTTACAGAGGCAAACATCCCCTGATATTTAAGGCAATAGTATAGTAATAATGATTAGTAGCGACTGAGAGCTTTAGTCTCCATGAATATGTCTGATCCCCTTTCAAGGCTTTGAAACTACGACCATTACTACATCCTGTGGCACTTTATTCCACAATTTAACCATGTGCTGTGTGAAGAAGTACTTTCTTTTCAAGGTCCTGAATTGTCCTCTATTCAGTGTCATTGAATGATCCCAAGGTTCTGTATTGTTTGAGAGAGAAAAAACTATTCTCTATCCACTTAAAGCTCCAAACATTGTAACCTCTCCCCAGAGAAAAGTTGCTTTCATTCCTTGGACATGTTTGGATTTTCTTTACTTTTTCCAACTCTTTGAGGTACAGTAACCAGAACTATACACAGCATGATATTAGGAGGCTTTCAAAATAAAATCTCCTAATGAAATGAAATTTACATTTTGTTGCCATTAGTCCCCTGTAAGATTCGGTCTGTTTCTTTCTTCTTCTGATATTCATCATTTTACACTTGCTTACATCAGAATCATGGAACTGTGGTGCTAGAAAGGATCCTAATGGTCATCTAAGGAAAGATCTTGTTAATGCCAATAATCATCAGCTAAAGCATACATCCTGCCTCTGTTTAAAGACTTCCAGTATAGGAGAGTCCACCACTTTCTGAGGTGGTCCATGTCACTGTTGAGCATCCATTAACATCAAGACATTCTTCCTAACCTTTACTTGAAATCTTCTTTCCAGCAATTGTAACCAATGCTGTGGGCTCTATCCTTTGGAGAATTAGAAATCACGCTTGTTCCATCTTTCATTTGACATCCCCTCAGATATTTGAAGATGACTGTTAGTATTCTTTTCTCTGTGCTTTGTGTTGTCTGTCTGGCAAATAATATGTGTAATTAATGTGTATGTGGCAGAATGCAATAAAGATAATCTCTAAGTCTCTGAATAGAAAGCTAGTATGGCATAGTTGTTTGGGTATTGGACTAGCGCTATGGGACACCAGGGTTCGAATCCCCATCAAACCATGGAAATCTATTGAGTGACCTTAGGCAAGTCAAACTGTCTCAGCCTCAGAGGGTGGCAAAGTAAAAAACAACAACAACCCTTGTAACAAGTCTTACCAAGAAAATCTTGTAATAAGTTGACCTTAAGGTCAGAAACAACTTCAAGGCACACAACAGCAACAGTCTCTCAGTGGAAAACACTATAGGCTGTATGAATTTCACCATCTAAGTAACATCCCACCATATCGATTATATGTGATTACCTGATGTATATAACACAGAATTACTACTTTCAGTATGTGGAACAGATGTAAGGTTAAAGTTGTGAACATAACACTCAGGAATAACACCCACTTCAGTGAAATGAAAGGGATTTATGTGAGAGAAAAACTCTGTCTAGAAGCATAACCAGTAAACATGTGATCCCTAAGCACTAAGTATTTAGTACTTTATAATAAGAAGAAAAAAGTTTGTGGTTAGATGCTTCACACAGGCCAGATCTAGTTAGTGCTTGGATGGGGACCAACACATACTAGTGCCCTGGGCTATATTTTAGAGGCAGAAAATAGCAAACTACCTCTGATTATTCCTTGCCAAGGAAAATCCTATGAAATTCATGGGATCACCACAAACATGACACACAACTTGAAGGCACATATACACACACACATTATACCCATCTAATAATAATGGATAATAACCCTCCTACCACTCCTTTGTTTCCTGCCTTTCTAAATGGTAGGAATAACATTTTGCAAGATGGATAGCTATAAAGCATATGTTCCATCCTTTCTTTAGCCAGTACTAGTTGACCTCTATTTATAGACATTTTTAGTTGTTTTTCCTTCCATTCATTCTCCTTGCACAGAGATTGTCAAGCCTTTTTAATGATGAAACACTTAGTTCTGTGTTGAGTGCTTGTTAAAATTACATTGCCACTTGCACTTGCCGATTGCCAGTGTGATTCAAAGCCTGCTTGATAACTTTCCTTCAGTGAGTTAATGCATTCAGAGACCTATAACTAATTCTGGGAGTGATGAAAACATGTCATCTTTCTGACATGTGTTTGTAACGAAGAGGCTTTTACTTGTCTCCTAGAAGTACAATAGACAGCCTGCATTAGCTCTACCTCAGCTAAAAAATTTCTGGCCTAGACTGCAAAGCATCTATGTCTCTTTCACAGGAAAAGCTCTCTGTTCCATAGAAGCAATTTGGCCATAAAGGTTCCTATGGACAAAAAGTCCAAGCTTTCCATCCAGAATGTTGTGATTGAATCTAAGTTGTGAATGATTCACCAAAGAAAAGGAAAACCAGTGTAGTTTGGCTAGGAACATATTGGTGTGTTTCACAGTTGTATAGAACTGTAGAGCCCTGATCTATTAAAATTAAGGGAGTTGGCTACTGAGATCAAGCTCTCTGCTCAGCTCTCTAGATCATTCCTCATAAGGGTTGCTTTCCATGTGATCCTCCTCATACTTATCAATAATAGAAACAACCCTTGTTTCCAATGAATATTCTTCAGCATTTCTTAAGTAAATATATATACACAGAGATATTAGCTGGGGAAAACAAAAACGAAATACTGTACAGCAAGAAAGATGTCAGGGACAAAAGCAACTTTGACAGCTTGCAATAAGGAAATTATTTATTTAAAGACCTTCACCTAGCTGACTTCCATTTTTTTTATCACTCCAAGCTCACAATTATCAGCATTCAGAGTAGCAAATGTATATAAAGCCATTTATAGCACACTTCTGAGAGGTACTAGAATGCAAACAGGTGTTGTTTATAGACCTTAGTGCTTTTCATCACTGATGAATGCTGATGTGCTTTCTCATCTACATCTCCTTAGCCCCAAATCTCATTAGTCAGGAGATGAAACTTTGGGAACAGTTTTTCCTGAAATACAAATCTCTTTAAACTGGTGTTCCAGGTGGTTTCAACAAATTAAGGCAATGAGCATGAACATTCAGATCATTTAAGCCTATTAATTTCAGAAGGCTTAAACCTACATAATTGCCATCAAACAAAAATTTAATGACTAAAGGGTGAAACACTCAGGCCAAATAAAGAGGTTTCAAACCACTTTGAAGGCAGGGCATTTAGATGACGCATGCCTCCAAAGCCATGCTCCAAGACTAAAAAAAAGAGCAAAAAGAACCCTGGATATTCCTACTTAGCCAGGAAAATGTGTACCTTTGCCCCTGCATATAAACACCTCATCAACAGAACGGTTCTAAAGAAGTGATCCATCCTAACTCTAACCCTAAAGCTACATATAAATGCCTTAATGCAGGTGCCCATTAAAAAAGGACAGAGCCAGTGTATCCACACAGTCTGGGTGGTAAATAATAATAATAATAATAATAATAATAATAATAATAATGTGTTAGAGACAATTAAATGTATTAAATTTATTATTAAATAAATACAAAAAATAATTTCACTATGAAAATATACGTGCATTCTCTATTAGTAAAACTATTAATTGACAAAGGAAATAAGTTTGTTTTAAGCCTTCCCCTATTTGGGAGGTGTATATATTTATATATGTCTTCTCAAAAGAAGTTTGACTGAGTTCAGTGGACTTAATCCCACATAGCTGGACATAGGATTGAAACCTGGGTATAATTAGACAGAGGAAGAAATACAGTAATGGCTAAAAAAGAAGTTTTAAAAAACCTTTTATGAGAGCAACAATTAGGCCATATCATTATATAACCATTGTTTACTATAATGAGTCTTGTACCTTATTCCTGCTTATTATCGTGAAGCAATCATTTGATTGTGACACTTCACACAGGAGGAGACTGTTTCAAATGGTAACATCTGTCTCCAGTATCTCCAAAAGAAGTGTGTATATCCAATTATTTTTTAGGAAAAGCTGACTATAGTAAACACATCCCTTTTAATAGTGACATCTCTGCTGGAAGAAAGGAGTATAATAAATCTTACTTTCCAAAGGAAGCGGGCTAAACCTAGTGAGAAATGAAAATTGTCCTAGTATGAGCAAAGTTTGCATACTATTTGCAGACCTGTATTTTTTTGTCAATATAAGACTTGGATGTTATTGTTGTGGTTATTTTTTCCTCTCTCTTTTAATTTCTGAATGCCTATGATCCTTTCACTGAGGCAGGAGACGAAGGGAAGAAAATGCCATTGTCTTGTGGATTTATGATTAAGCATTAAAACTGGAACTAGAATTCAAGTATTTGACCATGATTTATGCATAGCTATCCAGAGCATTATGCTGGCCCCTGCCTGCAAATAGATGGTTAGAACTGTCAGAGCTGACTGTATTATTTGGCCATTTGGAACTACAATACTATAGGGTCTCTATGATAGAATAGAAGGTCTGCTTATCTGATTTGCAGATGTCACCAAATTAGGCAGATAGCTAATATCCCAGAGGACAGAATCAGAATTCAAAATAACTTTGTCAGATTGGAGAACTGGGTCCAAAACACATTGCATAAATAATCCAGTTTGAGACTGCTTTAACTGTCTTGGCTCACTGCTAGGAAATCCTGGGAATTGTAGTTTACTGTGACACCAGAGTTCTCTGACAGAGAAGGCTAAATGTCTCACAAAACTACAGTTGCCAGAATTCCCTAACATTGAGCCAGGGCAGTTAATGCGATCTTAAACTGGATTGTTTATGCAGTGTGTTTTGGACCCTGGCTAACAAAATGAATTTCAGCAGGGATAAATGTACGGTACTACATCTAGCATGAAAAATGAAATGTTCAAATCTAGAATGGGTGACATCTGGCTTGAAAGTAATACATGCCAAAAAGATATTGGGATCTGAGTAGACCGCGAGCTAAAACTTTGATACAACAGACAAAAAAGCTAATACAATTCAAAGGAAACAGTAGTGGCCCTCTAGTTTCATAGAATCATAGAATCGTAGAATTGGAAGAGACTACAAGGACCATCCAGTCCAACCCCTTGCCATGCAGAAACTCTCAATCAAAACATCCCCGACAGATGGCCATCAAGCCTCTGTTTAAAGACCTCCAGCGAAGGAGACTTTGGTCAAACTGCACCTAGAATACTGTTTCCGGTTCCAGGCATCACTGTTCAAGAAGGATTTCAACAGAGTGGAATGTTCCAGTGAAGAGTGACCAAGATAATATTTAATATTTATTTATTTATATCCCTGCTCTTCAGCCAAAAGGCTATCAGAGTGGCTTACAAATTGTTAATTAGACATTTCCCTGCCCTCAGGCTTACAATCTAAGAATACAAGACACAAAAGGAGAAGGGAATGGCAGTGGGGAAGGGAGAAAGTCTAGCAGATCTTCTCTCTTTCTGAGGCCTGGACCATGGCAGATGGACTGGAAGGAGGGCCCTTCTTCTTACTCTGGTTAGCCCCAATGGAGCTGGCCTGTCTTCTCTCCCTCTGGATGATGGTGGAGGGAGGGAGGGAGGGAGGGTGTTCTTCTTTCAGGGATGCTATTTTACCCCAACCAAAGCTTTACCTAAGATTACTGCTAGCCTGAAATCACCCAGTGAGCAAACAGGAAGTTGGACTGGCTTTATTTGGTATGATTTTGCCCGTACAGAACCAAGATAATAAATAGGTCTGGAAAGCAGCCCTTATGGGGAATGATTTAGAGAGCTGGGTATTTTTAACTTGGAGAAGACAGCTATGTTTCAATATCTGAAAAGATGTCATGTAGAAGATGGAGCACGCTTATTTTCTGCTGTCCCAGAGACTAGAACACAAACCAATCTGTTCAAATTACAAGAAAAGAGACTCCATGTAAACATTAGAAAGAACTTATTTTCTTCTCTTTAACAGCAGAATAGATTTATTTGAGGGTGGAGGATTCTCCATCTTTGAAGGTCTTCAAACAGAGGTTGGAGGGGAATTTTTCAGTAGTGCTTTAGTTCTATATACCTGCATGGCAGGGGCTTGTACTAGATGGCCCATCTCTTCTCCTGGTTAGCATTTGGCCCTTCTGCAGTGCTCATTTGTAATTTCTCTGCACAAGTCAGGGCCAGTATACCAACAGTCCTATTGTGCCAAAGGCACCTTGGATCCCATTTCCAAGTGAGAAATCTATGCAATTATATAATTAATTGATTAAAATATATTGTTGATGGTTTTTAAGATAACTCCTTGATATTTCAATACTCTTAAACAAAAGCACTATAAATGTATAAACCACAACAGCTGTTTCCAATAAAGCAATGATATTTCTTTGTATTAGCTACTACAACCTTTTCCCTTCCTCATCGTCATTTATGTTGTTGTTAGTACTGTACCATTATACTGTGAGACTATATTCCATGATGTCACAAAGTATAGGGAGACATTGAACCTTGCAATTAATATCAGTATGCCCTCTAGAAACGTGCTACAAAGCAAGATGCCTGAATTAAAGACCAAAAAGTTGGTTTTCCCAAAGCTCCTGCCTCCCTTTTCCTCCTGAAAAGCCATGAAATTGCCCAGAAAACTAAGGGAACAGTACTCACGAGTGAAGGCCTTTAGATGTAGCAGCTGCTTAATGATATAGCATGCTGTTATCTCTCTCCCAGACTCCAGTCTTCCCTTTGCCCCTTTCTATCTTTCCCCTTTTGATTCAGGTTTCAACTGTCAGCTATTCTTCCCTCTTCATGCATCTCCTGCATTCTACATTGTTTTAAATAACATGCTAAGGACAGGTTTTGGGTTCTCTTTTCCTGCTATAATCCCCAGAATATTTGTTATGAGACCTTTATGAATAATTGTAAACTGGAATGCAAAGCAAAGCATTTTACTTTGTACTTCACCCCAATAAATTTTCTTGTCTGACTTTAGAAATTTGGCTATAATTCCATAGTAAAATAATCCAGCAATTCACTTCTATGAGAATCTGACATCTTAAATTACTTATTTTCAACTAAGACCTTACTTCTCTTCTGACATATGGTCCTATTATCTCTTTCAGATTTCATCCCCAAACTATTAGACAACAATACTTGACTTTTCATGAGAAAATAATTACAACCCCATTTCTGATCAGTTTTCTTCACAAAGTATTGTCATATCATCTACTGCAAAACTTAGAACATTTTTAAAAAGTAATCCATGAGTGTAGCTTGTTACCATTTTCAAAAAGACCATTACTTTTTAGTTAAGTTTTGATTACTGGGTGAATATCCCATATCTGAAATTCTTGGGACCAGAAGTGTTTCAGATTTTGCTTTCCCCTCAGATTTCGGAATATTTGTATATACATGATGAGACATCTTGGAGATGGGACTCAAGTATAAACACAAAATTCAACTATGTTTAATGTACACCTCACACAGACAGCCTGAAAATTATTCTCTGAAGATGCCAGCCACAACTGCTGGCGAAATGTCAGGAGTAAACTCTTCTAGAACTCAGCCTCGTAGCCCCCAAACCCCACAAAAAACTAAACCTGAACATTATTTTATGCAATATTTTAAATAATTTTCTGCATGAAACAAGGTTTGTGTACATTGTATCATCAGAAAGCAAAGTTGCCACTAACTCACCCACCCATGGGGGGGAAAAAGGATTTTGGAGCATTTCAGATTTTAGATTTTTGGATAAGGGATACTCAACCTATAGTAGAAAATGTACTTTAACATTCAAAAATATTACATTCAAAAAAAGTAAATATTCCTTATAGTTTAAGCCAATTAATGGGGTTACTGGCCACTACATTACTTTTAAAAGAAATGACTTTCGCAACCTGAAGAAACAATAAGAAACCTAAATTTTTCACTCCACAGATGATATGGATGCGTAACATGTTATTTTCTGTTAGGAACTGGACAGAGACCAACAAGGACAGATGTTTAGCTAAGGCAGTGAAAGGGACACATTTTTCATACCTCTCAGGTCTTTTAATGCTGAATTGCTGTCATCTATGCCTTTGGGAAACCTAAGAAGCAGCAGTAGTCAGATTACAAAGATGCATTGAAACTGTTTAAATTAAGAATCCTGGAGCAATATAAGCCTGTGATAGATTTACATAAATCTCCGTGCATCTTTGATTTTGCATATTAAATCTACGCCACAGCTTGAAGACATTTTGAAAGGTTCATGTAGTGACATATCTTCCCATTACCATGGCTACATATCTGATGAGATCCAGATGAATAAATTATCTCATCAAAGGTCAGTTGTGTAACACCATAGATACTTAATATTGAGTCTACATTCACCTAGGGAAAATAAAGACTCACATTTTATCCTTCTGTCTTTCATAATAAACAACATGTATTATAATTTAAGCCATCTTAATGCCTGTGGCCATTACAAGAGCAAATGACTGCCTGGAAGGCACAGTTTTTGTTTTAAATGGAGCAGTTGCTTCCCTTGGACTGATGGTAATCATCTGCTTCTAAATCAGACCTTAATTAAATTACTGTGCCAAATTAAATATTTGTTTCCTTATAATTTATTTATTCGATACATTTTAATCCTGTGTTTCATTCAATAAACTACTGGCAACATATATACATGTCCCCCATTCATGTTATTCTCACAGCAGCTTTGCAAGATAGGTTATGCTGTGAGATATTTATTAGAGCAAGGTCACCCAGTAAGTTTATTGACTGAGTGGGAACTTGACTCTGGGGAATCCCTGCTGAAACTTTGTTTACACCACACACAGCCCATCCATCTAAGCACTCTCTTCCAGTGTGGGAAATTCATCACCTCTAATGTACAGGGGGATAGAAAGGGGGAAAGAGACACTCACTTTTTATGAATGAAACTTTCTAAATAGTCATTAAAGGCATAACTGTACAAGTTTTAGATTTAATTTCAAAAGTTTTGATGGGAGAGAGACATTATTAGTAGTAGCTGAATTTTTCAATGCTACAGATTTCTCATCATAGATTCATAGAATTAAAGAATCACAGAGTTGGAAGAGACCACAAGGGCCATCCAGTCCAACCCCCTGCCATGCAGGAAATCTCAATCAGATGACTTTGATGAAAATGCCTACTGTTATCTAAATCTAAATCTAAATGTTGACTTATGATGACCCCATGCATATCATAGGGTTTTCTTACGCAAGGAATACTCAGAGGTGCTTTTGCCAATTCCTTCCTCTGAAATATCAGCAACAGCACCTGGTATTTATTGGTGGCCTCCCATCTAAGCACTAACCAGAGCTGATGCTCTTCGCTTCCAAGATCAGGCAAACTCTGGTCCTTTAAGGTATTTAGGCTCAGAAAGCCATAGTAAATAGCAAAAACTATTACAATACAATAAAGAACAATACCTTTTCTAGAGTAGGTTAAATATAATCTAGACTGAAAATATACTGAAAATTAGAACAATTAAAGAATAGAAAAACATTATCAGGTTGACCAAGTATTAACTATTCAGTGTCTAATGAGAGGAAACCCACAGTGAGATCACTGATCAAGCTGTCACATAAAATTTAGATTTTTAACTTCGGTTTAGATTTTGCAAGCAAAGCACCAAATCATTGTCATTTGTAATGTGAAGAATTTATCTTTGTCAGATATTAGGATCAATAACTGGTCCTGTTCTTCTTGGAAGTTGTTCTGAAATAAGCTGCAAACAGTTTTTCCTGCTCAATCAGAAATATAGGACATCTGTGTATCACATGTAGTAAATCATCAACAGACTGCCCCTAGGGCAGTGCTTCTCAATTATTTTCAGTCATGCCCCCCCTAGGAAGAAGAAAACATTTCGCGCCCCCCGCGCGACTGTAAATAGTATCATTTGTCTATAAAATTGTTATAAGTACAGTACACCTCTGCATAACAGAGCCTCACGCCCCCCTTTACGGAGCCTCGCGCCCCCCATGGGGGGCCCGTCCCACTATTTGAGAAAGGTTGCCCTAGGGTATGGATTCCCTCCCAAGAAAGACTCAGCTGACCCCCTCTCTGCTTCCTTTTCCCCTTTTCTTAATTTTTATTCTGTATAAGTTAACAATAAAATTAATTACCAAGTCAACAAAATGTATGCAGTCAGCAGTCACGTCACTAGGGTTGGTACCACCTGGTGCAATAACTCATGGTGTTACCCCCATTAATCTCCTCCCATACCACACCATATACAGTCAGCCTGAGCCATATGCGAGCTTCTCTTATGCAACTTTCAGAATTAAATGAATGGTGTGTGTGCTTATGGCATGTGCGCAGCGGCACATGCACATACCCCATTGATTTTATCCTTAAAAGATTCCCCATGTAAGGAGAGGGCTGACTGTAGAATCCATAATAATGTTTTCTTACTATTGTTACTTATAAATAGTATAAGTGCGAGAGCACTCCAGCCCCAGTGCCAGAAACACCAGCTGCAAGGAGGAGGCGGGGACCGGTGAGAGTGGCACCCCTCAAAGCCGGCTCGCCGGTGAAGCCTCCAAGTCAACATGAATTAATATTACAACAACTGGAGGATATAGTAGTACAAGGTAGTTGTTAGAATTTGATAGTATTTTCTGATAGTATTTGATAGTATTTGATAGTATTGTCTTAATTGTTATCTATTTTATATTTTATTGTATTGTAATGAGTTTTTGCTGCTGTGATTGTATTTGTATATTTTATATTGGGTTGAGGGTATATCTTAATAGACTTTAATGCTATTAATTTAATTGTACTTTGATTAATTTAACTGTATTTAGTGAGGGGATGAATTTTTAGTTGTATATTTGCTAATGTAATTGTTTAGGTCATTGTTTATGCATTTTTGTAAACCACTTTGATCTGTTGGAAAAGCAGTATATAAATCAAATTTATTATTATTGTTGTTGTTGTTATTATTATTATTCCCACATATCACTGAATATAACAGCAACAGTTGTGCCATAAACAGCTAGTAAAATTAAAATTATACCTTTAAATTACAATATCATACACACATCTTAAATGTATTAACATAGCAATAGCAACAGCAAGTACATTTCTATACCGCTTTTCAGTGCACTTAAACACTCCCTAAGCAGTTTACAATGCGTAAGCCAAATGCCCCCAACAAGCTGGGTACTCATTTTAGTGACCTTGGAAGGATGCCAGACTGAGTCAACCCTGAGCCCATGACTAATATTGAACTTACAACCTTGTGGTTTGTGAGTGAGTGGTTGCAGTACAGGCATTTAACCACTGCACCACCAGAGCTCTTCTATGTACATAGTTTCATGTGTTAAAGTGAAAACTTAGTAAGTTATGGTTTTTTTTAAAGAAAAATTAAAAATATTTTTTAAAAATTAATAATTTAAATTTATTTATTTTTTAAAAAACTGGGGCATCTCCTTTCTCTTCCCATTGCGCCTGGCCCCACTCACACCAACTCTTCAGTGTTTTAAAAGCATGCAGGCGAATGACACAGCCTGTTTTTGCCAAAGCCAGATGTTTGGGGAACAGTGGTGTCACCTCTTGTTAGGGTGTCACCTGGTGCAGCCCACACACTCTGTACCCCCTAATGTTGCCCTTGGCATTCAGCAAATATACAGTAAAACAAGCATCATATAGTCTCAGCAATCACTGTTCTTTGCAATCTTTACCAGAAAAGATGGTTGTTTTTTTTAAATGCAATTTTAAAAAAAAGAAATATTGTACTAAATATGTTTTAATTATTTTAAATTAATAAATGTTTTAATTGGAATTCTTGTTAATGGCTTTTGAACATGTGTGCCATATATTGGTTTATTGTTTTATTTTATTTTATGGTGTAAGCAGCTTTGGAGCCAATATTTAGAGAAAGGTGGGATACAGATCAAATCAATCAATCAATCAATCAATATGCATAGTAAAGAAGTGATTGGTTAGGAGGGCATCCAATGGGACATTATACAGAAAGTCATGGGGAGATGATTATGAATAGAATTTGATCCCAGAAGAGATTTACTTGATCCTTCAGCCATGTTGTCAGCACCACACTTATGCCCCATTGAACAGTGGCAAAAAATATCTTTAACCATCTCAGAGGTTCAGTACCCCATCATTACTGAGGTGAAGACTATCACCTCAGGTGACAAGTGCAGTCTCGATTCTTTACTTAGGCTAAATACCAGACTTGAATTTAGAAAAAGGGTAGTATCCACATGTCTCTCAAGATGAAAGGTGATTGTGCACTAAATGGAAAGTTGAGAGCAACATTGCTGGCTGAGGAAACAGTATCCAGGTTTGTTTCTTTGAACAAGGTCCAAACAACTGAATTTTTAGGCCATCTGGCCTCCTGCCTTTCTTAATGATGCATGAACAACAGCAGCCAGCAAAGGATTCAGCTTTTTTCCCAGTTACCTTTCACTAGCCAGGACTGGCATAGATCCAGCTTACAAGTGGTTGCCTACTAAGCATAGTCTCTGCAGCAACAAGTGAGAGAGACTGAAGCCAAAATATTAAAAACCTCTGATACTTCAAGGCGTTAATCTGCTTTAAAATAACAGTCCCAAATTAAATCTATGTGAATTCCATCTGGAGAATTTATCATAGTAGGCATCTGAAAGCCCAGTCTCTGAGCAAAGAATGTTCTGCTTCACCGGACAGTTTGCTGGACATAGGATAGCCCTAGTCCATGCCACCTCCACTTATTGTAGGCACTACTATGTACATAGTGTACAATAAAGATTAAAGCAACAGAATATGGCACATGTAATAAAACCAGTAGCAAGCTGCCGAAACAAAATTTCAAAAATACACAACAGAGATCCAGTCAAATTCATCAACTTCCTATAAATATCTGATAGGTCAAGCCTACCGACAAAATGTCAATAAAGATGTACCTCTTGGGGGAGAGCATTTCAAAGTCAGGGCATCAGATAAAGTACAGTGTGGGGGCACTGTACTGCATTATGTCAATACCCAAGTGGTAGGATAATAGGAGGAGCTTCTTGCCCATGTCTAACGTTGTGGGCTGGTTTACAGCAGGCAATCCAGGGCTTTTTTGGAGAGAGTCAGCCTACATGTATAAAAGTTATCTGCCTAATGATTGTTTGTATAAGGGTGAACAAAGTTGTGTACATTAATTTAGAGGGGAGGGGAAGAGGGCTTGCTGCCATAATACCTTTGTGCTCGGTACCCATGAGGTCAAGAGGACGGCAGGGTGAGTAGTTTCTCACTGACATCAAGCTCAACGGGAGCATGTCCCAGATTACTCAACTGTCCTATTGGTGGTCCAAAATTAGGAGAACAGAGATTAGTGTCTTCAAAGGGTAATGATGTCTCCATGCTAATACAATTACACTCCCAGTTACTTGAATGTGTATTTCGAGGTCCATTTAAAGCCCATTACATCTAATTTGGAACTAATGAGTGCAACATGAGGTTAACAATAGCTAAATAGTTTAATCCAAGCATTAGAAATGGAATCCAAGTTGCCTTTATTTTGTAATCAGCTCTGATACTATTTTTCTATAGTGAAATCACTGACATTTCTATGAGTGGGAAGCTTGAATAGCTTGCCTGCAATTCATAAGATGATAATCAGCGTATCTATTATTGTATTAATGAACTCAGCAATTGCAAGGTGAGCAGGCAATGTATGTATTGTTAGGATCATGAATCAAAGCTGCTGGTGGTGGTAGCTTATGGAAATAAACCTCTATTAGAGATGTTTCAAGTGATACATCTGCATTTTTAGGAGTGTGTTTTGATTAGAATATCTGAGTGATGGAAAATATCTAGTCCTGTTTCTATTTATATCAGAAAGAGAATTATGGTGAAAAAGCACCCATGAGACACAGTTTGTTTATCAAAAGAAAAGAAATAAAAGAAAATAAACTATCTCTCTTACTACAGTCCCCAATGGTCCTCAGCAGAAATATCACAACCTGAACAGGTTGTGTATCCCTTTCCAGAATTCCAAAATCTCAAATACAGTACTCCAGAATCCAATGTTGTGGGTGGCTGAGATAATGACACCTTTGCTTTATGACAGTGCTCACAAACTTTGTTTCATATACAAAATTATTGAAAATATTTAGGTATAAAATTGCCTTTGGGCTAAACGTATAAGGTATATACAAAAATAAATAAATTTCATGTTTAGACTTGGGTCCGATCTCCTAGATATCTTATTATGTATATGCAGACATTCCAAAATCTGGGGGGGGGGGGAAACAATGAAATCCCAAACATTTCTGACCCCAAACATTTCAGCTAAGGGAGATGCAACTTGTATAGTAAATGTTTCCGGCAACACACTGAAGCCAGGCTGTAGAGTCCTTTTATGAGGCCCATCTTCTGCTCCTCAAAACCTACATTCATTTTTTTTCAGAGTTTAGCTAGATTCAAAACCTACATTCATGATGGTCTTTGGTGACCTGGAGGCTTTTTTTCTGCCAACTATGATTTAAGAAATATTTCAGGGAGAGTAACACCAGCCAGGACAACAGCACAGAAGTAACATCTCACATGGTGTCACATGGCAATGGTCACTGCATCAACACATAAGAATTTTCATGTTTTTACATGGACCCCAACAGAAGGCCAGAACATAGAATTGGATGTCTACATAGAATGATTTTGCCAATGAGATAATGAACAAGAGACACCGTTTACCACACAGTCTCAGTGATATGGAATGAGATGGCATCCACAGTCTCAGAAACAATTCTAGCATTATTATAATTATTATAAATCGAGCCCTCCTCCCGATCGCCATCTTGAGGGGGAGAGAAGCAGGCCAGCAACAACAGGCCTCTGCCTGCAAAGAAGACAAGCCCTCCTCCTGACCACCATCTTGCTTGTCTTTATTGCATGTTGTTCAATGTTTATTTTTTTTTTGTAAGGTTGTTTTTATAATGTGTAAGTTTTAAACGATTTTGTGAACCGCTTTGATCACCTCGGAAAAGCGGTATAAAAATAAAGCATATTATTACTGTATTATTATTATTATTATTATTATTATTATTATTATTATTCAGGCTGACAAAGGGAGGGCTGTGATCTTCATGAACAAGCCAGAATACATACAGGATGCTGAAAGATGACAGACTAGCACAACATTATAAATAACCCTTTCTAAAGATCCCACTGATGAATATCTGAAGGAACTATACAGACTACTCAGAGAATTCTCCACTAATGGAAAACAGAATTCAATACAGAACAAAATTCAAATGGACACACCCCAAGAGCTCAAGTCAGGCATCTTCTATCTACTACTCAAAATACACAAAGAAGGCAATCCATTTTCCTCAGGAAATTAGTTTTATCCTTCACATAGCTTGGAGTATCGATGGCATATGGTCTGAGAATTGAGTCCATATAGCAAGATATGCCAACATTGTCTCAAGCACTAGAACTCTCACTGTTGGCATATCTTGCTATACAGACTCAATTCTAGACCATATGCCATCAATACTCCAAGCTATGTGAAGGATACAACTAATTTCCTGAGGAAAACACAGTCCATCCACAACCACCCATACAACACCATCCTAGGCACTATGGATGTGGAATCCCACACCAGAATAGACTACAAGCCATCAAGAACACCATCTGGGATGAGAATACATCAGAGCTGGCCGCAAAACTCTGCCACTTTGTACTTACTCATAACTACATCACTTTTAGGAATAATATGTTCCTCCAAGTCAGTGATGCCACCATCAGGCCTACAAGGCAGAGACGTGAAACTCTTGGATTTACAGGAAGCATTTGTCAAACTACAATGGCCACCTAAGGAGGTGAAGAAACAAAACAACAAGGCAAGGTTAATATCCTGGAACCATCTACTACAAGATAGAGCAAGGCATAAAATGACAGCACTGACCTTTGTTGTCAGTTCTCAGCTGAGACCACATGAATGTATCATCAACAGGCTACAACCAGTTCTGGAGAATGACATTTCACAATCTCCAAATTTTAAACAACTACTCATTTACAACAAGGTAGATAACATGGATGATAATATAGAACAATAATATGGAACAACCTACTGGAAGAGATCCGTCATTACCACCTTAGAAGCCTTTAAAAAGGCACTTCCGGTGAGCCTATCCACCTGACTTTTATAGCTGATTTTATGGAACATTCCCACTCTGACTTGATAGCATGGAAAATTGATGACAATTTGGCCTTTTTAGTGATTGGTAGTAATATTGTTGTTGCTTTACTGACTGTATTTTTAGATAATATTGTATTTTGTATTGTATTGTGGTTTTTATTCTTTACTGTAATCCTGCCTCAATCTGCAGGGGGAGGTGGGAAATACAAATAAAATATTATTATTATTATTATTATTATTATTATTATTATTATTATTATTATTTGATCAACAATTCTTTGTGGGGTTTTTAGTAAGACTATTTTTCTTTTGTAGCTGCACTATTGAAAGAAAACCATTATTAATATGCAAAGAGAAGCTCATAAAACCATTAATCTTCTTATATTTTCTAGTTTTCTCTGATAGATATTTTACCAAATTTATGGTGCTATCTTGCGGCAGTGACACCGCTAGGACTGGCATCATTGAGTGCAGTAACACATGGTGTTACCCACACATTAACATCCTCCCATACTGCACCATACAGAATTCTTAGTAACGTACTAATGTACTTTGTCCCAATGTTACTCATAAATCATAATTTCTGTATATCACTGTGTTGTGACATAAACAACTAACAAAATTACAAATCCCATCTGATCAGTAAGATTAGGAGAATGTACTAGGCAGTTGCATTAAAGTATTTTTATTCTTTTCTTGATTTTGCTGAAATGATCTACTCTGTAATTTGCAATTTGTACCTGTGCCTCCAAAACAAGATGGTTCTGCATGTAGAGATATCCTTTGGCTATAGAATTTCTTACTTAGAATAAAGTACTCTGTTATTCGCAAATTGTCTCTTTCACATGCCTTAGCTCAGAAAGACCTAACACTTCTCCCAAAACTAGGATGAGAGAGGGAAGCGCTTTTTACATTATGAGGAAGTTATGGTAGCTAGGGCGTTAGGACAGGTGTATTAAGGTGAACTGTGACTGAAAGAGCTGTGTGTTGCATTCTTTCACAAGAGACACATAGACAGCAGATGTGTTTTGATGTAATGAGAAATGATATGGAGAAAAGAGCAGGCTTCTGTGTTCTTTCCTCTCTTTCCCATCTATGGCCCAGTACATATGGGCCCTTTGCGATGCCCTCGTCATGTGCTAGGGTTGCCTGGGGGCGGAGCGTCCACAGGCCCTACAACCCTAGCATGTGACAAGGACGTAACAATGGTGGCACCCTGTATACATGGGCGCCACCATTGTTACATAAGCGCTGTGTGGCGTCCGCAAAGTGCCACACGGCACTGGTTATGCTGCTGCAGCTTTAAAAAACCCCACTTTTTGTGGGTTCTTTTTCCACCAGCGGGAAGCCACATGGTTTGATGGCTGTGGCTTCCCTCCGGCGGAAAAACAGGCACCAGAAGTCCGCCCTTTTTTGGGCAGTCTGTCCTGCACCTATGATACACTTTGAGAAGAAGTTTCCACTTTATGTCCAGACCACAAAATATAGTGAATTTTAGCTACTGTTTATTGAAACAAGCTAGCTTTGTAAACAATTCAATGTTTACATCAAAGGAGTCACAGACAGAATAGGCAAAGTGGTGAGGAAGCACAACCTGCAAATGGTTTACAAACTGATGAAGAAAATCCAGCAAATGCTTCACTCAGCCAAGGGCCAGGGAGACCCTCTCACAGCCGCAGGAGTTTACCACATACCATGCAGCTGCGGACAAGTCTACATAGGGACCACCAAACGCAGTGTGCAAACAAGAATCAAGGAACACGAGAGACACTGCAGACTGGATCAACCAGAAAAATCAGCAGTAACAGAACATATTATAAACCATCCTGGGCAAAAAATGCTGTTTGAAAACACTGAAATTCTGGACCATGCCAACAACTACCATGTCAGGATATACAGGGAAGCCATTGAAATCCACAAACACCTGGACAATTTCAACAGGAAAGAGGAAACCCTTAAAGTAAACAAGGTTTGGCTACCAGTCCTGAAAAACAGCAAGATCAAGACTCAACAAATGCAAATGTCCCAGCAGACAATGAGCACTATTCAAGCAGACACTAATCCTATTTTGCAGACCCTCCCACCCTGAGGCCTGCCATTAGCAACAGAACAAGACACATGCAAATCACTCTTGCCTTTCCAGGTCACACAATACATATACTCAACTCCTTTCCAGGCAAGCATTCTCTGAAGATGCCAGAGAAGTGCTGGCAAAATGTCAGGAAGAAACTCTTCTAGACCATGGCCACATAGCCCGAAAAACCCACAAAAAACTAATTCAATGTAGCTGATTTCACTAAGCCACCACGAAGGGTACTCATTTTTTTCTCTAGGTTTAGAAAGGAAGAAGCTTCTGGTCTCCTCACAACCACATTGGTGGAGGGAAGGAGGCAACCAAACTTATTCACATAATAAACCATAAATCTCTTCATGGTGCACCATAGCCATTTTCTCTTATGAAAGTCCTGTTGTGGAGGTCTGGATTAGTATTAAAGAATACTCAGGTATTTTACCTCTGTGTCCTTTCTGGGCCCTTTGCAATGGAATTTACTAGCAGCTGGTGTGCAAACATAACAGTAACATTTATCATGCACAGTCAATAGATAAAAAAGAATGAGGTAGGGCCATGGGGTGAAGCTATCACAAACTAATATGAAATATAGATCCTATAGCTAGTTAATAGTAATTCTATGATAGCTAAATAATAGGGGACTAGCCAGAGAAGAAAATCAATAACCAATCATGCCTGACAACTATGTGTAACTATGTGAGAGTACAAACATACACACGAAAAATAATACAGATTGCATTACTGCACACATGAGTTGCAAAATTTTAGTTCATTGGCCCTCAATAAACTTAGATTTTATATTCTGCTTCTTCATGGAACTAAACCAGGTTGAGGGTGGAGGACAATATATGTGGGTAAGGGGACCCAAGTAAATACAGTATTTATCAATCAGGATTGGAAAAAAATACATAGTAATCATTAGCCATGCAGACAAACAGCATAACAATTTAATGTGGACTGTACAATTGTGGTCTATTTAACAGGATGCCACCCTTGTTTTTATATACCCAACCTATCCAAATTAAGTAAAACAGCAGTCTCAGTTGTGATCCAGATCTGAAGTATATTTTAAGATATTCCTTGAAACTGATTTCTTTATAGCTTTTTACTGCTGCATGTGGTAGAACAGTCCCAGACAGAAATTTGATCAAAGCAGTACAGACTCATATTTGAAATGAGTTATCTGTATGTGGTGGGATTTTCATTCCAAGATTACTGTAGAAAAAGATCATTTACTTGCACAAAACAGCATATTCAAAACAGAATGGGCCAAAGCTATTATTTCTCATATGTGGACAAATCTGAATGGCTTCCTTGGGGGGAATACATCCAGGACAACATAAGATTGCAGTATTTTAATAGTTTCACATTATCTTTTCCCCTCTACGTCTCTCCAGTCCACTCCAATCATGCCTCACATGTATGTACAACTGAATGTGTGAGAGAGTACAAATGTTTCTATTGTTGTCCCATTGTTGAGCTCTGCTGACCAACAGCCCTGTTCAAGTTTTGTAAACTCAGGTTCCTGGTCTCCCTGATTAAATATATCCATCTGTAGTGTGGTCTTTTTCTTTTCATATTGCCATCCACTTTACTGTTATTAGCAATAGCAATGGCAAGTATATTTCTATACCACTTATCAGTGAACTAGCACTCCCTAAGCAGTTTACAACGTGTAAGTCAATTACTCCCAACAAGCTGGGTACTCAGAAGGCTGAGGGACTTTGGAGCCCTCCTCTAGGATCCAACTTACAATGTTGTGGCTTCAGTACCAGCATTTAGCTACTGCATCACCAGGGCTCCTTTTTATTGTTCTTTCAAATCATACATGTTGCCTCTTGATGCATTCAAAGTAAAATATCTTCAGTTTAGTCTCACTTCTAGTGAGAGTTCAGCCTTGATTTGCTCTAAGACTCTTGTCTTTTTGGCAGTCCATGTTATCCACAGAACGTTTCTCTAGTACCACATTTCATATGTACAAACATACACATGAAAAAGAATAGAGACTGCATGACTGAACTCATGATTTAAAAAATATTAACTCATTTGCACTCCATCCCAATTTAGTCTTTGAAAATAAGTAGCAAAGCAAAGCATGATACAAGTTGCTGTGTTTGGTTCCTTGGAGCAAGATTACCTGTCCTGGCATTCCCTCTGTTGACAGTCCCCTTCAGTGGCTCTGTTTATACAGTGCATTTCTGTGTGTTTTCACATTGATCTTGTTTCAAGCAATAGCACCATCACTGTTTATAATTTTAGCAGTATAGTTCTAGATTTATTTATTTTTTACAAAAGTATCTGTTGCAGTGAGCTCCTGTACTGGGAAGTCCCAGAGTAGTGAACCTGAGAGCTGATGTAGAAGAAAGTTTTATGTGAGGTTCCCATCTTCCCTTTCCCAGTCTTGTAGATTAAAACCAAATTGGAATGAACTATTGTGTGTTTGGGGGAGAGGGTGTCACCTTTCCTAGCGTCTTTTTCTGTGTTAAAGGCCAGATGAATTTTGGTTGGCAACTCCTCTGCCTGCACCTATACCATTAAAATATTTATATATCATAAACTAAGGACATATAACCTGGGAAAAATTATAGATAGTAGAATATAGACCCTAAGAATTATGACAGTGTCTGCTTTTTTTCTGTCTGAGAATAAAAGAAAGTGGCAGGGGATCATGTTTAGATTTTAAGTCTGGGAAGAATGCCAGAGGTTCCTTTAAATAATATGTAAAACCCCCCGCAAAGAATGACCTCAGATCAACCTGCGAGTTAGTACATTACAGACATCTGACAACAGGTAGTAAGGAGTAATCTAAAAGTGGGATGTGCACTAGACTCGAATATACAGAACAAAAAAGTAAGATCTAAACCTTTGATTGGACAAACAAGGCACTGGGTGGACATCAGAAGAAAATAAAAGAGTTAAGTCAGACCCATATAATGAAGCTGATTTAAAAAACCTCTCTGCGGGAAGAGAAGGCTACAAAAGAGAAGGCTTCCCCAAAAAAGTTCTTGATAGGGAACCACCCTAAAATGCTGATTCTGGTAAGGCTAGGAGTTATATGCTTCCATGTGATTAATGCAGTTAAGACTTGGTTAAGAATTGCTTAAGGTTTAATCCTGGGATGCTGGTGTGGCACAGAAGCCTGTTAGATTGTCAGATTTCTCAAACAGATGAGATTGTATTTTGTCATGGATAATTGTTTGATCATTAAGATGAAAGTTCAGATGAACATGATGGCTATATGATATAATATAAGATGCCTTACATGTAATGGTAAGGAATGGAACAAAGCTGAAGTGCCCAGACATTACCAAGTCCATGAGTCTCCCTGAAGGTAATGTATATGTATGTCCATATTAATGAGTATATATAATAAACCATCTAAAAGAGTACCATAAAAATATTCTGGAATTCAAATACTTGAAGAGATTTAAATTGACTGTTGATGTTAATCTGACCTGTCTGGTTTAACCACTGTTATAAATTGACTGACCAGAAGCTGATAAAAGAGCCCACGGACAGGACCTACAATTAGTTGACCAGTGGCAAGGACCCTAAATCCCTTAATTTAAGAGATAGGGGTGGGGAACCATGCCTGTTTCACTTGCTCTATTATGAAAGATAAAGTTATATTTAAAAAAAATTAAAAGGCAAAATTCTCCATCCAAATACTAAACAGATCTGACCTGCTTAGCTTCTAAGATCAGAGAGGATCTGGGACTTCAGCATATTTAGCCCTCTGTTTAAAAAAAAGCCTTGTCCTTTGCCTAGATTTCTTCAGAATACAGAAGAAAAGAAGGCAAAACAGCCTGAAACAACATCTGGTTGGCTAAATGTAATTTATCTTTTTTAAAAAATTGGGACTTACTGCAACAAATATCATCACCGACTGACAGATTTGCCCCATCTGGCAAGGCTCATTAAGACCTTTTCTCTTCATGGACTGTTCCCTAGAATTTATAGATACTATGATTTTGTGTTGAATTACAATCACATATTACACATTTTCCATAATGGAATTTTAGATTTCTTCTGTTACTGTAACGTGTAAGCAAATATTTATGATAAACACTGACCTTCGATATTTATGTTCACTATCTGGTTGACTCTTCCACTTCTTTTCATTTTTTATTTTTGCAAAATTCTCAGTAAGTATGCTAATAGGCTCCTTATTTGTTTCATGTTTGTATTTGGATGCATGGCATTTAAGGTATGTGTTCATGATGGGGGAGTATTAGGGCACTTACAAGTGATCCATTCCATTGATCAGATTTCACATTGTTTGGTTGTGTAGCTCAGAAGGGCTCATATAGAGGTGTTGTTATCCTCACAACAGCCCTGAGAAAAATGTTAGGTCAAACTACAGAAAAAGAGATTCCACCTAAACATTAGGAAGAACTGCCTAATGGTAAGGGCTGTTCAACAGGGGAATACACTGCTTTGGAGTGTGGTGGAGTCTCCTTCTTTGGAGGCTGGATGGCCATCTGTCAGTAGTACTTTATGTATTCTGCATGACAGCGGGTTGGACTGAATGGCCCTTGTGGTGTCTTCCAACTCTATGACTCTATGATGGTAAAAACTGGCTCTCCCACCATAGGACAGGAATTCAAACACAAATCTCCCTGGTTGCCTACTGTGAATGCAACAGTACATGCTGAAGAATCCTAGCTGAATTCTCCTCAGTTCCCTGTTCTGCTACAGCCTCCACACCAGTTTCAGAGTCCCTTGATTCTCAGAAATGACTTGGGAGAAGGGACACAGCTAACAGGTGTGGAGTGCAAGGTAAAACTACATATATTTTATTCTACAATTTTAATCTAGTTGTGTTTATCTATCTGTGGATACAACTATTTCGGGAAAGGCTCCTTCTTCTCATTGGGGAATCTAGATCCAGTAAAATGATCCTGATGATGGAACTGTGGAGGCTTTTGCTGATATCCATTTTCACTTGAGATCAACAATGTCACCTCCCAGTCCCATACTATTCTGGATAATATTCCCGACATTCTTGTAAAGGGGCAGAAGGGAGAACTGGCGAAAGCTGACTCTCCTGTTTCCCTAGCAGGATCAAAGTCTGAATCCAAGCCCGTATTCTAGAGCTAGTATGCATTGTTGTTGTGCATTTTCATGTCGCTTCTGACTTGTGACACTAAGGAAATCCTATTATGGGGTTCTCTTGGCAAGATTTGTTAAAAAGGGCTTTTCTATTGCTTTCTTCTGAGGCTGAGAGAATGTGATTTGTTCACCATCACCCAGGGAGTTTCCATGGCTCAGTGGGGATCTGAACCCTGGTCTCGAAGAGTCTGATACTGAAACCACAACACATTCTTTTCTCACCACATGTTTTCTTTCAAAGTTTTTCTCCCTTTCTCTCCCTCATATGCATGTTTTATTTCTGAATTGATAAAGAACCTGCCATCCAATAACGTTATATGTTTTTATAAACTACAAAGGGCTACATTTTAATAACTTTCATGTTTTTATTTGGAAAAATATGTATTTCATTATTTCTTTAGTACTTGATATAATATGCTAAGCACTAATTGTGAACAAATTCCTTCCTTCCTAGAAATAGGAACTGCAGGTCCAAAAAGAACAGGAGGCTACAGCATTTGTATATGTAGTGCAGCATATATATGTTCTTGCCCACAGTCAGAATGAGTATCAGCATCACTTATCTACTATAGAAGAACTGGATTTTAAAATACATTAACTTTTCATTGAACATTGGAGGGGAGCCAAACAAATCCTGGATTTGAACAAATGTGCTGTCTCAGCTTCTTGAAGAGCATAATGGATAGGCAGCCTCTCCAAGTGCTCATTAAAAAGGCTTCCAGTAAGTGACGTCTAGCAAAATTAGATGAGAAATAAATCAGTAAACTGCCTGGCATATATTTGGAAGCACAGGATAATATGCTCTATAGAACTGAGAACTAAAGTGAAATGTACACATACCTCAAGTATGTTGGGATGTTTGATGTGCTAATTACAGGGACAGTCTGAAACTATGTGTATGTTCCTGAGTGATATGTGTATTATTGGGGATGATATTTTAAAGCCACTTGTAGCAATTGCTGAAAATGCTTATGGAATAATAATATTGAAGAAAAGAGTTGGGTCAAACATAGATCTGAATTTATTGGTAGACCCCTGGATAAATTGCAGTGTTTCTAATTCTTTATTTTTATGTTAACTTCTATAACAAAATGACTCCCCTGTCTAAACTTATCCTATTGAAATGAAGAAAAACTGGCACAATTGGGAGTGATTTTGTGTATGGAATGACAGAGAACTCCACTCAGTTCTGGCACTCAAACTCAGAGGTGAAACCGACAGCAGCACACCATCAGTCTGCTGGGAAACTGCACAGCCAACTGTACATGTGGTGGATCCATAGCATTTTGGCAGTGCACTGTTTACAATGCATTTAGACATGCTGCACTGAAGAAATGCTGAAAAAACTCTGCAATGGCAGCAAAGGCACCCTTTCCCTGGCACAAAAAGTCATGGCTTTCTGCCACTCCTTTTTGCTCCAGGAAAAGGCCAGGATAGGGGCATGGCGTGTGGTTGCCACGGTCCCAACCCGGCAAGCAAAGTGATGGCAAGAAGCCACTCCTTCAGGGCGGTATGTTTCGCCTCTCAGTTCTTGAAATCTGGGACTTCTCAACTACAAGGCAGGAAGTGGTATAATTTTTCCTGACAGTTAGGTAACTTTTATCACATGGGAGGCATTCTTGTAACTCATTAATCCTATGGATAAACGGGGTTTAAATCCTGGGAATATCCTGCAAAAATGGGATTGTTTTCAGACACTTCAGGCTAATTGAGCATTAACGCGACATTAACCCATGCTTATAGATGAATTGTCCAACCAATGATAGAGCTTTACTCTATGATTTGTTTATTGTAGGATCAGAAGGAGGGAGGGTGCTTTTATAAATGTTAGTTTTATTTCCAGGTTGAAACTCTTCATGGGAAATGTTGAACTACAAGCAGACCAGAGTTTTCTCTCAGTATGGGTAAAATGAATGCCATAGCATTTTCTGCCCAGATAAAATATTTTTTGATTTTAATGTTCCTTTAGTGGCTAGACACCACTGTTCCATATTATAATAATAATTAATAATTTGTTTTATTTATATACCGCTATTCCAAAGATCATAGCGGTGAACAGCAAGTAAGCTAATTAGCAAGTAAGCTAATTTGCCCCCAACAGTCTGGGTACTCATTTTAGCGACCTCGGAAGGATGCAAGCCTGAGTCGAGCTTGGGCCCTTTTGCTGGTCTTGAACTCGCAACCTTGTGGTTTCAAGTGAATGGCTGCAGTACAGGCATTTACCCGCTGCAACCACCAGGGCTCCTATTAATATTCATTTTATCACCAGTGCTTTCCTGCTTACACTGGAGGCCACAAATTCATGATAAGCCAGAGGTGAATTGCATGTTGTGTTACATTGATTTGCTTTGCTTTGCAGATTACTTGTCATTTCTTGCCAAACAGCAAGCCCACCCATGAAATGAAAAAATTATGTGGCAGGTTTATCTTCCTTCTTTTCTTTTCTTTTCTTTTAAAGGGCAGCTTTTAAAGGGAAGCCATTATCCACATCTGGTCTCTTCTCAGCTTTATAAAGTTTCTTGTGTTACACTTCTGTGCTCTGCTGAATATAGCAGAATTTTTGCAGGACAGCCATTCTTGTAACTCATTAATCCATTCTACATTCCATTTGGTTTAAGGCTTTCCTTTTCTTCCTTCTGCCCCAAAGTAGAAGATTTTTAATCAGAAAAGATTAATTGTACTTGATGTCACTTAATATTTTAAGACATCTTTATTAGCAGCAGTATTATTTCAATAGTTTTCCTCCTGGTATTTTATCTGCAACAAGTTTAAAGAACAGAATAGATTATAAATCTCAATAAATACATAGCCCAGAATCTAACCAGGTACATTTGTTGTCAAAGCAGTTAAGGGGCATCACCTCACTCACCACAGTCTCCTGTGTGAATCAGGAAACTGGTCCATGCATCTGGGACCAGCATGGACCATGGTTACAGTGGTGGCACTCAAAGGTCACATGCAGCCCATGGCCCACACTTTTCCTACCTTACAATTATTGAGAGGAAGGAAGACAGGGTTCTCTTTAGTTTATCCTTGCATGTGAGGATGAAATACTCAAGAATTTACATCCCTAGCTTGGACTCACTACTCATTCTTGGCATCCTTCCCCAAACCATTTTCTTGAATGACATAATTGTCTTCAGGTGGAACTAGCCTAGCTGAGTCTCCACCTGGCACAGTCACTAACTGCCTCTACTACTAATAAATACAGTTTCAGTAAAATACCCTCATTATCCCTATACAATTATAATTACAGCTCTTTTCATTTATTGCATGGCCATAGCACACTGCATATGCAGAGATGCAGAAAGAATAAATAACAGAAGTTGCTGTTCATTTGCATTAACATTCCATTATTGTACAGCCAAAATCCTGTTTATATACAGGTAATTTGGGCTCTCATAACAACTCCAATCCTGATTAAAAGCATACTTTAGCTGGCACATTTGCTCATAAGTAGGCAGAATCACCTAGAAGCAAATGAAGACGTTTGCAAATGATTGAAGCTTACAGTTGTTTTAGCTCACAAACTAGACTGTTCTATTAATTTACAAGGATTTACGTTCTCATTTTCCTACTGCTTACAGTTCTCCTATGTTTTATATCTTTTTGTCTCCCTAAATGGCTTCTGAATTCCCTTCCCAATCTGATGCTGCAGTAGAACTCATACAGGTTAACATTCAGATTCACCAGTATTATATTACTTTACCTTATAGACTGTTTTCATTATTTGTTAGTCTGAAGCTGCTGCCATACTGTAGAATTAATAGATACAGCCTTACAGGGACGTAGCGGAGGGGGGGGGGGTTTCTGGGGGCCCGGCCCCCCCCTTCCATTAGAAAAATGAATGGTGTGTGCTGCTGCGCTGCCACACCCAAGCCCCATTATAATGGTGGCACTTAGTCTGGACCCCCCCTTCCTAAAATCCTAGCTACGTCCCTGAGCCTTAGGTAGCATAGATGTATTTTTTTAACTAGCTAAATAACTAGCTAAGGTGGATCCAAAACTTTGGACATAATATGCACATGGATGTATGAGAAAAATGTGATTGAAAGATATACAATTTACCTTGTGCTGTAATTTAAAAGAAAACCTATATATGTTGATGTATAGGTGGTATCTAACCTCAAATAAACTGTCAAAAATGGCCCAGAATGTTTCAGTTCAGTGTTGGGGATATCAAGGTGAAGATAACTCCTTTTTTCACTTGGGGTAGACTTTTAAGAAGGCAAAAAGTTACAGGTCTAATATTTACATGGTAATTCAAACATTCTAAAGTTAGAATGTTTCCAAAAATGTTTCTGTAGGGCATTATTGATAAAGAACTAGATAGCACACACAACTCCCTTATTCAATATATGGCAACAGCAGCAAAAATATTGTTTGCTCAAACTTGGAAATGGACTGAAGCATCTATGATGGAAGAATGGATTGTTAAGGTTGCTCAGATTAAGCCCAAATGGCCAAATTAACATAAGTTCCAAAGGACAAACCAATTAAAAACATTTTGAAAGATTGGAAACTGTTTATGACTTTTGTTTGTTTTTACAATAAGAAATCTAACAATGTAATAACATGTGGCTATGGTAATTGTAGCAGGATTATTTACTTGAATCTGCAATGGTAGAATAATATGTTTTCTTCTTTATTTTCCTTTTTATTACAGTCGGGTGGGGGTCAGAGTCTTACTGTATATTAGTAATACGTTTCTCTTATTTCTCTTCCCCATCTCTCTTCCTTCCTTCTCTATTCTTTTCTTCTGTTTCTTTATATTTGATTGCATATTGTTTTGGTAGGAAATTAGACTGTGCTAAAACCGACAAAAATAATGTGAAAAGGATTCAAATAGGAATGAGTGGTAGCATCCCATTGTTGTAACTTATATAGTAATCAGTGCATCTGTACATGCTAAGATGCACTCTGTAGTCTCTGATCCTGTTGCATGATGGTGACCCATGCCTTTCATGCCCGGAAAACTGTTGCACTGAGGCTTACTCATGACTAACATTTTGGTGGTGTTGGTGGAATGTGCAGCCCATAGTGGAATCTAGAAGTGGTAGAAAGACTAGCACCTCAACTTGCCAAAGTTGCCTGTCCCTGCATTATGTGCTACTTCCTCAACATATTTCTTGAACATCTGTATGCTCAAGTTGAAGTTCTCTGACATTTATAACTTCTCTGTAACCCGGTCTGGATGCACAGCAAGAAAACTGCCTTACACTGTGTTAAAAATACCTGAATAACTACAACCTGGATCTTCAGCCTTGTGAATTTTATTAGAATAGGCTAACACAGCTGTTTCATTGTTATATGCACACAAGTATTTAAAAAAGCATCTGATTATTTGTGTTTGCTTACTTATTTAACATTTGTGAATTGTCTTTTTTTAATTTGTTACTGTTGTTGTTCACCTTCAAAATGTTCTTGACTTATGGCAACTCTAAGGGGACCCCATCACAGGGGTTTCTTGACAAAAGTTGTTCAGAGGTGGTTTGTTTTTGCCTTTTTCTCAGGTTGAGTGTGATTTGTCTAATGTCACCCAGTGGCTGAACAGGCATTTGAACCTTGGTCTCCAGGGTCATAGCCCAATGCTCAAAACGCTATTGCATGCTGGTACCATGCTGGCTTTATCTCTGGTTTGCCTATATTATTATTATTATTATTATTATTATTATTATTATTATTATTATTATTATTATTATTTTAGCTTGCAGGGATTGGGATCAGGTCCTTCAGCATCTGATGTCTTTGGGAATTATTTTTTTTTTTTTGCAACTGTGATAAACTGATACAATTGTGAAAGGACAATACAGTCAGCTCTTGCCATCTGCAGGCTTGCTATCTGCTGATCTGAGCATCCATGGATGGCTCTGCCCCATTCACACCAATGGCGGTGTATTCATGTGGCCATGCCAGTGTGGCTGCACACACTGAGCTGCCATTGGCAACAACAGGACTTGAGGTCCCATGTTTTTTGTTAACTTTAGGGGAGGGTTCTGAAACGGATCCTTCGTGGATACAAAGGGATGACTGTATTTAACAAAGCTGAAGGACAACAGCCCATCAGCATCTCCTTCAATTTGATTGGGAAGTTTTTTTTTTAAAAAAAAATGGTGAGTTTTCACAGCTAATAAAAAGAAAGTCCAAAGATTTTTAAAACTCTTCTATGAAACACATTTTTTGAAAAAGTAATCTGGAATAAAAACTGAATATGTTCTGAATGTTTTCTCATTCCTTCCTAGCATGAGCACAGATTGCTTAATGTAGTATGAAATGAAAAACTGGACTTGAGCTCATTTGTATCTCAATACATAATCTTAAATTAATGGAATAACTAGTTTCACATCATTCTTTAACAGCAGATAGCTGTTCAGTGGACTCTATCACATTTTATATGGGACAATTAACAAACTGAAGTGCTAAAAAATTCCCACCATCCTCATCCTTTGCATAATATTTAAGGCAAAACATCATTTTGCAGGGACAAGTAATTCATTCTAATATAATAAAATAGTTTAGGATTGGGATGGGGGCTTGAGAATGGGGATTATTTTCGTTTTACTTGTTTTCCTCTATTAACTATTACAGATCTTGCTTTGTTAATTTTATTGTTGCTATAATTACCATGTATTTTGGTTATTTACTGCTATTGTTAATCACTATTTTATTTTATTATTATTGTTTAACGCATTGCAATGTTACATTTGTTTTTTTAATTCATGTTTATTGTTATTGCCTTGTATTATCCCCTGTGTTGTAAGCCGCCTGGATTCCCAGTGACTGGCCGGCATATAAATAAATCCTATGATTATGATTATTATATTAATGTCTATTATATAATATTAATATTAGCTCTTTTTGTGCATGTGAGTGGTGACTTTAGTTTAAAAATAACAAATGTATATTGGTTTCTGGTCTTCTACAGGAAGGCATAATGCCATAGACTCTTGCAGTGAAAGCTTCTGGAAAGAGGAGCAGAGGGATCCTGCTTGCTGTCTCATTCCATGAGATATTTCCTACTTTATGAGTATCTGAGCACATTTGTAAAAACCAGATGGTTTGATCTTTACTTAATGTTTCCTGGGTAGTGCACTACTCATTCTAGATAGCCTAGTATGTGTATTCTTGGATATTTAAAAAAAAAACACCATTCATTGGAAAGGCAGCTAGCTCTTTCAATAAAGGGATGCAGAGGGCTGCCAGTAACGATTCAATCTAACCTTGTTTAGTAACTTTGGTAATTGAAAATTGCCTGTGCCAAATGTTATTGTCTGTTCTAACCGAAGCTAGAACTAATTTGCTAATTAACTCATAATGTTATCAACTCACTAGGGCTTTCCTCCTGCCCTTTATAGTGGGATCACAGGATGGCATATAAATAAAACAATTCCACATTAAAATAATAACATAATTTATACAGAGCAGTTCCTGACAGAGAGAGGAGGAGGAGAGAAGGAGCTGGGCAGCCATTTTGAGTGATGACTGATTTAAAAAAAAAACCTCTAAGAGAGCGTGCTAGTTGCTGAGGGGGTGGAGCTTCTGTGAGTCACATCTGTGAGTCACTAAGGGGTGGAGCTAGCAGACTAGCTCTATATAACTCCTTCCAGAGTCTCTTCAGAGCTGTTCCTGCAAGAGAAGAGGAGGAGGAGAGAAGGAGCTGGGCATCCATTTTGAGTGGTGACTGTTTGAATTTTTTTAAAAAAATCTCTAAGAGAGTGTTGTTGTTTTTTTTAATCCAAAGAAATCTACAGCAGAGGCAGCAGGTGAGGAGCAAACCTTTAGTCAGAACCTTGCCCTTAAGTACAAGCTAGCAGCCAGGACATTTTAGATCTGATCCTAACCAACAAGGATGACTTGGTTAATGGGGTGCAAGTGGTGGGATCCTTAGGTGGAAGTGACCATGTTCTCCTGGAGTTTGTTATACAGTACAGTGGAAAGGAGAAGCCAGGCATAGTCAGACACACATCCTAGACTTTAGGAGAGCAGATTTCAGTAAACTTAGAGAAGTATTGAGGGTGATCCCGTGATCAGAAATACTAAAAGAGAAGGGAGTTCAGGATGGATGGGAGTTTCTCAAAAGGGAGATACTGAAGGCACAATTTCAAACAGTTCCAGTGGGAAATAAAAATGGGAAGTGTCCCAAGAAACCAGGATGGATGACTAAGGAACTTTCAACTGAGCTAAGTTTGAAACGGAACATGTATACGAAATGGAAAAATGGGGAAATCACAAAAAAGAATTCAAAGAAATAGCAGGCATGTGTAGGGGTAAAGTCAGAAAAGCTAAAGCACAGAATGAACTCAGGCTTGCTAGAGAGGTTAAAGACAACAAAAAGGGCTTTTTTGGATATGTCCGCAGCAAGAGGAAAAAGAAGGAAATGGTAGGGCCACTGCGTCGAGAGGATGGCAAAATGTTAACAGGGGACAGAGAAAAGGCAGAATTACTCAACATCTTCTTTGCCACAGTCTTCTCAGAAAAGGCAAAGGGTGCTCAACCTGAGGATAATGGAGCAGAGGACAGAACAGGGGAATTTCAGCACAGAACAAGTAAAGAGTTAGTACAGGGATACCTTGTTAATCTAAATCAATGTAAGTCTCCACAGGGACGTAGCCAAGGGGGGGTTCTTGGGGTCTGGACTCCCCCTTCCGTTAGATATAATGAATGGTGTATGCTGCCGCGCCGCTGCACCGAAGCCACATTATAATGGTGGCACTTAGTCAGGACCCCCCCTTCCCAAAATTCTGGCTACGTCCCTGGTCTCCAGGACCAGACTAACTACATCCAAGGGTATTAAAAGAACTGGCAAATGTAATATCGGAGCCATTGGCAATAAGCTTTGAAAACTCCTGGAGAACAGGAGAAATCCCAGCACTGTACTAACATTTTCAACTACAAGTTAACTGACAAGAAGAAGTTAAATGATTTCAATTATGTGTTTATGATGGCAAATTCAGTTTTTTAATCTGTAATATTTAACATTATCACATTTTCAAACATAACATTCCAAGTTGAAGCATGCAGGTTCTGGTTTCCATTTGGCCTGATAGTTTGTTTCCAACTGGCCAGGGAAGTGATACACAAGATTAGAAGTTGTTATGAAACACTTGTCTCTTGTTATGCAGAAAAGTTGGAAGGTTTTAGCATGATGGTTACAAAGTGTTCAATAAACAGTCAAATGATTATCAGAGCTGAATGTGCATAGTTTTTTTTTGCTCTGTATTACATACAGTGAGACCTCCACATTTGCTAGTGTTAGGAGCACACATTAAAAACACCTTTTTAAAAAACCTGTAAGAACACCTCTCTAGCAGTTTCTAGGTCCTCCAGCACAACTGTACCCGCTTTGATCTGCCAGGAAAAGCAGGCTATAAATAAACAGTTTATTATTATTATTATTATTATTATTATTAGCATCAGCCAGAAGTTTACCATAGGCTTGTTCTGGAGGACCTATAAATGCCTAGAAAAGTGTTTTTCTCTAGGAATCTCTAGGTCCTCCAACATGACTTTCTGGTCAACTTCCACCAGAGGCATGCTGAAGGATCTAGAAAGAACACACTGTTCAAATCTGCAAATAATCAAATACGCAAAAAGACAAAGCTGCAAATGTGGGGACGGACTGTATTCAACAAATCCTGAAACCAGAGTGTTATTCAGAAAAGTTGGTAGGTCATGGAACAGAACTGCTATTATATAGAGTCAGATCATTGGTTTTTTTAAAAAACCTAGTTATATGAGGTCCTGTGGTGGCAGCTCCCCTGAGTTTCAGGCAGGATTATTTCCTAAAGTTAAAGGTAGTCCCTTGACATGAATGTCTAGTAGGGGGTGATGATCATCTCCATTTCCAACCCAAAGAACCAGCATTGTCCAAGGACTGCTCTGGTGGTCATGTGGCCAGCATGACTGCACCAAACGCTGTTACCTTCCCACTGAGAAGTGGTAACTGTTTATCTACTTGCATTTGCCTGTTTTAGAACTGCTAGGTTGGCAGAAGCTGGGACTAGTGATGGGAGCTCATCCCATCATGCAGCACTTGGGCCTCGAACTGTCAATCTTCTGATCTTCCAATCATCAGAACTGGCACTTAACCAGTAAGCCCTAGTCAAAGATCCTTGATAGTCACTGAGATATTCCACAAACTCTGCTTAGCTTCCAAACCCAGACAGGTTCAGGGTGTTCAAGGTCATATAGTGGTGGCAGGAAAACCTTGTATTTGTTCTCTGTGCAGTATAATGTGAGCCGGTGTGGTGTAGTTGTTTGATCATGACTCTGGGGGACTAGGGTTCAAATCTCGGCTCAGCCATAGAAACCCACTGGTTGACCTTGGGCAAGTCGCACATTCTCAGCCTCAGAGAGACGCAATTGTAAATGCCCTCTGAACCATTTTTTTGCCAAAAAATAATACGCCTGTGGATAGTCGCATGTTCTCAACCCCTCACTGTTTTGGTGGATGAGATTCTGTTCCTTTAACATCTTCATGAAAGAGAGAGAGAGAGGCATATACATATTGAAGCCCAGCCCTACTCAGAGGTAATAATGGGGATGGGAGGAGGAGGAGGAAGAGAGTCAGCTGTACTTGTTGACGCAGCTGTTAAAGACACACACAAGAGCCTTGCTTGGAGGGGGGGAAAGGTGGTGGTGGCTGCAAAGGACATCCAAGGCAGCCAAACAAGGCTTTTGTTGTTTCCTTTCCTATTTTTTAAAACATTTCCCTCCAGTGAATCACCCCACTTGCAAAACAATTTTGGAGAAGATCCCAGTCTTTTTGCTTTGCTGTTGCTGCTTGTTTCTCAAGTTCTCCTTGTAGAAGAGGAAGATGAGCCATTTGTTGTTCTGGGTGGAAAAGCAGTTTCCAGCCCCCAAGTCCTCCTTTTCCAGGACGTGTCCTACATTTCCGCCTTCTGTCCCAGGAGGCATTTCCAATTGTCTTTCATTTGGAGCCTGACTAAGAACCACTTACAGGAGTGTTTGGAGTTTTTGTGATGTCCTCCATTTTGCTGGAATGTCCTCCTTTGTAGTTAGGACATCTGGTCAGCCTGCTTCAATGCTAGTGCTTGCTTGCTTTCTCCCCCCCCCCTTTTTTTTTTTTGCATTGCAAGCTGCTAGAAGTGATGCAATGGCGCCTTTAAGGGGGGGCTCCTCGCCTGCCTTCCGCACATGCTCAGCTCTTCTTTTGTGTGCTAGTTTCTCTCTCTTGATGCTCCTTTGCAAAAGCTGGAGAGGAGGAGGAAGCAAGCAAGCAAGGGGAGGAAAATAAAAAAAGGGAGGAAGAAAGGGGTTGCATTGCTGCTCCTTTTCTTCTCTGGACGTTGTACCAGGGCAAAAAAAGTGTCCTCTTGGGGCAGGGACTTTGCAGGGGGCAGTGGTATTGTTGGTAATGAAATAAGGGAAAACCACCAGCTCCCAGTTACTCCCACTTTGTGGCTCTGAAACCTGCATCCTTTTGGGTGCAGTTGCTCCAGCAACCGGGATCCTGAAGTGGGAGCAAGGGAGGCGGGTCTCCATCTGCATCTACCAGGGTGACCAGACCCGTCCTCATTTCCCAGGACCTGTCCTCCATTTGCCCCCTCCTGTCCAGGAGTGATGCCCAAACGCCCTCCATTTTGAGCACGATTAAGGAGCATGAATTTATATTGCTAGGGTGTTTTGGATAAGGTCCTCCATTTTTATTGACTGTCCTCCCTTTTGAGCATGGGTTTACATTTAGTGTTTTGAGCTTTTTCCTGGGTCTGGTCCTCCATTTTTTTGGAAGGCCCTCCCTTTGAGCATGACTAAGGAGCTTGAGTTTTCATTTCTGGGGGTGGTTTGAACTTTTTATCAGGTCCTCCATATATATATATATATATATATATATGTTTCCCTCGAAGGTCCTCCATTTTGCAGTGCCTGGTCCTCCTTGGTGGTCACATATATATATCCTCCATGTTTTCTTGACTGTCCTCCCTTTTGAGCATGGGTTTACATTGACATGAGTGTTTTGGGCTTTTTCCTGGGTCAAGTCCTCCATTTTTTCCCTGGAAGGTCCTCCCTTTAGAGCATGAGTTTACATTCCTAGGAATGTCTTGAGCTTTTTCACCAGGTCCTCCTGGAAGGTCCCCCGTTTTGCAGTGCCCGGTCTTCCTTGGTAGTGATGAGGACATATATATATATATATATATCTGGTCACCCTGAGAAGAAGCTTGCCTCCTCCTGTTAGCAGAGAAGAGAGGGAAGGAGAGCCCTGCTGGGCAGCTTTTAAAGCAGCAAACACCAAAAGAGAGAAAGAGAAAAAGAAAGAAGAGGGGGAGGGATTTAAAACAGAGAAGGGGGGGAGAAGAAGAAAAAGGAGGAGGAGGAGGAGGAGGAAGAGGCGGGATTGAGCCCCCCCCCCTCTCCCCCCCACCCGAGAGAGAGAGAGAGAGAGAGAGAGAGCAGATTACAATTAGCCTTTCTTAAAATGGCTGCTTCCAAACTGTCAGCTGGGACAGGCGAGGAGGGCTTTTAACTCTCTGGCCCTTTCCTTTCTCCCTCACAGACCCCCCTCTTTTGCAGGAGGAGGAGGAGGAGGAGGAGGGGGTAGAGGGAAGGCCTTCTTCTCCTCCTCCTTCCCCTTGGTTTTGGGATGCTGAGGGGCAGCAGGGGCTCTGGCTGAAGGGAACATTTGCAGGCTCCCCTCAGCCTCAGCCTCCTTCTTCCCAAGGGCAAACCCTGCTCGGGTCCTGGGATCTGTTGTTGTCTGGGGCGTTCTCCGGTGGGAAGGAGAGGCGACAAGGTCAGGAGGCGACGAGGGTCCATGGAAGGAGACCATGAGCCCTGAGAACGAGGAGGAGGAAGAAGAGGAGGAGGAAGAGGTGGTCCCCAGGAGGCTTTCTACCTGGAGGAGAAAGGAGAGGAAGGCTTGAGAGAAGAGAGCTTTGGAGAAAAAGCAGAAGATAAAGGCTTGCTGCACCCCACTTCCCTGCCTCCTTCAACGCCCCAAATCATCTCTTTTTTTCTGAGGACTCCTCCATCCCTCCCTCCCTCCAGCCTTTCCTTCATCCCTCTCTCTCTCTTTCTTGCACCTTCCTCCTTGCTCTCTTCACCCTGACCTGGGTGATGCTCCTGGAGTAGCAGGGATTGCTTTCCTCCTCCTCCTTGGATCTGCCCAAGGAACTGGGTTAATCTGCCTTCCTCCATCCTGGCTCCTCCTCCTTATCATTTTCTTCTTCATCATCACCTTCTTCTTTTCTGGTTGCGGATGCCCTCTTTGGCCAAGATGTGGGATCCTTTGGGGAAAGCCCTGGGCAGGATAGGAGGAGGCCCACCTGTGATCCTGGGCCCCTCCTGGAGACCCTTCTCCTGCCCCTCTTGCTGCCCCTCTGCCTTCTTGGAGGTCAACAATTGGCTGCTCTTTTATGGATTACTCTACCTGGTGCTCTATGCCCAAGTCTCCCAGTCGACGAAGGCTTGTGAGAGGACCTCCTGCTTCTCTGGGCGATGTGTCAATGCCACCTGCCTCTGCGACCAGGGATGGGTAGGAGACCAGTGCCAGCATTGCCAAGGCAGGTTCAAGTAAGTCTTTTGCCCTTCAGGCTTTGTTTATATTCAGGGGATCAAAGAAGTTGACCTCTTCCAAAAAGTAGCAATGCTGCGTGCCAAGAATCCTCTACTAGATCAGTGGTCTTGCTTCTAGGAGGAATCAAACAGGATCTCATTATTGTGGCTCCCTTTGGGATGTTCTGATGTAGCCTTGTGATGGCTTTGTGGCATGAGTGCCTTTCCTTTGGACGACAACAAAAATGTAAATTACATTGAAATTGCTTTTATTTTATTTTTAGCATTTTTTCTCACACAAGCTGCTTTTTCAAAGTTTTGTAGAAAGGTCCATGCTGCTAATTTGGAATTGCCCAGATGTGTTCAATGCTTATCCCACTCTCGAATGGTTATCTTGTCTAAGAGGTATTTGTATTTTTCATTGATAATTTCAGAAATGTGGGTCTGCTAAACCTGAATGTGACTGGGGGCAATTCATTTACTTTTCCATGTTTCTTTTAATTTTATTTTAGCACTTGGGAAATGGAAAGGGCAACATTTACTTGGAATTTTAAAGTTAAAATGTAACAGTGGGATAATAGCTAGCTGGTAATAAAGATAGCATTAATGGGGATAGTATTGGCATTTTGAAGCAGCTGGAAAAATAGATATTAAAGGCTGATTTACCAATGGTGTTTATGGGTGAGGTGGGTATGAATGACAGACTAAAAGTCAAGGGGTCAGGAAGTTCATATTTGGATGATTACGTTTTTTGCTTGTCTCATAGCAATGCTCTCTGTGAGTTCTTGCTGTATACCTCTTAGGAGATCTTAGGAGCTGGTACTGTAATGTAATTCCTTGGAGAGGGTTACCTTATCAGAGTATTAGTTGTGTGCTACCTTCTAGGTTGGTACCACGATTTCCTGCTATATAACATGTCTAACCTTCCTGGGAGGCTGTAGTTAATGATTAGAATAATCAATATGAGATGTCAGTACAGTACTAGTATGCATCTGTCAAGGGGATTTTCTTAATTGTTTAGTATTAAAGGATTCCCTTGCACACACACAACATTTGCATAAGTAAAGTGAAACTGACAGGTGGCATGTTAAAAATATGTATATTTGAATAATAGCTACATGTATTTGAGCACTCCCCATTAACAAGTATTAGGAATTATTAGGCTGCTTATTGAAGTCACCTTTCTCCATTAGCAGAATAGCAATAGCAGTGTTCTAATCCTGGGAGCTTGAAGATTTCCCTTAAAATGAAGTACACCTGCCACTGCTTCTTTCACCCCTATGTCGAACACCTTAAGGTGTTACAGACGTCTGTATGTTGGATTTGAGAAACCAATTTGCAAACCTCTGTAAAAAATTATTCAGACGGAGTCCAGTAAAGTTTATCTGAGAGAAAAGTCTTACACTTAGCACAGTGTTTTGTTTATATGTACTACTTGTAAACAAATCTGGTTGTGTATTTGAAGGACACTCAGAGTGAAATGCATTCCAGATGAAGGGATATGCAAGGCTTGACTCCAGAGGATTCATTTAATGACTTAGTACTGAGGAACTGATGTAACTCAGGAAGTTTGGGATTCATGGAAGATTTATCATGGAAATAGTTATCTTAACTATTAGAATGAAAACATGTGGGACGTAGTATGATTTTCTAACAGTGACTGACAAGCTTGTGTTTGACCATCCAGCATTGATGTGGAAGACACTGAGAACTACTTTAGCAGATGTATTAGGATCTCTGTTAATCTGCTGGGACTAATGCAGCAACAATTCATGAATTCAAAATACTTACTTTGCTGAGATTTTTTTTTGTGCGTGTGTGCATCCTAAGGTGACTCTATGAAGTTCTGGGATTCCAGAACTTGCCCAACACGTGTACTTCATATGTTTGGCAATCAGACCCTTAACCTGGTTCAACTAAAGTCCTTAAAATTCACTTAACTGTTATCCTATTCAGTGAGTACTTCCCCTTCCCTATAGTGTCTGTATAAATGAGTAAGGGGAGAAGACATTCTTTCAATTGTATTTTAGATATTGCCCAAATTGGATCACATGGTTTGTTAGATATTTTAATATAAACACAGGCTTGTTTTTAATACATTGGTACTGTCTTCAGATTTCACTTCAAAATAAGATTTTTAAAAACCATGTAGTTTATGAAATGTTCAGCGGAGAAATACTTTGAAGATATTATTTTGAAGTGTGGTGTATGTAAATTTAATGTTAAAAATATTTGAGTAACTAGTAAAGTTTACTGTCTCTTCTACGATCTGTCAAAGAATTTAGTAAAATGAGTCTCTTGTTCTGATCCACTTACTATCATACCCTGTCCTTCATATTGAGAGGTTGTGCACATAGGTTATCATGAAATGAAATGAGTGATTGACAGTAGCAAGCACCACTGGCATTGACACTAGGAAAATAGGGGATATGGGTATTATTAATTCTCATGTGAGGTTTTTTTCCTTAGCTGAAAAACAGTAACTTAGTAGGTAAGCATCAGCCATGATTGATCAATCTTGGTAAGCATGTGTCAAAGTTAATTGACTGATTCCATGGCAACCTAGCATTTCCTCTGCAGGGAATTTGTTAAAATGGTACAATTATTCTTTAAATGCTGCTGAGGGATGGATTAAAGATAAATGGCGAGGAAGAAACAATTGGGGTTCAAGACAGTAAGATTTTCTACTTGTCTCATCTCTACAAACTGGTACACTTTCGTGAAATATTATGCTTCAGAGCTGAACCTTTCTGCTGCCAAATATGAACTAGAGAGGACCTTTCCAGAACTGAATGAATATAATGATTAGCATACAAACTGGAGGGAGACATGAACAAGGCTCTGAAGACATGGATTGTGCAGCATACAGACAAAGGAGATATTGATATTTTATGTAAATTAGAATATACAGGTGTCTTCTCAGCTCCTGTTGAGCTTTCTTGACCTTCTAATGTAAAATAAGTAATACTGTGGTTCTCTATGTGCTTTATTTATATTTGTGAGGTTCATTGTGTGCAGCAACAAAAGATTACCAATAAAAGAAAGTCTTTGTCTTTGCATCAGATTTTCAACTTGCAAATGGACTGAATCTTTTTATTGTCAATTCAGTACAGGATGCTCATATTGAAATATGGAATGTCTTGTTTCCCCCTTTGTTTCTATAGGCCATCTGCCCCAGGATGCCCATGTAACTTCCTTGCTTGCTTGCTAATAGCAGGACAGTATTATTCAGGTGCTGGTGAAGAATTCTGGGAGACGAGTTATTTAAGATTCTTGAATAACAGCCATATTAGCAGCAGGAAAACAAGTGCTGCATACAATCACAATTTTTTAAAAGCTACTTTTTTTTGAGTGCAAAGTATTCCAGGCTGATCTGCAAAAATTTGAATAAAATTTATACTGAAATGTTCTTTTCTTAACAGCTTTTTCATCAAATGTATCAGGTGAACTCAGAAGGTGGCAAAGATAGAGATGCAAATAGGTGTTTGTTGTAGTTGTTAACTGCTGCCAAATCAACTTTAACTTATGATGACCCCATGAATGAAAGACCTGAAAGTCAACCTGTTATCAACAGCTCTGCTCAGCTACTGCAGACTCAGAGCCATGGCTTTCTTGATTGTGTCTATCCATCCAGAATGCAGTCTTCATCATTTCCTGTTGCCTTATGCCTTACCAAGCATCATTGCCAGCAGCCCTGGAAGGCAGCCCCTTCCCACTGGTGGGGGTTGGGTACTCCTGCCAACCAGCACTCTTTTTTGCCCACTTGGTCAGCAGCCCCCCCAGACCTGGAAGGGGTTGCTGATTGGTAGCAGCACCCCACCCCCACCTCACTAGTGCCCTAGCTAGTGGAGGAGGGCAGCCATCTATCTTGAGACAGATAGGAACAACTATGTCACCAGGTGTTCACCCTTTCTGAGATGTCACCCAGTGTAGACCACCTCTCCCACATCTCTTAGCGATGCCCCTGGTTCTTTAGTAATTGCCTTTCCTAGTCTTATTTGGAGTTCTTTTCTGCAGTCTTATTCTGATTAATAACTGAGTCAAGTGATGGAAAATCTTGAACTATTTCAGTGTCTTCATTGTCTACTTCAAAGTACAGTAGGCCTTACGTATGCATGGACTTGCTATCTGGGAATTCCAGCATCCATGGATGGCAAGCCCATGTGGGTGGGTGTGTGCAGAAGAGGAAGAGAGAGGTGGCAGTGGGGAAGAGGAGGGAGGAAGAGGAGGAAGAGGCACAGATGGCAGTGGCAGGAAGAGGAAAAGGAGGAGGAGGGAGGAGGAAGCAGCAGCAGTGGGGGGAGGAAGAGGAGGCAGAGAAGGTAGCTTCCTGCTGTTGTGAGAGCAGCGAGGCTGGCTGGGTGGGGAGGAGCAGCAAAGTCCTATTGTCCCCAATAGTGGTGCAGCCTTTCAACCAATGAGAACAATGGGATTTAAACATCTGTGGATGTTGTTATTTGGGTGTTTGGTAGATTAATTTTACTTGTGTTGTCCTGTGCGCTGTAAATACTTTTTTAAAAAACCAGTTTTTACTAGTTTTGTTTTAATATTAATAATGTTTAATTTTAAAACACTTTGGGACTTCTGTTTTTTAAATTATCACAATCCACCTTGACTCCTATTGTGGGAGAAAGACCTGCTATAAATCTTTGAAATAAATAAATAATGGGGATAGCAGTGGCAGTGAGGGAAAAAGGTGTGGTGGGTGGTGAAAAAGGTGTTGCACAAGAAAGATAATGTCAACCCACGGCCTTTAGGACCATGGTGGGAATGAAACCTCTTTTTAGGGTCCCCCAACACCACAGCACAGCCTTGCAGTGTCCTTCCTGATGGTTGATTTGGTGTTCTTTTTTTAGCTTTATTATAATTTTATTAGCAGTATGTTATGGTTTGTACTATTATCTGCTCCTGGTTTTGTTTTTGAGGAACAATGGGGCTTCTTTATCTTCTCCTTCTAATTATGGAGTCTGTCTGATTTCTGTGTTGCCCATCAGGTGATGTCAATGTACACAGTTGCTTCTTGGGTTGCTTAAAGAATCTGTTTGTAATGAACAAACTGTTGGTCTTGCCAAATTCAGTTAGCTAATCTCTTGCTTCATTTCTTGATCCTAGGCCAATTTCCCCCCCCATAGTCTTTGATTAATCTTTGATGTGGTATTGTGATAACAAGAATCAGAAAACTTCTTTTTAATTTTACAAGTGGAATGTGGTCATCCCAAGGAATTTGTTATTCCCAAGTGTTCGTTCCTTGGGATGTCCTGTTCTGATTTTTTAGTCCAGACGTTATTTGCATTTCAAGATAAAAAAAACACAGAAAACCTTCCTTCACTGAAGTAAGAACTATCCACCCCCAATGGTCTAAATATATCACTTTAAGGGGTCTCTTAAGGGGAAGCATCTAGTCTTTATCGTGTGTGTGTGTGTGTGCTTTTTTTTTGTTCTAGGTAGTCATCCCCTTCAGGACTAATAAAACTAATAAAACATCTTTTAAAGTAAAAGATATTTCATGTCTTGCATCCATTATGGTGAATAACTTTGTTGGAAGCTGTAATCCAATAGTCTGAAGAACATCTATATAGGATTGTGCTGTGAGTCTTTTTTTTTTTTTTTTTGCCATTGTTAAAAAATGATGTTCCACTCTATTGCTCTTTTTAACAATTTGGTTTCCTACCTTTCTGGCATCCTTACCAATTCTTGTGAGTAGTTTAAATTAACATAGCTAAGCCAATGTCTGCAATGCTTGCAAACCAGTTTTCTAAATTATGTATTGATTTTGCTTTGGCTTGTGGGAGAAGTCGCTCCACTTACAGTCTTTTGCTAGTATTAGGGCCATTTTGGTCATCTGGACCAACTGGAGGAAATATGAAGTGACTTGTTTTTCTTATGCTGCTTTTTCAGTAATGTTGGGAGGCATATTCTCCTATTTTTTTTTATGAAACATTAATGTAGAAAAAAAGTTATTCCCATTTTAATTTATTTGTCTATTTGAATTCAAAGCTCGTAAACTAGTGTGTGTGACTGCCCCTGCCACTGTTTCAGGAAGGAATCCGCATGCTTTTCTTTCCTTATACTATCTCCCTCAGGGTTTTTGGCACAACTCTGGCAGGTCGCAGTGCACCACACATGCAGTGTAACACACATGCAATTAAGAGAGCTAGACAGCACTGGTACTGTACATTGGTCCCTTCATGTTAAAAAAAATATTTGTAGTGAGATACAATTAAGAAGAGTAAGTAGGTAGGTGTTCACATGTACAATATGTCCATGAGCAAGGTTAGTATGCCAAGATTGGTAAAAATAGCACTTATTTCTGGGTCATCAGCTGGTAATTGAATTTTGGTGGTGAAGGAAGTAGGCTACAGCAGATGCAGTGATAATTGCCAACTACACATTATTCTTTATATACTGGTGCTTGCTGCTGCTGTTAGGATCAAGACAGAATAAAGGGGAGCCTAAGTTTATTAACTTGCTGCTGGTTGAAATATCGTTGCTGTTGTTAATGTTTATTTTCTTTTTCTTATACAGTATGTTTTTTTCTTTTATAGGCTGCAGTCGTATGCATACCTAGAGGAATATCACAATTTAAAATGCTTTAATTGTAACTCCAAAATTTTCTGGTTAATAGATAAATTGGTAGATAATTAGTTACACATTTCCTGGTTTTAACTATTGCCACACTACTCTCCAGGTCATGCAGGACTAGAAGTAATGTGGCCCTCCAGTTCATGATGGATTGCAGCTCCCAACATTTCTTACTATTGGCTATGCTGGCTAAGGCTGTTGGAACATCCAGTCCAACAACATTTGGAGGAAAGCATGATTCCTATTGTTGAGCTAGTGGGAAAAAGCACGACCTTTTTGTCGATCCAGGTGTGACTGCCCTGTGATTAGATGTAGGTGCAATGCTAGAGGTATCCTTCCAGATTACTGCACCACTATATCCTTCACCAGTTTTCCCAACCTTCCAATGACATGATATACTTGGAGAAATCTCAATGTTTTACTTAGCCTCCCCTCCCACAGCATGAATACTACAAGCATCAAGGAAGCATGTACAAATACACTTGTCCTTTGGCGTTCACAGTCTTGCTATTCACGTCCTTTGGTCTTTTATGAATGGCAAGTGCCATGGGACAAAATGGTGCATGTGCCCTTGGAGTGTATGGCCATTCAAGGCAATGGGGTTTGAATACTTGTGATTTTTCATTTTTGCAGGGGGGGGGTCTGAAACGGACTCCCCCACAAAAACAGGGGCGACTATGAACGCCCCCATAAAGGGAGAAAACCTCTCTCAGAGCCGCAGCAGTAAAAGGGAGAAGAGATTTCAAGTTTCTTTGGTAACTGTGAAACTAGTTATCTTGACCTTCTGAATGGCCAAGGATATGTGTCTCTGTGGAACTGAAAAGAATTGTGCATAAATACAGAATACTCTTTTGTTCAAGGCATCTGTTGATTTACGGTGACCCCATACATTTCATAGGGTTTTCAAAGAAATATAGCGTACAGCACTTGGTATAAGTGACAGGGGTTAAACTGTGTGGAGAAGAATAAAAAGGACACTTTCCGGGGCCCAAATGTGTACCCTTTTGGAACAATCATGGTTTCAGCTCTAAAAATGTACTTCTGAAGCAGTGATTCCCAAATTGTGCTTCTAAAGGTGTTCTGGACTTCAGGTCCCAGAGGCCTATACCATTTTGGCCAGTAGTCTGGGATTCTGGGAGCTGAAGTCTAAAACACCTGGAAGGCCATTGTTTGGGAATTATTGATCTAGAACATATGTATTCTGAACAAACAGCAGATGCTGGTGTAGGAGGCTGAATTTACAAACAGTTGAAACAACAGCAGCCTGTACTTCTCTCTCTATGGGCTTCAACAGACAGGCCAAAAGAATGCTGATTAAATGACTTCTGCCTCCAAAGCGGCCAGGAGCCATGCCAAAGCTGTGCTCCAGTCCTTAAGAGCAGAGCAAAAAGGAGCTGGGATAGTCGAAGTCCTGGCAGCTGCGGTCAGCACCTGCATCCATGGCCCGTCTTGGGAGTGGGCCATGTGGACAGCAGGGTTTCAAGCCGCTTCCAGCTGGACTGGACTCAGACTTCTCTTTCGTGCCTGTCTGTCCACCCCTATATGTGTGGACCAGTAGTGGATGAGACACTCAAATGATCCTTTAGTAGGATGTTTAAATATGTGAATACCTGGGAATTTATCTAGGAATACATAGGTTCTAATGGATGTTAGTGGGACTGGAATATGCTCACAGTCTATTCTGGACAGACTTATGTGGAAGGATCTATTTACTCAATGGTTATACTTTCAGTTTTGTTTCTTAAGTTTTAAAAAATAA
>NC_056524.1:200435631-200510605 GCF_019175285.1 Sceloporus undulatus | reverse complement strand
AAATGTTTAATAATAAATGCATGTTTTTTTAGGCATGATCAAAATGGAAGACATTTTGGCATTATTCCTAGACAGATGGCAGAAATGTACTTGCCTCGGGTTCAACTGTACTTCTCAGAAGTGTGTACTTGGCAAGGGACTGTGGTTTTTCTTCACTGCGCATGAGTTTGTAAAAATCACAGCAAGTTACATTGGCCATGCCTCAGAGGCTTGTTGATATCAATATTACCATTATCATCATCATCACTATAATGTCCAAGAAAGTCAGACTTGTTAGCATTCAAAGCGCCATAAATACACAGAAAATGTACTTGCATATATTTAATAATAAAAAATAATGGGAAAAAAACCAAGGCAGGGTGTATATATTTTAATAATAAAAATTAATGTAATAAAAAATAAAAAACAGCAATAATAAAAAATCCAATGAAATAAAATAAAATAAAAAGCAATAATAAAAAATAATAAAATAATATAAAAAAAGCAATAAAATTAATAAAATAAAATAAAAAACAAAGCAATCATAAAATAAAATGAAATAAATAAAAAAGCAATAAAAAATTAATAAAATAAAAAAAACAAAAAATAAGTATTTTTTATTTTTTAAAAATTACTGTAATTAAAAAAAAAAACAAACCCAAGGCAGACCTGAAATGGCCACTGACTCACCTTTTCCACCTCCTCCTCTGGACCAGATCCCAAAAGATGCCTGAAAACCACTCAGCTGAACCATCTGTGCAGCTGCAATAGCTTTTAGCCACAAGATACAAGGTTAACAACACAAACAATAACAACAACAAGCAGGAGATAAATAATAAGGGAATATACACACCAAACCTGGCTTGTTTGTAGGCACTGCTTGTTACCTGTTGCACGACACAACAGTGGCTGGAATTCCCTGTCCTACACAACCATTTAAGGTACAAGAGCCACTAGCATCATGGATGCCGGCCATGAGCCTTTGACTTCAAATAACAGTACCCTTTGTCCCACTCCATCTCATCAAGTTCCTTTTTGAATTTGCTTTGCCCAAAACTGGACACAGTTATTCTAGGTGAGGTCTGACCAAGGCAGAATAGAGTGGCACTATGACTTCCCTGCATCTAAACATTAAACTCCTATTTATGCAGCCTAGAATGCATTGGCTTTTTTAGCTGCTGCATCACACGGTTGGCTCATCTTAGCCGTGGTCTACATAGACTCCTAGATCCTTTTCTTATGTACTGTTATACTGGGGATCATGCACTGGGCAAGTGAAAAAAGACTTGTATAACACTTCACTGTCAGAGACTTTCTTAATTGAGATCTGTCTGTAGTCCACAGCCAACATCGACTACTAGCCATTGACAGTTACATTTGCATGAATTTGTCCATCCCTTTTAATCGATCCAAGCTGGCAACCACCACATGTCTCCATTATTTACATGCACCTAGAAACCCCCCCCCCTTGCTTGCCGTTGCATAGCATGGCAACTGTGCTGCTTGCTTAGACTCTGTATTGTGATGCGCTATGGTTCTGGCTGAGTTGCATTCATCAGTTAAGCTCTTGCTGGGAGAAGAGTAGGAAAGCAGAGCCTGGTTCCCCCAATGAGTTTAAGATGGGAAAGGGAAGTAAAGGATAGGGTTTAGAGCCAGCATGGTGTAATGGTTTGAGCATCGCACTGCATCCCTGAGACCAGGATTCAAGCCCTGGCTTGGCTATGGGGTCCAATAAAGTGATTCGGGGAGGTCCCAAAATCCAGAGTAAGGCAAAGGACTTAGTTTTATTCCTGTGTCTTTGGAGAAAACACCTGGGGTTAGGACAACAAAGGTAGATGTAAGTTAAAATCATTGGATGAGGAAAGTAAGTATTTTGTCTTCTGTTACCAAGGAAGATATTCAAGCCAATATCTCTTAGTGCTAAATTAATGAGATGTCATGGATCAGGATTGTTTGGGTTCGCTGCCAGTTAGAATCCATAATTCCAAAGCCCACAAAGCAGTGATACCTTTATTGTCGCAATTGAAATGCACAGAATACCTGTTTTGAAGTCGACTGGTCTTCTTCAGGAAGGATGCTAAGAATCAGACAGGAGGAAAATATATATGATAATATTAGGGGAGATATGGCTGTTCCCAGTTCAGATGGTATTGGAAGGAAATACATGAGGGTAGATATCCCTCTCTTCAGGACAGACAAATATTAAGTTCCATTAGCAAGACAAATGATAATCCATTTTTCCTTACCTGATGCAATATATCCAGGTATCCTCTTCTTTTTTTTCTCCCCTCCTAGCACTTTAAATTCACTTTAGGATTGCATAAGTCGAAAATGGCTTGAAGGCACCTCTTGTTTCAGTATTTCCCAAACACATGAGGAATAAATTAACATGATAATGGCATGGCTATAAAAAGAAAGAGATAAAAATGCCTTGTCAGAAACCTAGAAATGCCAGACACTGAGATGTATATATGCGTATTGCTTAAATTGGATAGAAAATTGGATAGACCTAAATGATAACAGATGTTAGATTTGGAAGGTTTAATTGAGATATGGCTGCCATGCCACCTCTGGTTTGAAAGGTGGAATTCAATGCAGAATTCAAAGACCATATAGTAAGGAGAGCCCTAGGAAGGTATGGAATATTGTAAGGGAAAATATATAGACAAATGCCAGATGGATATACTCCAAAGGCACTGATGAAAAAGGGGGCAAAAGAAGGAAAAGAATGGTAAGATATAGAGATAACTAAAGATAGAAAAGGGAAAGACAAGGATCACAAAAAAGGAAGAATTATAGCAGAAGGCATGACATCCATGGGTTGTTTCTATTTCACCCTCTCAAAAAAAACCCTCAAATTTTTTGTGTGTCCTCCATTTTAATAAAATGTGTCCTACATTTGAAAATGTTGCCCTACATTTGTCCTACATTTGTCCCGGTTTGGAGGTCCTGACTTATGGCAACCCTGCTCAAAGCCTCAGAGGTAATTAGTTACTCCATACTAGCAGTAAGCTTCCATTTTACCAATAAGCTTTCCTGGCTTGACAAAGTAATTATGATACTGACTTTTAAACAGTGTAATGAATGTTTTATTGAATATTTATTTATTTAGCAGAAGATACACCAGGAGCCAGCATTCGATATTTATCCATCACTGCTTTGTGAGGCTATACTCTCACAACTAGAACAGTAGCTATAAAATCCCAGTAACACCACAAAAGGAGTGAAGCTATACCTTGTTAGTTACAATTGTAATATGATGTTTTTATATCTTAGTTATTGAGAAAAGGAACTAATTACAAGTAACTAGTTACTTTTGACTATTTTAATTCATGTTCTGGAGAATCAAAAATCCACCTATTAGGGACTATACAACAAAGCCCAAGTTAACACCTGCAAATATTTTATTATGCTAGCTTTAAAAAATAGCCCACAGCTCACTAGCTTCCTAGGCAGTGACAGGGAAAGGCAAATAGTCTCCTGTCTTCTAATAGTCCAAATGAACATGGGGGCGTTGCCCCTTGGCTAGCCTGCTTGTTTTTAGCCAAGGAATAAAGACTCAGATGAAGGAACAGACAGCATGCTTATAAAATTTGCAGATGACACAAAATTAGGAGGAGTAGCTAATACCCCAGAGGACAGGATAAAAATTTAAATGTACTGTATAATTTTAATTTTGTTAGTTTATGGTCACAACTATTACCATTATATTTAGTGATATAAGGGAATTACAATTTATGAATAACATTAGTACAAAAACAATACAGTACTAAGGATTCTGTATGGTGTGATGCAGGAGGTGGTAATGGGTGTGTGTGTATCACTATGAGTTATTGCACCAGGTGCAGTCCTATTGTTGCCAGTAAATTTTGGCCTAATAAAAGTATCACTGTGATATATATTTTGGATTATGCATTTTGCTGCATGGCCAGCACCAATACTGCAAAAATATTAATATTAACACAATTCAACAGAATAATCCACACAAATCCATCAAATTAAAGTTGATGTGAAAGCCAGTAGACAGTGTACCAAATATTGTAAATGACTTTGCAAGGACCACTGCACCTGTCAAAGTAACACAAAGGCTGGCCTTTTATTGAAAGCAATTTCCTTCAGCAAAAGAAGAATTAGGGCAGAAAACTTCTCCATGAAACCATCAAAGTTAGACTTTCTTACAAATGAATAAGAGCTGTTTTCCTTCACATTTTTTGTTCATCAAGGGAATAGTCCCAATCTGTTCTGCTTTGGTCAGGCCTCTATTCTACTTTAGTCACGCTTTTGGTTAGGTCTAGTTCTGGGCACCACAATTCAAAAAGAATGTTGAGAAGCTGGAGCATGTCTAGAGTAGGGAAACCAAAATGGTGAAGAGTCTGGAAACCATGCCTTATGAGGAGAGATTTAGGGAGCTGGGTATGTTTAGCTTGTAGAAGAGAAGATTAAGAGGTGATGTGATAGCCCTGTTTAAATATATGAAGGGGTGTCATATTGAGATTGGAACAAGCTTGTTTTCTGCTGCTCTAGACACTAGGAGTTTATTGCACATGTTTTGTAGTCTGATCCATGCATGGGATTGGATCGGGCTGGAATGGGGGAGAACGGGTTTTATCACTCACGAAATTGCTGCTGACCACCACCTGCCCCTGAAGTGTGCTTAGCTGGATGATTTTGCAAGGATGGAAAATTTCCATCCTTGCAAAATCGGTGGAATAAGCACAGCTTGGGGACAGGTGGTTGTTGGCTGGTGGCGCAGCAGCAGTTTCATGAGCGATAAAATCTGTTCTCCCCTGTTCTGGCCCGCTCCCGTCCTGTGCACAGATCAGGCTACAAAACATGTGCGATAAACTCCTAGGACACGGAGCAATGTATGCAGGCTACAGGAAAAGAGATTCCACCTCACCATTATGAAGAACTTCCTGACAGTAAGAGCTGTTTGACAGTGAAGCACGCTCTCTCAGAGAGTGGTGAAGTCTCTTTATTTGGAAGTCTTTAAACAGAGGCTGAATGTCCATCTGTCGGTAGTGCCTTGATTGTGTATCATGCACGGCAGAGGGTTCGACTGGATGGCCCTTGTGGTCTCTTCTAACTCTATGATTCTATGAAATTACAGTATAATGTGCAAAGCGTAAATGTATTTACATGTGCATAGTTTCATGTGGTTAAAGTGAAAATTTGGTAAGATGTAATTTTTTTTAAAGAAAATTAAAGAACAACTTTTAATTTAATTTTTTTAAAAAACAGTTTAATATTTTTTTTAAAATTATTTTTTAAAAAAAGAACCTAGGGTCTCTCATTTCTCCTTCCACTGAGACATGCCCCATTCACATCATCTCATCAGCAATTTAAAGGGATGCAGGCAAATGTCGCAGCCCATTTCTGCCAAAAGGGTAGACTCTCCCTTAAGGTATCGTCTGGTGCTGACTGGCTTCTTCATCAGGCAAAAATATCATACAGGAGGGAAAAAAATTAATGGTGTTGGATTAACTGTTCTGGATATTTGAGATGTATACTTAAGTTGGTGTTTAACATGGTCTTGAAGGAGGGTTGATGCAAATGAAAGCAACACTGTGTCACAGCTCTTATTGGCAATGAGGGGACTGGGGACAAAGGCAGTAAAAGCCAGACAATAAAATCTCTGTCTCCATTAACACGAATGAATTATTTTGAAATCTAGGCTGTGTCTATCCTATGCAAGGCTGCAAACCCACTTCATAAGCAGAGTATGAAGAATTTCTCACTGCCTTTGCACTGTCACACTTAGACAGAGGTTTTGGTATCGGAACAGGTAAAACAGGTAAAATCTTGCCAATGACAGCTGGATTCAGGTTATTTTACTTTTGGTGGTAAAAACTTTAGAAAATAAGTCCTAGAAACAGCTATCTCTGTTTTAAGATTACCTAAGTCTTTCATTAACCAACCTTTTGTCAGTTCAAACTTGTTGAAATAATTGGCCTTCTCAACATTTCCTCCAGTATAGTTAACCCACAGTAATCAGTTTGGATTTTCCAGGTAAATACCTTCCTTCAGAGAATATGGCATGGCATTTTTATGACATATTTTCCTGCTTTTCTTGTTATATACTGCTGGAATGGACATTTATCTCTGAACTTAACCAGCTGTTTGTCAACTCTTAGTTCTGTTCCTCATGCATCCTACATTTAAAGCTGCTCAACAAATAGTCTATATATCTCCAAAGGCAGCCATTTTATCAGTGGACATATAGATCTGTTTTGTTTCCTTATCACTGAATATCAGATACTTTATGTGTTTGCAGAATCTTTTCAGGCTCTTTTTTGTATAAATGCAGCTGATAACTGTATTACACAAAAACTGTCCGTCTGTCTGTACTTAATTTGCACTTTTCTACATCCTTGTTTCTGTCAGAGTGAATTTACTCCTTTCCATAAAGCAACAGTAATGTGGAGTTGTATATAATATCACTATCTGCCCCACACAGGACAGAACAAATTCATTTGGAAATCTATAAGAACAATCAATGTTGAAGGGGGCAACCATAGATTTACTTTCCAGTGAAGTCAATTTTTTTCCAGGAAATCCTGAATGCCAGTATTGCTCTAACTGGAAAACAACTGTCTGCATATTTTTGTCTTCACAAACAGGATGCTTTATTTACAGTCTTAGTCAATAATTGGTTGTTAATGTAGGTTCCAGGGTTTAGATTACAATTGTTTTCCAGATTCTGTCTGCTTGGCTATGTGGATGAGTTTTTCCTCATCCTGTTTTAAATGCAAAATGACATGGGATGTTTTTGTTCCAGTATTTTCCACTAGGTGGAAGGAAAAATATGTACCCAAATGGCGCAAGGCAGTAGATTTTTTAAATGACAGCTTTTGTTCCAGGTGATTGTGGTCTGTTAAAAAAGAAAGAAAAAAGAAAAATGTGTATGCATTGAGAATTTTGTTCCATGTCTACTTCGTATATCTAATTCTGTGTGGTTTTTTTAAAAAAAAAAAAGATTCTGAGTTATTAAAATAACCCATATGGGCTTCCAGGGCCTCTTCAAGGACAGTTGCTTCAGAACCTTTTGCAAATCACTGTTCTCTCCCTTAAGGCAAAGAACAGAGTTAAGAGTATGAGTGTGAATTTTCCCTTGGGATGCAAAAAATCCAGGCCCCTGCAATTCCACTCTGTTCAGTGGCTGATCAAGCCTGTTACCTGTAGATTGTGTGTTTGTTAAGTTGACTGTCAAGCTGTTTGCACTTGCTCCTGGCACACTTATCACATGCTGGACTCAGCCTACCTGGCCAGTTTGCTTTTAAAGCTGACCTAGCTTCTTCTTCCCTGTCCATTTATCCCTCTCTTTGGCCAGCTTTTCTAAAATAGTCTGCTTGAACCATGCCCCTTCCCAGCTGTTGCACATTACTTTGCTGAGGCTAACTAGTCCTTGAGTTGCTTTCTGTCTTTAGTATTGCTGGTTCTATGGGCATAGAAAGATTTCCTATCCCTCCAGGTTACCTTGAGCGTACCAGCAAAATCTGTTCTTGTGGGGAGAGTAGGATTCCTGAAGCAGATAACAGCCACCTTGTTTGGTTTCATCCTAGCGCTGTTTAGCACAGTTGATGCATCACTCTTCTGTTCTTTGCTGTAAGTGGAATTAAAATGATGCCTTTAACAACAATTTATAGTTCATTTTATCAATCCATCCCTGTGGGTAAGAGTCAAGGCCCATTTAATTGAAGTGGGACTTAAAAAGTGAGGTTATAAAAAAGTGAACACAAGGAAATAGAATTCTAACAGAGTTGGACCAATAAAGACAGAAGCTGATGAAAGGGAACTAGAAAGGTTTCCAGTGACCTAAAACAAGCATGGGTACCTTCATTGGATCCAGAGGGCAAATCTACAGCCTCTGATCCACCCGCATATCCCTGATCCACATTGAGTATTTGTGGACATTGGGGGGAGTAAAAATTTGCCCTTTACAGTCTATTTTGGGAAAACTTTTAGATGATTGAAATAACTCGCCTCCCTTTAAAGAAATTGAAAGTGAACACTTTACCACTTAACATTTTTTAAAAAGAGGTATGCACAGCATAGTGTAGTGATTTGACTGTTGGATAAGGACACTGGGACTCTGAATCCCTGCTTGGCCTTGGAAACCCACTGGCCATTCCTTGGCAAGGGATACTCTCAGCTTCAGAGTGTTACGGTGGGAATCAGTAATTAGTAAACTTACAATGACGGAGACAACAGCCAGAAGTTCAGTAGCTCAGATATGCTGTTTATTTGCTATAGCAAAGAGACTGACCCTTTGAATCACTTCAAGAAGAGCCAGCGTTGGAGGTAGGCTGGTGGCTCTCCTTTATGCACAGAAACCACAGAAACCACAAGCTGTCACAAGTGTTCAGTTTGACCAGACAATTACACCATGTCTCATTCTTAGTTTCTGCAACTTAAGCTAGCAACCTAAGCAAGTCTATATTTGCAATCCTTAGTGTAGCATCAGCAAGCTAGCAAGTTAACATGTAGCCCCCTTGTCCCCCTCCCCTATATATTTCCCGTTAGTCTAACCGCAGGACAGAAATTTCCCATACAGCGAATGTCCAGTATACTACCTATGCAATTTTGGTTATCTCTTGTCACACATCTCTTACAGTTAGGTTTGGCAATTTCTTGTCACATAGCAACTTTGAATTGTCAATGGCTTCTAGTTATCATTTATTACTTTTAGCCCTTAATTTAGCCTCCTTTTTACCCTATCAAGAGGAAGGCAAAGGCAAACCCCTCTGAACAAAACATGCCAACAAACCCCCTCTGATAGCTTTGCCTTAGGGTTGCAGTAAGTTGGAAATGAAGGCATACAGCAACCACACAATGTAAGGCCTAAAAAGGCCTGGGCTTATGTAGCATTAAAATTACCAGTTAACCACTCAAATGATCTGTGGGTGTGATTAACCATTTTCATATTCCCCCCCCCCGGGAATTGGTTCAGGGGGCCTGTGTGGGGAATCACACTTTTTTTTTAAATTATTTTTTATTTGATTTTCTTAAGTACATACAAAAAAAAAACTTTTTCTGATTTTGAAGTGAGGATACAGGAGAGTTTCTCATATTTTCCTCTATTATTTATCTATTCACCATGTTATCTACTCCTAAGTTTTTGTATTGTATCTCTTATCCTTTTTCTCTATTATATATTTACCTGGATTGGAAACATTATCATGTATTCCTGGTTATATCTCTCATTCTTAACACCAATTTTCTATTAATTTCCCCCATTTCTTTACAAATTCTTGTTTTGTTTTCCCTGCAATATACATAGACATTTTATCCATCTCTTTATGTTCCAGTATTTTTAGTTTCCATTCTATTAAGTCCGGGATCATTTTTTGTTTCCATCTTAACTGCCGTTATTAGATATAGTAATAAACTAGTCTGTGATCTGTCTAGTTTCCTCTGTGAAATTTCTGTCATATTAAGTAAAAATATCTCCGGAGATAGGGGTATTTTTATTTACATTATTTCTTGTATTTCCTTGTGTATTTGTTTCCAAAATTTTTGTATTTCTTCACACTGCCACCATATATGGTACATTGTTCCTATCTTTTTTCTGCAATTCCAACATTTCCCATCGACACTTTTTTTTTTTTTTTTTTTTTAGTCTTGAAGAAAAAAAAAAAAAAAAAAAAAAAGGGGAATCACACTTTCCCCACTATTGCCTAGGTAGACTGTGATCTGATTTAGTTTATTTATCTCTCTCACACGCACACAGAATCATAGAGTAGGAAGTGACCACAAGGGCCTTCCAGTCCAACACTTTGCAATGCAGGAACTCACAATCGAAGCACCCCCCAGCCGTATCTAAAGAAGGAGACTCCACCACACTCCAAGGCAGCATATTCCACTGTTGAATAGCTCTTACTGTCAGGAAGATCTTCATAATATTGAGGTGGAATCTCTTTTCCTCTAGTTTGAATCCATTGTTACAGGTCCTATTTTCTGGAGCAGCAGAAAACAAACTTGCTCCATTCCTCAGTATGACACCCCTTCAAATACATAAACTGGGCTATCATTGTCAGCGCAACTGCTGGGGTCGAACAACCACTGTCAGTGACTCCAACGAGTCCTGGGGTTAAATCAGACCCTTGGAGCAGAGCTGGCAAATTTCCAGAAGCAGAAGCGTGGCTCCAAAATCCAAGTTGGGATAACAGCAACTGGATGTCTTCCAGGAACTACAGCAATGCAGGAACCTCCGGGGTCACACAGCAAACCGATGCTATAGCTTCTTCTGATAAACCACCAGAGAAACTAAGTCTCCCAAAGTGCTCTTTATTCACAGTGCTATTATACAAAACTAGATCTCTAAAACTCCAAACCATACCAATCCAACTCCTACTTCAAATCCACAAACAATCCCTTGCAACCCCTGGGTTTATATAGTCTCCAGACCATGTGGTCTCCCAAACCCAGTGAGTTCAGGTGTGTGTAACCATGTCATGTGTCTCCTGTGCAATCCAGACACATGGTTTCATCATCCATGGCTACGTGCACTTGGACACTGAAGAGTCCTCGACACAATGAGCTTCAGCTGTGCTGATCAGCCTTGCCACTCTCCTGAATGCTCATGGCCAAACACACACACATCAAGCATTTCTCTGTGTGCTGTGTTTTAACCCTTCAAATCCCTGACAATCATATCACCTGTTAACCATCTCTTCTCCAGGCTGAACATGCCCAGCTCCCAAAGGTAAGATTTCTAGATCCTTCAGCATTTTGGTTGCCCTCCTCTGGACAAGCTCCAGCTTGTCAACTTCCTTTTTTAATTGTGTTGCCCAAAACTGGGCACAGTATTCCAGGTGAGCCTGATCAAAGCAGAATAGTGTGACACTATTATTTGCCTTGTTCCTAGGCACTATATATATATGTGTGTGTGTGTGAGAGAGAGAGAGAGAGAGAGAAATAAAACATTTTAGTGTCCCTACAGCTCATAAATTATTGAATTGAAATATGTGATTAGATAAAAGCAAGGCATAATTATCATAGGTTAAACATTGTTTCAAAACAAATCCAAAGCTTGGTTATTTTTTGTTAAAATACTGTAATTGTTTTTTAATGTATTCCCCTTCCATTTAATATTTAGTGGAGGAAGATTCTGAAAACTGTTGAAACTCTGATTTTAGCACATCCTTGGAATTCACATGATATGTTGTGATTGTCGATTCAACTAATTTCAAGTGAATTTAACTGTCTTCCATAGAAGTCAGATTCAGACTGAGACAAATCTAACTGAGATAATCTTGTACCACCTTATGTTTTGCTGATAGATTTTGTTTTGGTAAGCAAGAGAAACTTACAACACTCTGAGGTTCCTTATTTATGAATGTATTTTGTTTTCCCCTTTCTGTTTACAAATTAATAACACACATTTTCAAGGGATAAATATTTAAATAATGTTTATTTAGCTCTAAAAATATCAAGTTAGCTTCATGTTGTATTGGTATTCATTCACTGTTAGTTATGAATGCTATGAATTGGTGATTTATTTCCTTTTATTTAGAAACAGAAGAAATTTCTGAGTTACAATTAAGTCATGTACTGGAAGATTTTCCATTTTTGAAAATTTTCTGTCCTCTATTACTGCTTAGCTAGACATTGCTGCTAGTGAGTGAGAAGGTAGGTATTATGAGTTTGTTGGTTTATAATTAAACATCAAGGGACTACTTTAAACTGTACTGAAATTGGTTCCATTGCGTTAAGGTTTCATCTCAAGTAAGAGTGAACAAGATCTGAGCCTTAAGGTGTCATTTCCTGTTCCATATCAGCAAGTTCTTTAATTACTTGTTCATTTTTATTGCAATCACAAAACTGCACTTAATAAAATAAAACCAACAAGTAATTATAGAGCTGTCCCACCAGGGAACAGGAAATTACTCATTAAAGATATGATTTCAGTTACGTCTAGGGCTGGAGGAATTACAAACCATGATATAAAGAAGGACGTAAGAAGAGTCATGAGTCTTTTGCTATCTCTTCACTATGGACAAGTGTAAGTGTTTTGTCTAACTTAACACTATCTTTGGACTCTTTCATAGGGAGGAGGTAAATGTCATTAAATCGTGATTAAATAGTGCTAATAGCACGATCGGGGATAAGATTATCACACCTCCGTGCACTTCTTCTATTTGTATTCTGTGTGTAAACTGTAATGGACACGTCATTGGATACTAATGGAGTTTTCAGCTATTCTTCCCACCGATTGTGCTATTAACACAATTTAATCATGATTTAATGATGCTTGCCTCCCATTTGACACCTGACTCTTTGTTCATTGCTCAAGAGAACCCCATAAAATTCATGGAGTTGTCATAAGTTGATAATCAACTTGAAGGCACATAAACATACATTCTTCTCTTCCTGCAGTGGCTGGTTTTGGATTCACTCATCCATTTCCAAGTAACTATCAAAGTTGGTTTTGCAATTTATAGCAAATAGAATTAAAGAAAATTAGGTTCCAAACTAATATTGGGACAACAGAATGGAAAACATTGGAATATTATGATTTGGCAATGATGTCTTGATTCACTCAGCATTAAAAAAGGAGCATGCGATTTTGAAGGAAAGGACCATTTTGAGCAACATTTGTACAAGAGAGGAAAAGCAGCTGCCTTTAAGAATGTTCAAACTAAGCTGACCTTTTTATGAAAATTACAGAGAAGGAGGAAAAATCCAGGGAAATGGATACTGTTGGCAGGATTACTCCTCCATCTGCAATCCTGTGCAGTTCCCCAAAGTCTGGTCTAGAGAGTCCTCCAAATCAGATTTAGGGTGGGTAAGAGAACCCTGTTGCATAGGCAGAAGTCCACATGGAAAATACTGTAAGCTGTGTTTGTATTTGTCACACACACACACACACACACACGTCCAAAGACTCTCTTTCAGATCCAATTTCTAAACTGAAAGCTCCAGTGTAATGGTTTGAGAGTTGAACTAAGGGACTGGGAGGGCAAGGTTCTAATCCTGACTTAGTTATGAAACCCACTGGGTGATCTTGGACAAGTCACACTTTCTCAGCCTTAGAGGATGGCAATGGCACCCCCCCCCCCTTTTGAAGAAACCTGTCAAGAAAACTCTATGATGGGTTCGCCTTAGGGTCATTATAAGTCGAAAATGACTTTAAGGCACACAATAACAATTCTAAACTGAATCAGTTTCCTAAGAAAAGTAAAGCAAAGAATATTAATGTACTTAAACCATATCAATTAGCTTTCTTTTGAAGTGTAATGTAATTATTTTAGACATTTCACTATCTGATAAAACTTTTCCCTCTCACAGTATTTCGTAATATACTGTATATGCTAATATTGTATGTCATATATTTTTATTGCTCTAGTTTATCACGTATATTACAATAACATAATAAACTTTTTCATTGGTTTCACACTATCAAGCTTACCTAAGCATGGAACAGTACATTACTGTATATTGATAATTTTCTGCTTGTTAAGTTTTTTTAGATTATTAAAAACAAACTACATTTATCCATTAATTCCTTATACTCTGAACAAGTATGTATGAAATTGAATAATTTCAGTTTACATTTCCCAAATGAAGCTGTTGGATGCATATAGCAATATAATAATAAATTTTTCTTTTCTGCAATTGATACCCGTCTGATGTCAATTTTTATTTGTGTAATTTGATTACATGGTTACTTCCTGTATAATTTATGTGGTCTTACTATGTCACTGAGAATTATTGGTCTTTAAAAACCCTTTAAAGGGCTGAAAATAGGGTACTGACACATACCACAGTAACACCATGTAAAGGTGTCTGTAAAGTTATGTCTCTTCTAAGTATATGTTCAAGGAATTTTATTGATACTTTAAAGGATAATAGTCCCACCCTTCTGATTTTGGAGTGCTTTCATTCTAAAATGCCTCCCATTTCCCCAAAGCAAACAGAGTAGACAATTGATCTGCCATGTTTACTGTATGATGATTCTGTTTGTGCTGCTTTAACTGCTATAATTCTCATGTGAGCTTTAAAATCAAATATTTATATCCAGATTCAGTTCTAGACACTGATGGTTATGCAGGACTAGTTGCATCATGATGGAGATGCACATGCAGTTATATATTTGAGACTACGTATTAAATATGTAAGCCTAAATCCAATTATTACCCTATTAGAGTAGTAGACCATTAAGTAAACTGAACTTACATAAGTGTTGCTTTTCTGTATTCCCATTGATTCAGCGAGACAAGCAGCTATTTTCTTCTTGATTTTACTCAAAAATGAAAATGGAGGACATCATGTGGATTAGAAATTTCAAATCTAAATAAAATATTTTATAGATTTTAAAGGCTTCTGCCCTTGGTTGCTGCTGTAGTTTTATGCCTCCCATACATGAAAAAAACTGATCATGCATCTGTTATGGAAAAATATGGTGTTTTCACTCCACGGATGTAACATGGCTCAAATCCTCTTTCAATGTGCATAGTGTTCATAGAAGTTTTAACTTCCCCAAACATATTTAAGTTTCAGTTCATTTTATAATAAATCTAAGACTAAGAGAACAAACTGCTTACCAAAGGAGAGTATAGTAGTTACACTTCATATTGCTGTCATGTTTCTTACACAGTATTTCCCCACTGCCACATATTTCTCCAAATCCCTGACTGACTGCCAAAATATCTACAGAGATGTATTAAGGGCTTAATAAGATTGGTAGTGCTTATGAAGGGTGAAGGCATTTACTAATTTGTCCAATATTTTATCTCAGTGTGCAGTATTTAATTTAGTAATAGTCTGTTAAATATCCAAATGCAGATTTATGTGGGAATTATACAATTAATTATATTTATTATACATTATACAACTAAAAGGAAGACTTCTAAGAAGGTTGTAGAGACTATTTAAAACCTAAAACATTTTGTTTAAATTTTGACCTACTTCTAAGAAAATATGGAGTGACCTATTTCTCCTCTTTCTCCAAACATCAGTGAAGTATGTCTCTAGTACACTTGTGCTGGATGCTGATTCTTTGTGACATGGTGAACAAACAAGAGGAAGCTGGGAAACACAGAAGTTTAAAAGTTCCACAACTTCTGAATAAATTATCCGTGGGGGACAATTATATAGCCTGGCTAATCAAAACCATGCTTCAAATTCATTTTGGTTTACTATTTCAGATTAATTGACAAATTGTGTGTATTATGCTGATTCAGTTTCATAGCCATAAATTAGTGGGAATCATCCGGCCTTCTTGCTGTTGTAGGACCAGAGCCCTAGCTAATGGTGAAGAGTGCTTTAATGTGCAATCCAAAAACATCTGAACTACAAGATTGCCACCCCTGAACTAAATCCAGTTGTTAGTCCCCGCTGAAGTAGATCATTTGAATCAATTGCTGAATGTTAATTTAGCAGTTATGAAAATTCAGTTAATTTAGTGGCTCTTTATACATGGAGATGTGGTGGCTCAAGTGGTTAAGACTCTGTTAATTGCAAGATCAGCAGGTTGGCAGTTCAAGGTTTGGGTGTTGTATGATGGAGTGAGCTCCCATCACTAGTCCCAGATTCTGCCAACCTAGCAGTTTGAAAGCATGCAAAGTGCAAGTAGATAAATAGGTACCACTTTGGTGGGAAGGTAAACAGTATTCTGTGCAGTAATGTGGCCATAGATCACACAGTAGTCCCTACTCTGGCTCTTTGGCTTAATAATGGAGATGAGTACTGCCCCTGTGATTGGACACAATTTGACAACCTTGTCAACGGGGCATACCTTTACCTTTACCTTACCTTAGACATGAGATTAGCAGTTCGATTTAGGTTATTATATGATGAACATCAGAAATATTATTTGTTTTAGAACTGAAATTTCTTGCATTGAAATATAATACCTACAATATTAATAGTGATCCTATATGCATCATTTTTTGAATTTTATTTGGTTTCTTTCCCTTTTACATTATTTATTCTTCATGTGTGCCTTCAAGTTATTTCTGACTTAGAGCAACCACAATGCAAACCTATCCAAGGGCTTTCTTGGAAAGATTTTTTCAGAGGGGGTTTGCCTTTGCCTTCCTTTGAGGTTAAGAGGATATGACTTGCTCAAGGTCTGCAGTTGGTTTCCTTGGCTGAATGGAGATTCAAACCCTGGTCTCCATAGTCATAGTCTAATACTCAAAAATCACTACATCATGCTGGCTCATTTTACATTGTACCTGTGGAAAGAATACATTTTCAGAAATATTTAACAAGTCCTTGTAGCACAGCAGTTTTATAATTTTGTGGAACTTGAAGTGTGAAGAGATAAATGACCAATTAGAGTGAATCAGTAGGCACACTGGTTGTGAACTATTTGATGGTACTTACAATGTTTTGATTCCTGAAGTTCTTGGCTCTGTTTGCAGGATGGAATGTCCAGATATGAGGTAAGCAAACAGATGTCACATTATGTGAACTTGAAGTTGAAAGACAAAATTTAACTCCCTGGACCTTGCAGTCTCTGACAGCAGCCTAGTCCATTAATTCTAGTGTGTGTTGAAAACAGCTGCTTTGTAATATCATCACTAGAGGGATTAAATGTATGATTGTGTGAGAGGGGAAGGATTTCTGTTTGGGCTTAGGTGCTGATACTGCTGTACTGCAACCTGTGGTAAATATTTGTCTGAAATGTTAAGGTTACAAGCTGGCTATCTGGACAGAGCATTCATTATATTGTAAGCTAAGGTGACCAGAGACTATTTACATAATTTCGAAGTAGACATTGAAATAGGTTCAAGACTATCCATACCTAGGGCCATTGATCAGAATGGAGAATGTAGTCAAGAAATCAGAAGACTAGGACTTGGAAGGGCAGCTGTGAAGGAACTAAACAAGAAAGATATATAATTGAATACTAAGGTTAGGAAAGTACATGCTATTGTGTTTAGCATTTCTATGTTTGGTTGTAAAAACTGGGCAGTGCAGAAAAGTGACTTGCTAGAAAAGGCAGTAATGCTTGGTAAGGTAGATGCAATAGCAATAGCAAGTACGTTTCTATACCACTTATGGGTGCACTTAAGCACTCCCTAAGCAGTTTACAGTGTGTAAGTCAATTGCTCCCATTAAGCTGAGTACTCATTTTACTGTACTCAGAAGGATGCAAGGCTGAGTCAACCCTGACACCATGGCTAATATTGAATTCACAACCTTAATGTTTGTGAGTGAGTGGCTAGAGTACAGGCATTTAACCACTGCACCACCAGGGTTACCTTAAGATAGTAGGAAAAGAGGGAAGAACACTTTCTAGATGGATTTATTCAATCAAGGAAGTCATGGCTCTGATTATGCAAGACTGATTAGCAGGGCTATTGAGGAAAGGGTGACTTGGGGGGGGTCTTTCATTCATGGGGTTGCCATAAATTGAAGTCGACTTGCTGGCAGTTATAACAAATGTTATAACTGTTATCTTGTAGTCTTAGGATAGCTATGTTCCATGAACAATGGCTGGAGCTTAGCATGATGTCAAGGCCCAACAGAAGATATTTTGTTGACTAGGGCAAGAGGTACAATGATGCCACCAGTGCCCCTGCAGAAACTGACAGAATGGCATTTGGATCTTCAACACTGTTATAGAGTACTTTCTCACTGCCTGGGAGCAGTTTAGCTTAAGGGGCATGCACAGCTTTCTATAACTTGTAGCACTCAACTTATCTGTCTCATGAGTTGATTTGCATAATGGAGAGATTTTTAAAAAATTGCACAAGAAAATGTGTTAGGTGTAAGAAGCCTATCTCTCTGTGTGTTCAAATCCTGCATATTCTTCTTCATAAAATGGATATATTCCAGAGAGATAAAATTCCAGAGACATAAGTGTCAGTTGAGGTTCACAGGTTGATGTACCCTCATCTTAAATATTATGGAAGCTGGGAATTATGCTTTCTTATCTTTTCTTTGGGCATATACTGGACATTTAGTTAAACTTATGGTTCTCCCTCTGCGTCCTTCTGACACTAAACTAAAATTCCTTTCAGAGCATTCCTAGCCTGTGATGCCAAGCTGAAATAGTTGAACAGTTCAAGAGAGAAAAATAGGTCAGTTAGCATTCTTGAAATAACATCTCTAGTCATGCAGTAGAAACATAAGTTACATTAATATGATTTTTGGGCAATGGATAACAGGATTTTATTTCGATAATACTGATGAAAAACCAATGATTTAAAAGCCTGTAATGCTGAGTACTCCCTGGCCTTAAAAGGGATACTTTCTTTGCTTCTAGTTTGTGTAAACTGATCCATGATATGGAGAAGAAAAAAAATCTTGTTTGTACTGAATGAGTTCCTCCCTTCTGCTTTCATCCCAGCTTTATTCCTTTTTGTTTTGCATGCCCTTTGTTACTTTCTGTATGGATCACAAGACTAAAAACTCTGCTTCATTGACAGTGATTTTCATAGTTAAAAAAAAAAAAGTGAAGATGGCATTTCCCACAAATACCTTAAGAGTTTTTCTTTAATGATAAAACCATTCAAAATGGAAATAATTCCATGGTGTCAGGAGGATTCCATGGATCCCTCTGTATCCATGAATTCTGTATCCATGAAAATCCCCCCCCCCCCCCATTGAATCCAGAAATCAAATCTTGATTTTGCTATTTATATAAGGGATACCATTTTACTGCCCCATTGTATGTAATGGGACTTGAACACCCATGGATTTTGGTATTCACAGGGACTCTTGAAACCAAACCCTTGCAGATACCAAGGGCCAGCTATATTGTACTGAGTGATGTGATGGGTAAATGTGATACTTACTGAAGATCATAACTATTTTAATGTATGGTACTAGCCTCTATAGAGGTTAGAAACAAAGTCTTAGAAGCTTACCACACTGTTCCTCTTGGGTCCGTTCTGAGAATGGAATGGAAGGAGCAAGAACGAGTGCGGAACGAGTGGGGGACAGATTTTACCGCACACTTCAATCCCTCACTCGCTCCGTTTCCCCTCTCTTCCATGCCCATTCCATTCCAGAGGGGGGAATTTTTGAGAACTGTTCAGAACACCCTTTCAGCGGCGCCAGAAGGAGCTCCGAAACAGAGCTCCTTCCTTTGTTTGTGTCACTGGCTGTGCCAGTGACACAAAGGAGAAAGGGGCCAAGTGGCCCCTTTCTCTTGTTCCGTGCTGCTGTCGAGGTGTTCTTGGGGCATGAAGTCCCAAGGACAACCCTTTCCCGTCGGGGAAAGGGGCGGGTGCAGGCTACCCCAAAGGGGCGGTCTGTACACCGCCTAAGATCCTTGTATCTACTCTGGACAGCACTATAAGACCCACTGATGCTGTTATTTGCCAGTAATGGTCAACATTCTGTGAAGGACAAACAGCCAATTTCTCTACAAAAGAATAATTGGATTAGAAATGGCATTATTCAGAAATCAGTGAATAGACATCCCATAACATCCTGCCATAAAGTGGCCATTTTGAAATAAAAGAATTTCAAAGCTTTGTTGGCTCATGGCTGATGGAGCTGTGGATGAAAGACATGGTTGCTGGGGCATAGCCAAGGAGTAATCCATTCCTTCTATTTTCCAATCAGCAAAAGAACACAAATAATTCATTATGTGCCTTTGCTGTTGAAATAAACTGAAGCAGAGTTGTTCACCATGATTCTGAAGGACTTGTTCTTGAAGTCAGCGAAGGAGCTACATATTCATACATGCTAATTATTCCCATGTGACCCACAGCCAGGATACAGTGGCTTAGTAGTTAAGACACCAGTTCTAATGATCAGAAGGTTGGCAGTTCGAGGCCCGAGTGTCGCATGATGGGGTGAGCTCCTGTCACTACTCCCAACTTCTGCTAACCTAGCAGTTCGAAAGCATGCAATAATACAAGTCGATAAATAGTTACCACTTGGGCGGGAAGGTAACAGCATTCCGTGCAGTCCACCACAATTGGTCCTTGAACAACACTGGCACTTCAGCTTTGTAACGGAAATGAGCACTGCACTCTACAGTTGGTTACAATTAGAAATCCATGTCAAGGGACTACCTTTACCTTTGACCACTATCCTACTTTTTTGTGGTGTTTTTGAGTATAGAGCATTTCACCAATAGATATGGATGGCTGAATGATCTTGTGGACAGCTGTGTTCTTCTTTCCACTAGATTGCTTAATAGAGGAATCCACTATTGGAACTTCTGAAGAGCACCACGATGCTTGCTATATTCTTATGTAGTTAATCATATTTTAAAAACACATACCTACTCATGATCCCTCATCCCATATCTTGATTTGAGGAGAGATGTGTTTTCCTTGCTGTAAACAGAAGGATCAAACTGTCTGTATCATTTTGAATGGGCTGTACTTTATTCTTCTCCTGTGACCACATGGATTGTCTTGCTGATACTAATTAAGCTGGCAAGCAAAGTATTTGAGCCTATAGCTACCCACTCTACAAGGATGTCTTCTTAAAACTCTGGTAACTTATCTTTGGTCAGAAGAGTTTGTGAGCTGAGCACTATGCAATTAGATATGCTTTTAAGCTTCAACAGAATAAGATATCAAATCCATATGAATAATAAATAAATAAATAAAATAAAACTTTTATTTATATCCCGCTCTTCTGTAGCAAGACAGTCAGAGCAGCTCACACTAAAAAGTCCACATACAATATAATACATAAAATTACAATATCCTCCCCTTTAAAAAATAATTACAGTTAAAAGAGTTTTAAAATCAATTTCTAATAAAGATAACATAGGCAGGGTAGTAGTAAATACATGGTGTGAAGAGGTAATCAATCTGTGGTTGAAGAATTTATTCGAGAAAGGCCTGCCAGAAGAGATCCATCTTGACAGCTTTTTTTGAAGCTGTCTAAGTTGGTAATTTCACAGATCTCGTCCGGCTGGCCGTTCCATAGCCTGGGAGCAGTTACAGAAAAGGTCCTCTGGGAGGTTGTAGTTAATCTCGTCTTGAAAGGCTGCAATAAATTCCTCCCTAAGGACTGGAGTTTATGGGGTGGATTGTCTGAAAGTAGATGATCCCTTAAATAGGTTGGACCCAATCCATATTGTATTGCATTATGTTTCATTATTTATATTCTGCTAAGAATGTGCATGTAATTTTAATAATAAACTGGTTTGATTTAAACTTAATTAGGACTGAAATTGTCTCCAGCTGGTGTGGTATATCCATAGCCATTATCTTCTCTTTCGAGAAAGACTAGTCCCCCCTCCCCACTCATTTTTTTGGAAAGCATAGTACTCTCTTTCTTTGTTACATATCCCACGAATAGAGTATTTTCATATATTGGAGATTATTTAATTGGCTGGCTGTGTCACTTTTCCTCTATTATGAATGGGCAGATAACTCTGTAAGTAAAAGGAGAGTCTAGTAGAGTAGTGAATCTTTGATGGCATTCTCAGGTGACTTACCCATACTAATTTTTTTCATGACAAATATTTGAATTACATCTGGCAGTGCACTATCAGTCTCAAGGATGAGGCAATTGTGTCTTCTCTGGCTGTATTGTGCTTTTGTCTCCTTTCTCAGAAGCTCTTATTTCGCACCAGATAAAAGTTCTCTTATATATGGTTTTTTTGAGATTACATTGATGGAAAAAATGTGTGGAACCGATATTATTTAATTTTAATCTTTATATGATCATGTTAGTTATATATTCTAGCCGTTGTACTTCAGCTGTTTTTTTCCTTTTGAAATTATAGAAATATTGTGATGGTTGTAAAAGAACAGAATATGATGGCGCCTATAGCAGCCTAATGAGTGTGCATGCAGGCTCAGTGCTCTCCCTGAAGAGTAGGACACATTCATCAGTCTGTATAATCCTAATTTTATCAGTAGCAGTAGTCATGCCTGTGGTTGGGGGGATACTGTGTAGATTATATAAATTCTTCATTTTAATCAAAGAAAATCCATTCCAGACAGGATGTGGTATTCTGAGATTATGGCCAGTCTTATGGTGCTGGTGGGGTGGAGCAGAAGCATCTGTCTGAGTATGAAAAGTTCACTTGCATTTTGTGCTGTGATAGTTATATCTATGAGCTTCTGACCCAGTACAGTGGTTTATAGGAAATTTGAAGGGTGTGAGAAGTGACTTTTTGATCTGTAGATTGCTCCACTATGAATAGTGGTAGAATTTTGTGGTGGAATAATTATGGGGATAATTTCCACACAATCGGCAAAATAGTTGTGTTGAAATGATGAGCAAAGTACAGACATCATCCAGCTGCTGGATAAGAACAATGCTTCCGAGCTGTACTGGAGAATCTGCAGTTGTTGCATATGGTGGGGGGAGCTCAAAATGGCCGCGGGCGCATCTTCTCCGTATGTGGTGACCATATGAAAGCAGGAAGGGAGGCGCTGTACAAGTACAGTAGAAGAAAATCTTGGAGACAGGGAGGGCTGGGCAAGCAAGGAGAGCTGACCAATCCAAGCAGTCTTTGCATACAACAGGTTTTCCTGCTAAGTACCTGCATGTCATAAGCATTTGAATTAAAATTACCATATTGAAATCAAATCTGATTTTTAAAATTTTTATTTGGTGTGCATTGGAAGAGGGGTAGCCTTATATGGTGAGAATATCCCAAATTCTATATTTTAACTGGAAAAGTTGGGGGTCACCAGAAAATACGGTAAGTGAAACATCAAAAATAAACATAAATGCTACAGCAAATTAAACTTTCCTCCTCATCATTGGGAATATGCAAGGAGTAGTATAATTTTGGTGAATATATGCCAATGCTATTTTTGTTCTTCTCCCACCAGCTACAGATAACATTTTGATAGATGACAAAATGATTTGAGGCTAAGGTTCATAGTCTTTTGTGAGGATAATACATGGTAGATTATAATGAGCTCTTACAATTTATGCTGTAATTTAACTATAACTCTAATGTAGATGCATTAGAAGAATCTACAATCTAAAAAGCGAAGTGGAAGTTGCACTGAGGGCACTTGGGAGAAATAAATCAGCAGGAACAGATGGCATACCAATATAGCAGCTTCAGGCTACAGAGACAAAATCTACTCTAGTTTTAACTAAAATTTGTCAACAAATATGGAAAAACCAGTCAATGGCCAACAGATTGGAAGTGTTCAATATACATTCTAATCCTCAAAAAGGGGACATGAGGGATTGCAGTAACCACAGGGTCATTTGTATTAATCTCCAATGGAAGCAAAATGATGCTCAAAATTCTACAAAAGTATTTGGCCATATATGGATTAAGAAATGGCAAATGTTCAGGCTGGAATCAGGAAAGGAAGAGGCACTAGGGATCATAAACTGGATAATGGAGTGCACCAAAGAATTACAAAAGAAAATCAGCATGTGCTTTATAGATAATAACAAAACTTTTTATTCTGTAGAGCATGAAAAACTATGGATTGCTCTTAAAGAAATGCATGTGCTACAATATTTGCAGACAATTGCTCCAAAATACACTCTGATTTGGATGCTGTTGTTGAGACAGGTCCAGTGGATGTAATCTTGGTGCCTGCTTGTCCTGTATTATTGGATATGTTTAATTTTTTGCAGCTTGAGGATGGGGACAGGATCCTTAGAGAGGTGAGATTCACCACAAATACATTACATGTAAATGTAGATCCTTACTCTTCCTGGCTTCTGTGAAAGTAGCTACAGGGGGACTGGCAGAGTGGGTAAAGGGAATGCCAAAAGGAAAGTTTCCAACCTGTCTAAAAGAAGCTGTAGTGAGGCTGCTGTTAAAAATCCTCTAACATTAAATTTTTGGACAAGGGTCTGGATCATGTGGTAGTCTCCCAGCTCCAGGGCTTTCTGGATGAGATAGCTAATCTAGATTCATTTCAATCTGGTTTCAGTTCAGGTTATGGGATGAAGTTAGCTTTGGTCGCTTTAGTGAATGACCTGCACAGGGAAATGGACAGGAGGAGTGTGTCCATGCTGGTTCTGCTGGACCTTGGAGGGGCAAACTCAGAATGTGGTACTCACACTTGTTTTTATTTCAGTAAATGAAGTGCATGCATTCCCCTTTCCCTTTCAATCATTTACTTATTTGTGCAATTTCATGCACTCATTTCCCCATCCCTCCATACATACATATATTGCAGATCTTTGTACATGTGAGCAAATGAGTTGGCCGGGGGGGGAGGGGGGATAGATAGAATGAGCTGATTGGGTAGGGGAGATAGGAGGGGGGAGTAAAAAGAGTGAGAGAACATGTGACACATGGGTGTGGGGGGGGGAAGAGGGAGGGGTAGCCTGACTACTCTCTGTCTTCCCTTATCCCCTAGCTGAACATACACTGAAGTAAAAAAATAATAATATGGCAACATACACTAGGATTACTAGATCCAACTAGTCCCACCCACGAAAAATTCCTCCTGCCCTGGCTCCACACTGAAGCTGCCTTGAAGCACTGGCCATACACAGGAAAATCTGAATATTCAGAAGTAGTGACACAGGGTGGTTGATGATAGAGTGATTTGGAGGACACTCATAGGCACACAATAAGTCAGTCAACTTGACAGCATTACAACAACAACTAATCTATTCTATACAGAAGGTAGTTAGTATATTTTTTGTTCACTATGAGCTGGTAGATTTTATGCTATAGTGTTTGTTGAAGTATATGATAGAAAAAAAATCTAAGGTTCCCTGTTGCATACTTGAACACATACAGGCATGCAAATTTCTTTTTAAGTTTCTAGGGAGTAATATTTGGCATACTGGATAAGATGACTGTGGACTGATACAGAAATAATGGGAATGATTCTATTCAATTATTTGCAAGAGGGATTGAATGTGGCACATTTAGACTTGAAACATAGCCTCCCACATGTATAATCAAATATCAGAATGTACATTTGTTGCCAGTGATGGGCCTCACCCCAACTTGGCAGTTTTGGAAACAAGCATCTGTCTTGAATAAGGCTGCTGCATCTGTATAACTTGTAAAGAAAAGATTTGCACAGTAATTATGGAATGTGTTTCAATACACAATATCAGGAGTGCTGCAAAAATTGACTGCAGAATAAAAAACAGTGTCCTCTGTGCAGCTATTCTTGATTGTTTTGCACTGTACTCGTTCCATAGCAACAGTTCAGAATTGCAGGAATACCTAGCTTTGCACAGGCTAGAAACCCATTATTTTTCCACAGTCTGGTCTTTCCCTCCCTCTTACCCACCCACCTCTTTTCTCTTTCTATCCCCTTGTCCGCCCATCTCACACTAACAGCATCTGTTAGTGTCATATGAAGGTATAAGTCAAACATAAACCTGATTGTGTGGGTTTTTTTAAAATTGTTTTGTATTCTTGCTTCTGTAATGACAAAAGTCCCCCCTCCCATACTTACCATAAAGCTATTGCAGCCCCCTCATAGCAATAGCAATAGCAATTGCAAGTACATTTCTATATCACTTATCAGAGCACTTAAGCACTCCCTAAGTGGTTTACAAAGTGTAAGCTAATTGCCACCAACAAGCTGGGTACTCGTTTTAGCGACCCTGGAAGGATGCAAGCTTGAGCCCGAGATGGTATTGAACCTGTAACTTTATGGTTTGTGAGTGAGTGACTGTAGTACAGGCATTTAACCATTGTGCCACCAGGCCATTCTGTGTCTTGTGGAAGGGGTGGGGGATCAGAGAAGTGTTTGGCTGTATCCCTATAGCTAAATGTGAAAGGATTGCATTATCGACTGAGACTCCTGGAGGACCTTGGCAAATCTTGGTGGATAATATAATCATCATATGTCTGGCTATGGGGATATAACCAAATGCTTCTCTCAATGCTCCCTCTCCACCAGCCACAGTATTGCTGGAGGATACGCTTCAATAGCTCTGTGGTAAGTCCAGGGAGTGGCCAGTGGCCAGCTGTAGTGTAGCTCCACATGTGAAACTACTAAGCTCCACTGAATGCTCTGAGATTCCATTCACAGACTCAAGCAATATTTGTCTCACCTGTTCACCTATTTAGCTGGTCTCTCTATCACCTCTTATCTTTCTTACTCATCCTGGCACTCTTTTCTTGTCTCAGCACCCTGATGATCTTTGTCTCCACAAACTCTTTCACCTTTCCCCCTCCCACTCTTTTCTTCCTCACTGGTCTATCTCTCCACCCCAGTGCTTATTTAGCCTTTGTATCTGCTTGCTCACTGCTGCCCTTCTTAGGTCCCTTCTTTGTTTGGGGTTATCTCCCTGGTATTTTGGAATTTTTGCTTCTTTATCATGTCCTTAGGCCCATGTGGTGCTGCTGACAAGCCCCTTGGAGAAAAGAATATATGAGGCCTAACTGTAGCTTAGGGATATCTAACATAGTGACTGAAGGTGGTATTGCTAGCAACAGACAGATTTAAGTTAACTGCAAATTAATCCATTAACCCTCAGGTGTGTTTGGTATCTAAGCACTGTTTATTGTATGTGTATGAAATATAAATGAGTTTAATGTTTAGACTTAGGTCCCATCTCTGAGATACTGCAATATTTATGTACAGTATATGGAAGTATACATATGCAGGTATTCCAGAAGCCTCCCCCCATAAACATCCCACTGAAATCCCAAACACATTTGGTCCCACACATTTCAGATAAGGGAGACCCAATCTATAGGGGAAGGATCACTGAAGAATGGTGTGGGGCAGCTACCGATTGAGTCTCTCTTATCTAAAATGCTTGGGACCATAATTGTTTGGGATTTCAGATTATTTTGGGGGGTTTACAAATAATGCTAATGGCAGGGTTAAGAACTGAAGGCTTGAATCTCAAAGGTGATGAAAACCATTTTCTAGGTCATCTGTAATTTTGTGTCTCTTTTATTTGAGGCCATTGGGATATATGATTGTGTTTCAGGCAATTCCAACAAGCATGGATTATTAATAGTCCTTTTGCTTCTTCTTGGCACTCTGATTCTAGTGTAATTTGTTCATTGAACTGTCATTACACTTTCAAAGCGGATGATAGCTGTTATAAATTTTGCTGATAAATGCCTATTATAGTTGTTTAGACAGATTTTTCCAAGCAGTCCCAGTGTGTATATACATCTATGTATGTATAGATCAGTGTTCCTCAAATTCTCAATATTCTTTCATAATTTCTATCAGTTCTAATAGTCAGTTTGTAATATAATTATATTATAATATTATTTGCCAGTATGTTAATAGACCAAATAAAAGTAACTGTTGAAATTGTCTGATTATTGTAATAAACCATGTGTCCTCATGGTGCAACAACATGGGGAAATTTCTTTATGAGAACACAAAGTTTATTACAATAATCAGATAATTTCAACAGTTACTTTGAAAAAAAATCTGTTAATCTACTGACAAATAATTTATAATCTAAATCAATTACAGTTCTGTGCTGTGGTAGAGGAATAAAAGGGGTCAAGACTTGTACAGCCTGAGCATAGCAACTTGTGGGACATATGGATCTTTGAGAGACTAAAAGACTATACTTCAAGGCAGAGAGGAAAACAGTTTAGAATTGTGACAAATTAATAATGTAATGTTTGGTTATAGAATGGAAAGAAACAGAAGGGCAAAATGGGGAATAAGGGCTGAGCTCCCTGAAGCAGGCAAATGTGTTGCACTCTAGCAGGTACATGTGCTGCACAGATAAATATCTGGTTTACTTGTATAGGTGGACTGCATTGCTTTGCTTAGCTTAGCAAGTGTATAATCCTCTTTCAAGATGTCTTCATGTGCAAAAATGGAAAAAAAAATATTCTGGGCTCAGATAAAGTGTTATTTCCTCCTCCCTCATGTGTAGCAATTGGAAAAAAAACCTTACATGGAATTGGTTTTGTGCAGTCACTATATTGTTTTACAGGTCAGGTTCTCCCAGAATGCTTAAAGTTAACCCACCCTCCCGCCAGCATCTCTGGTAGCAGAATTCATTATATTGCAAAACCCATATGGATGATGACCTTTAAAAAATTCATAAAAGGTCTAGCATATTGCACTATAATTATTTGTATTCTGAGGATGGTATACAATTTAAGGGATGCTTATCTCAAAAGTATGTTAGAAGAATGTGATAGAAATTGCCTTATGTGTTTTCCCACTGGGAGGGATAAATGTTCATGCAGATGCTAATGCTAGAAAATACACAGATGTTTGCCAATGCCTGTTTGTAATCTATTGTTAGCATTAAAGAATCCAGGGAATCCAAACTTTTTATTAAGACATATCTGCAGAACATTGCATTATTAGATTAAATCCAAAACATGTAGGCATTTTTGTAAGAAAGCACATCCTAAATATGAATCACATGGAAGGTTGTGAATTGTTACTGCTTAATTTCAGCACTTGAGGTTTACATTTTAATTTTTAAAAGAAATCATGAAGCTTGTTGAAAAGTGAAACACACTTTTCTTTGTATTGTTCTATTGATATATTCAATTTTATAGGTTCTAGCCAAAGTCAGAATAAAGATTTGGACAATGCCTTCTTAAAACAAATGACCAAATATTCAAGAAAGAGAGATATGGTAATAATGTGAGACGTCAACCACCCTGATATTTGCTGGAAGTCAAACTGCTAAGAATGTAAGGTCCAACAAATTTCTCACTAGCCTTGTACACAATTTTATTGTACAGAAGGTGGAGGAGCCAGTAGCGGGATCAGCTATTTTGGATTTAATCCTAACCAATAGGTCAGTGAGGTTGAAGCAGTGAGATCCTTGAGTGGGAGTGACCATCTTCTCCTGGGATTTGTTATACAGAGGAAGGCAGAAGCCAAACACAGACATGCACACTAGACTTCGAGTAAAGTAGCAACTCTGTTGCTATGAAACTGATCATTATTCTATAAGATGAACATGGATTGTCTTTGGAGCTTATCACACTCACTTTTGTCCCTGATGTATGGGCAGAGGATGCGCCTGCCGCCAGGCCATTCCCAATCAAGGCTCAGGCGCATGATTTTGCTCCATCGGAAAGCACCATAGCGTATGGTGATTTGGATAATCTCATTGTTATCAGGATATTGTCCTTGTGTGCAGTTTAATCAGTAACAACTAAGGTGTAACTACATTAAGATTATGACTTACCAATATATATTTCTTAATGAAAGACACCTTTTAATTACGGTTATGGCATGTAGCTTCACTGGATGTTGGAGAAGGAATAACTCATGGTTCTTTTGCTGGTTTATACTGTGACTCATATTGCTACCCCATGCTCTGTTGGGTGTGTTGTAGTAATGATGAGGTGAATAAGGAAGAGCGCATGTTTTGTACCATAAGTCAGTGGCTTTTAGATTTTTAATGTTTTGTGTTATCCTGTTTTGGCCAAATCAGTAGACTGCAGTTTTGGTGTCTCACTGTATCAGTGGATCTTCAGCTGCAAGTTATGTGTAAAATGTATGCTTCAACTATACCAGACAAAACAGAATTCTTGGTAGAGTAATTTCATCATGCATTCTTTAAATGCATGTACCTTCTAGTGGAAGGAGCAGTGTGCATGCCTTCAAGTTGCCTATTGACTTATGATGATCTCATGAAGTCAGGCAAGGAATACTCAGAGGTGGTTTTGCCAGTTCTTTCCTCTGAAATGTAGATGACAGAACCTGGTATTTGTTAGTAGTCTCCAACAGGGGATGAAACAGGACTGACTCTACTTAGCTTCCAAGATCAGACAGGATCTGGTATCTTAGGGGTGGAGAGGAGGAGAAGGTTGCAACACATATGCCTGCATTCTCAAACTATCTGTCACTTGGAAATTAACCACTGGTTAGCACAAATGTCCTTAATGGTTAAAAGACTTACCTTGCAACATTGGAAAAACAATCACTTGCTTTGTAGTCTTGAGCATAATGTGGATCTTACAAGCCTTTTATCACCAGAATGCATGACAAATGTCAATTTTGTTTGGCTATGTATTCAGATATTTGATTGCCTTTTATTGAGATCTGCATTTGTGGTTTATTCATTTTATATTCTTCATTGTATTTTTAAAATTGTATTTAATAATAAAATTTCTCTCTCTCTTCCCCTCCCCCATTTCTCATATAATGTTTATACAATAAAAATAAATTTGCAATGCCAAGTATTTTTGTTTTGAGAATTGCAAGTGTGATGATAGCTAACTTGTTTTGGTAGTTTTAAATAAGTGTAAAAAATTACTTTTGTAAAATAATGCCTGAAAATTTGCTCCCTGTCTTCCATCAGCTGTTTGTAGCACTTAAATTATAGTGGGGAAGGTAGGAAGCTTTTGTAAAACCTGCTTTCTGACTCCCACCACTTTTGGCCAGGTTATGCTAAAATAGCAGAAAGCTGAGGAAGACATCACAAAGTGAAGGGTTCTGGAACTTCTGTAGGTCCACTACCCCGGGTAATTCAAGCACAGTTTGATATAACACCATGCATCAGCTTCAGTTTTAATCACTTAGATCTATCAACGTGTTCTTTCAAATCTAAAAACATTTTATCTCTTGCTTTGTTCAGAGGCAAAGGGAAAAATGATGGGGTATCATTGCGTATCATGATGGGAAAGAGAAATGGAAGATATTTATCAGTTAAGTTCTATTTCCTATTACACTTTGCAAGAATATGGCAAATGACTTGGAAACTTTGCTCATTCTTCCTGTAGTGATTCCAGTGCCCTTGACAGTGGTGTTTATCAGACGAGCTCTTAAAGAGGTACTATTCCAGTGTGACTCCTCTAGCCGCCTCCTGTTGCATGCTGGGATTGGCAGTTTTAAAGAGGGGTATTTAGAATTCTCAGGCAGAGAAGTTCAGCTCCTTAAAACTGCCAATCCCAGCATGCAACAGGAGGCTGCTAGAGGAGTCACACTGGAATAGTAGCTCTTTAAGAGCATAGTGTGATAAACATCAGTGTTACACTGTTTGAATGATTTTAAAATAAAGAAACAAATTATTGGCTTGCAGCATATTGACTAGATTAGAAGGATCTGCATGTGTTATGCCAATATAACAAATTATTCCTGCTCCATTTCCAGTGTATAAAAGCCCATAAGAATAAGAAAATGTATCCTCAAACGGTTTCCTTTATTTTGACTCCAGTGTTGCATTTTCCTAACATAGGATGAGACCTGGCAGTAGAAATCACAAATAACAATCATCACTGTATCTGTTGTGAAATGCCTAAATATATTCTCCTTTTGGTATGGTAATTTATAGCTGCTACATTCAAGTATGTAATTTTGTGATGTTTAAATATATGACTTTGATTCTGCCAGACACCAAGGTTTCATTGATTTATGAAAGAAATATGCGCTAGTTAATGTAAATGATTATGAAAGCATTTCCTTGAAAATGAAGAACTGTAAAACAAAAACAAAGGATCCTAACCCTTCATTAAACATCTAAGCTATATACGTTGGACTGGATTAATGTACACACACATTCTCTAAGAGGTTGCAGGCTTCCTCAGTTTTGAGAGCCCTTGTCTTAAGAGATATATTATGCTTAAAATCCAGTGAAAAAGTGATTAGTGTAGTTAAAACATTTCACACCAACATGTGTCTATATATTTGTGTATTTGACACAGGGCTTTTTTAAAACTATCAGTTTACTTATTTTTTTAAATAAATGTGTAGTATCAGAAAATGGATATTTGAATCCAGAGTTCTGTAGGTAGAATTTGGCTCATGCAGTGGGGCTTTCCTGCCAGCTTCCCCCCCCCCCCCCCCGCAAAACCATGACAATTCACTGCAGAGGTAAGGGGGACTCTACAAAATAACATAGGATTGGGCTGCCATTTGGAGGAAGGAATCAGTTGGGTGCCCCAAGATATAGTGCATGATTAAAAACTACACACCTATACAACTCTCCCCCAAACTCATATATGCCTCCCCCCAGTCTAAGCAGATTTCACAAATACCTGCAAACTGTGATACTTCAGAAGACCATCAGAAACCTGAGGCAGAAATTTAAACGCATAGGCCTGTTACAGACTGCCAAAATAAAGCTGCTTCGGGTCTCTTTGGAGATATGCTATTTAAATGATGCATGGGTCCTAAGAGTCCGGAGGTCGCGCCAAAGCCACACTCCATTCCTAAGCACTGGAGTGCAGCTTTGGTGCAGCTTCTGGATTCTTAGGATGCATGCATCATTTAAATAGCATATCTCCAAAGAGACCCGAAGCAGCTTTATTTTGGCAGTCTGTAACAGGCCACAGTGTTGTGCTTCTCTTCTGCTATTGTGAGAGTAGTTAAAAGCTGGTTGAAGAAGAGCTGTTTCAATTAATTTAGCTATTTTATCTGTCATTTGAGCATGCAGCACCCAGATATCATGTATCCTTGGTGTTTGCTAGGGCTTGGCTACCTGTGCTGTTAGTATTGTGGATATGACCATATTGCAGCAGGAGTATGAATTACACCAGTGCTGGATAATGTTACAACAGCTCTGACAACATCCAATCACTTTAGCTGCTTTTCTCTTAAAAGCATTGTATAATGGCCCTCCCACATAGCTTGTGTATATGAGCAAACCAAAAAGAACTTTGAGGAGATTAGTTTGCCCCATTCCAGTTTCTGATAATATTAGAAAGCCTTTTGTTCAGTGGTGTCTCTTCCTAAGAAAAGCAGGTTTTGCTAGTTTTCAGCTTCATTAAAAATCCCCAGGTTGTAGTATTATGAAAGAGAGAGTTAAAGCTTCTTTCTTCCTACTTTCTCAATTGTATGTATAATATTATACACTTCATGTCTGCTCTTTACTTTTTTAACTAAACCCCAAATGTTGCAGTCTCATCACAGTAGAATTTCTCCACATCCTTGATCATTTTGATTCACATTTCCTGCACTTTTCCTAGTTTTACAATACCTTTTTAAAGGTGTGCTGTCTAAAACTTTACACAGTACTCCAAGTGTCATCACACCATAGTTTCTTTAAAGATAATAATGATACTGGCAAGATCATTGTATTTTGCTCCAGCAAGAAATTTACTTTTTCTAGCAGTTGCACAATGGGTTGATTTTTAAAAACTAACATTTGCCTGCAGTCCCAAAATCCTTTGTTTGTTCTGTAACTACCAGTTCTGATGGTTATAGGAAGGGGGAAAGGACCATTTTCTTCCAAAATGCTCTTCCTTCAGAACTGTAACTTTGACACAATGCTCAGTAGTTTTGAATTAATATCTGGAGATGGAGATAATTTATATTATATATAATTTATATTATATTTAGATTATATTATAGTGATTCCAAGAGAATCTAGGAAATATATTCTGACCTCCCTTTGTTAGATGTCCATTATTTTTTGAAAGGTTTTCCTTACTTAAGAATGCCACACCTTCTGAGCTTGGTGAATGCATTTTAAGTCAAAGTAACTGTCTTTTGCTTTCTAAACTTCAGCTAGATAATTCCAGAAGCATTTTAAACTTTATTACTTTGCAATTTATCTGATGGTTTTCATTATTGTTTCCATTTATCTTATTGCTCAAATCATTACTATTAAGGCATCAATTGTCTTACAACAGATGTTAGTGCAAACATATTTTGAATATTGAAATGAAATATAAGATGATCTGTGTTCTCATGAAAATGTGCAATTGCTAGAACACTGTTTTCACAATGATTGCATTGTGAATATTTTATATTCTTGCAAATTATGTTTTAATAAATCAAAATTATAGAATGTCCATGGTTTGGAATGAAAGGAGCTACTTCTGATAATGGGAAGGAATCTTTAGATTGAGTGCCATGTATATATCTATTGCTAAAAAGATATGTGGTTCTCTACTGTTCTACATAACAGTGACTACATAAATTCAGAGGGGTTTGGATTAGGGAGCAAAGAAAAGTACATGGTAAGATTTTTCAAAGCAAAATATATTTCTATGGCTTTCATAGGTATGGTGCTGGTGGAGTTGATCATGGTGGGCTGCTACTGATTAGTAATTTGCTTGATTTCTTTTATGAAACTCTTTTGTTAGATACCACAGTATCCTGAAGAATAACAGATGGTTACTTATCTTTGTTGTTAGTTGCTTTGATATTTTGGTCACAGTACCTATACAGGCAATAATTATTTACCACCATACTACCAATGTCTTGGAGAAAGTGAAGCAACAGTGACTACAAGAGCATCTGTCTTTTCATTACACTGTGCGATTACCCCTGATAGTCTCAGGTCAACCCTCTGAATGACTGAAAGTTATCTGACTTGGAATTTCCCCAGGGCTTTTTTTTTTGTGCTCTGATTTTTTATTTTTTTTTACAGTCAGAAGGAAATTGGTTTGAGAAGAATGGGATGGGAAGAGAACAAGTGGAATTGCTGTAAACAGGAGGAGAACAGCAAGAACTACTGGATAGTATTAAATACTGTATAGCCAATCACTATATTTGATCTAATTTGTGGTTTTTCAGCAAAATATTAGGAGCAACATGTGCCTTCACAGTCAAAGTGTTATAGCTATGTTTATTCCAGAGCATAAACATTTTGAAAGATTTCACTGCCTTTTAAATTCTTAAATTAACGGTTTAAGCTCAGATATTGATCTTCAGAAACCTTAGAAACTATCTTTTACATTAGTAGGTGTGAGTTGAAATGCTGTCCTGAAAATGCAAGGCTGGTGTGGTTCAGTGGACACTATTGTACATGGATTGAAAAGGCTTTTGAATCTGGATTTGGATCATGATTCTCACTGAGTGAATATGCATTCTTTCAGAGTAAGGTCCAAAACACACTGCAGAAATAATCCAGTTTGAGAGACCATTTTAATTGCTCTGACTCAGTGCTAGGGAATTCTGGAAACTGTAGTTTTGTGAGACATTTAGCCCTCTCTTTCAGTGAACTCCAGTGCCATAATAAACTACAATTCCCAGGATTCCCTAGCACTGAGCCAGGGCAGTTAAAATGGTCTCAAACTGGATTATTTCTGCAGTGTGTTTTTTGGGACCTAAGTTAGCAAAAATGGTTGGCAGGAACACAAAATGGGGGGAGGGGAGGAGAAAGTATGCCATTTTAAGATTGTACCAAGAAGGGTGAGATATAAACATAAATAATAAATATTGACTGTGTAGTAGATTCAAAACTACTAGGAATACAGTGAATATTGATTGGTGAATGTATATGTGTGTAGAGAAAGAGAATATTATGTGTTTATTTGTGTGTGTGTATGGGTGCATAGCGAGCCAATGTTTTGTAGTGGTTTGAGCATTGGATTACATTATCCTTCCTGTGTCAGTTCCTGAGAGTTCCTGCACACCAAGGAGCCTGGTTAATAATGTGTCAAAGAGGATGTTCGGGAGACACTATGTCAGTTGCCTTGATTAGAGTTTGATTTCACATACTGACCAGGTCTTCAACAGGATCATCAGTGATGCCAGTCATAAAGCCCTCTACATCCCTGTTCTCAGCCTCCAAGAGTGAACCTTTTTAATAGGACCTCCACCCCTGCAGGAACAGGTTCTAGCTGTGATACTAGCCCTGAGAAGAAAATGATCTGTCCATGACAGCTCAGAGGTATTTATCACGTCCACTCATAGATCCATATGTTCTGAGCTGAAAACCACATCACAGGTATGACCTGCTGAATGTGTAGGTCCTGAACCAATTGGGATAGTCCCATGTTTGTCATGGATACCATGAATTCCCGAGCTGCATGTGACAACTGGGCTTCTAGTCACCTAGAAGCAAAAGTCTGGGTGACTCCAACAACAACTCTGAGACCAGCTCTGTGAGCTCGACCAGGGAGTCTGATAGGCAGCAGGGTGGACATTATCTTGTCTACCTCATCTATGGTTTTCCGAGTCAGTATACACACTTGAAGTGACTCAGCATCCTAATAGGTAATCTGGTCAGGTTAAGATGGTCTTTATAGACCACATTTACCTTTCCCCCTGCCTACCTTCTCTCACCTGATTGCTAAAAGTACTGTCAGCCAATATCATTCTCCAGCTCTAAGTTTCTGTGAAGCATTCCAGGTCAGCCTCTTCATCCTTGAGGAGGTAATAGATTATGTGTGATTTATTTTTAACTGACCTGGCATTACATAAGAACACCGTGAGATTCTGTGAGTGGCTTGGCTCACTCTCCAAGTTCCCAGGGCTGGCAGGGTGACTGGAAGGTGAGATAGGTATTAAACATCTTTCTTTCCTTTCTCTATGAGAGCATGTGACCCTGCCATCACCATACCATCTTGGAGAGAAGTGACCAGTAGGGTCCCACAAGGCTCTGTCCTGGGCCCAGTGCTATTCAACATCTTTATCAATGACTTGGATGACAGAATTAGGGGCATACTTATCAAATTTGCAGACGACACCAAATTAGGAGGAATAGCGAATACTCCAGAGGACAGGATCAAAATTCAAAATGACCTGAATAGACTAGAAAGCTGGGCCAAAGCTAATAAAATGAAATTAAACATGGAGAAATGTAAGGTACTGCACTTAGGGCGGAAAAATGAAATGTACAGATATAGGATAGGGGACATCTGGCTGAATGAAACTACATGTGAAAGGGATCTAGGAGTCCAAGAAGACCACAAGTTGAACATGAGTCAACAGTGTGATGTGGCAGCTAATAAGGCCAATGCGATTTTAAGCTGCATCAATAAAAGTATAGTGTCTAGACCAAGAGAAGTAATAGTGCCACTGTATTCTGCTTTGGTTAGGCCCCACTTGGAATATTGTGTCCAGTTCTGGGCACCACAGTTAAAAAAGGACATTGAAAAACTGGGGCATGTCCAAAGGAGGGTGACTAAAATGGTGAAGGGTCTGGAAATCATGTCCTATGAGGAAATACTTAGGGAGCTGGGGATGTTTAGCCTGGAGAAAAGAAGGTTAAGAGGTGATATGATAGCCCTGTTTAAATATTTGAAGAGATGTCATATTGAGGCGGAAACAAGCTTGTTTTCTGCTACTCCAGAGAACAGGACCCGGAACAATAGATGCAAGCTACAGGAAAAGAGATTCCACCTCAACATTAGGAAGAATTTCCTGACAGTAAGGGCTGTTTGACAGTGGAACACACTCCCTTGGAGTGTAGTGGAGTCTCCTTCCTTGGAGGTCTTTAAACAGAGAGAGGCTGGATGTCGGGTATGCTTTGATTGAGAGTTCCTGCATGGCCCTTGTGGTCGCTTCCAACTCTGATTCTATGATACCTCCCTCTGCCCTGTACAACTCATATTGCTGCCCTAATTTACATAGTCATTTTGTTTTAAACAAGGCAACAAGAAGACAACATAACTTGACTGGTTTTTAGTCATTGGGCTGACTAGCTGGCTAGTCCAGTAGAGCTTACTCACATGCAGGTGATTCCTTGTAGCCAGCCAGATAATTCTAGTTTGTTCTCTCACTACTCCCTAGTCCTTTAGCTGACACTCTCACTACCAGCTTGCTCCTCAGCCCCGTAACAGTTGGTATCCACCCAATTGAAGTGATAAGAAATTTTACAAAAAAGACAAACATAACAATATACGTGCAAAGTTAAGTAAAATGCCTGATTGCTCTAGTTTTGATCTTAATAACCCAAATTCTTCTTATCAGTTAAAAAAGAGAGAAGTGCTTCCTTTCCATTTTCAGAGTGACTGGCCCTCACTCCACTCCTGAAGTGTCTCCTCCAAAAAGGCAACCTTCTTTGGAGTTGCCTCTTCGGTGGCAGACCTGCCAACCAGGCAACCCCTTATATCGTCATGTCATGGCAGGGGAGCAGGTGGACTTTATCCCAGTTAGTCCAGTACCTGGAATCTAAGAAGAAACAGTAAGGTGTTAACAGAGAGATGGCATGTACCAAAAGCAGAGGCTATAATACAAAGTCTGGTCAAGTAATATCAGTATGACTATAGAAAACTTATCAATATAAAGTCAAGATGTGCATTTTTGACTTAAAAGCTTGTATTTTGGATTACCTTTTGATGGTCCTATAACTGACAGTTGGTTGAACAAATGTATATATCTGGTCAGGGAGCCTTCCACTGAAATTATGATGTCAAAGAGATAGATTCCCCACATTGAAGGTTAGATTTAAGTAGTGTTTTAACTAAGGAACAAGCAAAGACTTATCTCAAACTGGAGAATCATCCAATAAGTGCATTGGACTAGAAGTGGGTAACATTCAGATGTTGTTGGACTGGAAGTCACAGCATTCCTCACCATTGACATGCTAGTTGGGACTTTTGGAAGTTACAGCCCTGCAGCATCTGAAGGGCTGCAGGGTACTCGCTCATTTTATACTTATGGCCTTTTGCACTAGATAATTTAACTAGGATTTTAACATCTCAAGTTATATTATATTTTGTATGCACTCTCATTGTATCTCAGACAAAATGAATGAATATGAAGTATCAAAATGTTGTGATATAAATGTACAGTGCATTCACATTTAGTATATGGCACATTCTTCATCTTATTTTATCTACAAATGTTGTGGAAACTGGAAAAGATACAGTCAAAAAGATTATAGCATTTCCCTCTCCCCATCTTAGTTTCAGTTTGAACTTTATTTGGGTAATTTGAAAAATCATTCATTTTTCTTGAGAGGCAGTTGGAAGATTGACTTCATTTCTTAATTTTGCATTCACAAATGATTTTCCTAGTGCATTAGAATTTGTGTTAGGTGAGTGAAATTAATTGACAATAGATTGTGCAAAGTTGTTTTGTACAGTTTATAATTTAATCTAATGAAACCATACTCTCAGGGTTTAAAGGTGATTGCTACCTAGAAGGCTTGTTTGTTTGTTTATTTTTTTTAATGGGCAAATTTATGGTCTATAAGTCTGTCGGAGCTCATAATCATGATACCTGGAAAAAAAAATATCTGCAGTCGGCTCCATCAATTTGCTACAGTTCGGAGTCAAACTAAAGAAGGGCTGCTGTTTCCTCCGCATGCTCAGTTTTAAGCCCTGCAGGAACATTGGCTGACAGCTTTGGCCATACTTGAAGACTTTACCTCTTCATTTTAACATCAGGAGTCATCACTGTGAGAAATTCAGTACTTCAGATTTATGTGTAAATCAGCCTTCAACACTTTGCTGCATTAATTCAGCTTCCAAATCTTTGCTTGTAACAGGCTTTACTGTTTATAATCTGCTGTCTCATACTGAAAGTAACAAAATTACTTCTGTTGACACTTCCAAAGAGGATAAAGGTTTTATAGGCTAGTTTCAAAGGTTCATTTTAAGAGAATAAAATGAAAATAACCATCTCAGTTATACTGTGTCTTTCTTTGCTTAGAGTCAGAGCTCTATAACTATACTGATATCATTTTTCAGTTCTAGTGAAATCTCATGAAATGTCTAGAAGATAGTCAACCCTCCACATTTGCAGGTTTCAGATTTGCAGTTTTGACTATTTGCCATGTTGCAGCTGCTGCTTAACAAGGTCAACCTCTTCATCCCTCCTCCTCCTCATCCTTCCTCCAAGCCAGCCCAAACCAACACCATACATTCTCCTGCTTTGCCAGATTTTGCATCCAAAGATCTTTGTTTTCAATTTGATGTTTGCAGCCATTCCTGGGAGGTTCCAACTTCCCTCCCCTCTTCCTCATCCCTTTCTCTCCCAGCCAGACAAAAGCAACACCCTTTGTGGTGATGGCTGCAAACATTGGATTTGGATTGAGGGTGGGGAAGATGCAGTGTTACTTTTGCCTGGCCAGGAAGGAGTGGGAGGAGAAGGGAGAGAAGGTGGATCCTTTGCAGCCATGGCTGCTAACATCAACTTGAAAAGCAAAGCACTTTTGAAATGTGGGGGAGGCTATGTGTTTCAAGTTTGCAAAGAGAGTTATCGGTGGTACTCTTCATGGGAGAGGTCCCTTTATCATTCATGCTGGAGGAGGCTAACATATTCACATTTTCCCACTTTTGTGGGGGTTCCCTGGGCCCTAACCCCTGTGAATGTGGAGGGGTGACTGTATTGCACATTTAATAATTAATCATCGTAAAATTTTCAAATTCTGTTGGGTTGGATCTCCTGGTCTTAATAAAATATTATCATAGATTTGTTCTTGGATAGTGCAGGGCAGAATATTCCATGGTTCTGCATTGTGTGGTGGCAGCAGTAAGAACTGATGTACCAAAATCTACTGTGGGCTACGGCCTACGGTAAGTCAGTGCTTGATGAAGTGAACCAATAATCCATTTTAGCAAGGTGTATCAATAGCTGAGGAAACACATACACATTATGTAAAACATTACAGTAGGTGAAGCATACTGTGGTAGTTGTGTTGGTGGAGCATTTGGCACTGTTTCCTGGGTTTCTAAGAAAGGTATGCACCACCCACAAAATTCAGTTTGGATCATAGTTTGTTTAGGAATACAATCCAGTTTGACTTGGACTGATCTAGAGCCTGTCCAGTTTGACTCTGATCCCACATGCATGTCAGGATTCAAAAATATAAACATTTGTGTCTCCTGTCATTAAAAACAAAATAAAACCACATCCCCAGACACTGTTTTCCCCATTTCCCAGTTAGGCAAAATTTGCAGGTATTCTAACTCCTTGAGGAGTAGGTGCCTTGCAAATTGCAGACATACAGATTCAAGTGCTACATACCTTGTACATTTTTTGAAAAATGAACCACGGATATAACTTGTTTATTTCTTGGCAGAAATATGGAATCATAATTGCCTGTTCTGAGCGAATAAAGAATTTTTCTTAGCGTAGGAGCAGCCTTGACATTTGGAGGGTTCCAAAAAAGTAAAAAGAAAGAAGTATTTGCTTATTCCCCTTGTGAACTTTGTTCAGAAAAATGGCAGAGAACATGGAGATGGCCTTAAGTAATAAGGATAAGTGTCATGTCTTTTCTGTAGATCCTCAAAGTTGAGGTGGGGCATCTTCTTCTTCTCCCTTCCTATTGTGGTTTTGATGGGGAGGTGGCAATTTGTATAAAAATGAAAGATGTAATAGACACTTACCTAGTCGAGAAAATGGCAAACGTGAAAAACAGTGCAATACCTTTTAAACACTGATGTGTGGTAGACAAATGACCATTTTATAGTGCCATCACATCACTTACATCTGGATCAGGCAAAGTGTGGCCTTCCATATGTGTTGGTGAACTGTAGCTCCCATCTGACCTAGGCAACATACCAGTGGTGAGGAATGCTGGAATGTTCAGCAATATTTGAAGGGCTGCATTTTGCTTATCCTGCTCTATAATCCGCCTTCTTCATAAATGCCGTGTTCTGTGTGGAGTACCACAACTCCAGCCTTATGAATGGAGAATTGTGAGTAGGTTTCATCACTTGGTAGAATGTGGTGGAAGCATAGATAAGAACTGTGTATAATAAGCAACAGTGTCCATGTGGGCAGCAGGCAAGCAGATGCTGGATGTGATGGAAGTGGGCAGTCATAGAGATGGATCCAGGTAGGCAACAGTCTAAAATGAAGTGCCATTCTCACCAGGCAGGCATTGCCTTCTGAATGATGAGCAGGAGCTCTATGCTTATATTGTAAAAGGTGAGCTACCCATTCAGTGTTCTACATTGGGCCGGTGGCTGGCTGGTAGTAAAGGTGGAGGAGGCAAGTCTGGTGGTACCTGACTATAAATAATCAGCACCTTTGCTAGGCAGTCATAGTTCCATGATAGCAAGTGAGATCAGTCTGCTAGGTGGGAGAAGCAATTCAAGGAGTTTAAGCTACAATACCAGTTCACAAGAGCAGCTAGCTGGAGAGCAGGAGGCAGAAGCTGGCAGTGGCAGGCAGTGGTGATGGTGTTCAGGTAGGAAGGCTTGTACTGTAATATGAGGAGAGAAATGGGGTAGCAACCTGCATGTAAAGAGAGAGGCAACTGATTTCCCTTCAGACATTGTCTCCATAGTGGCAAATGGGAGCACCGTGTTCAACAATAGGAAGTGAGGTATTGGCTGAGGAGAAAGTGGCTACACCAAGGGACAAAATCTAAGAAGACACTATTTCTGGAGATGAAATGTCTACATAACGAGCTAATGAGGCTTTTTTTGTAATGAAACTTTGGAGGGGAGCCAATTTTATCTCAGGAAACACCAGGCTGCTTGGAAAGGATCTGATTTGATTCATACATTAAAGTTTGGTTGAATCCAGTGTGATTTTGTAGTTTCTAACCCCCAAAAGCCATACGTCTCATGAAAGCTTTGAATTCTCTTCCCATTTTCCCATGATGGATCTCTAAATAACATTTGTGGAATTTCAAGGGTAGTTTCCCAGCTTTGGCCAGAGTAACAGGTCTCTTCAGTTGGTTGCTGGAAGATCACTTCTGCACATATGCCTCCTATTAAAAACCCCCCAAACAATATTATTTATAACAAGGAATAAACAGATAGCATTACATAAACAATTGCATAATAGGTTCAAAAATAATGTTTCCCCATTTCTCTATGACTAAATCAAGAGAGATGAAAAGTAAGTACGAAATTAGAGGCGCTGGGTCTTCTTTTCCTTCCTTCCTAACTCAGCACTTTTCCCCATAGATCGTAAAGTATTAAAAACAATCAGTCAAATAATTTCATTTCATGTTTTAATGATATATTTTGCATTTTAATTTATAGTAAATATATGTGGACATTCTGCATGTATATACAATATTTAAATTTTTAAATCTCGCATCCTGCTTGTATATTATCTAAATTATTATATCTTCCATTTAAAATAGCATTGCGCTTCAAAATGCTTTTGATTTTGTACAAGCAAAACCTTTGAAAGATGTTTCATCTGTGTAAACTTGTGCCAAATTTAAATATGAAAAATAAGATATACTGAATAATTGTATTCAGTAAAAAGGCTTTATAACTGTAATTAGATGTATGATTTGGAACATTCAGCTGCTTATGATATAATATTTAAAATGTAAAGAAGATTAAAAGCCCATATTCCCAATGACTTTCAAAGCACAAAAGCATATATTTACATACAAAATCTCTGTTTTATGTTTACACTGGTTGAGGCTATCGTCACATCATCCAAGGAATAATAAAGCCAGAATTCCAACTAGATTAAATGAATAAGACTTAGTAACACATAAGTCCCATTGATTCACTGGGTTTACACTAGCTAGAAGTAATTACTAGATTTAGTTCAATGTTGTGATCCTTTGCATTTTAAGGGATTCATTCACTCATTTAATTTAATTTATATGCTATCTTCCTTACAATGCATTACCCTAGGTGGCTCTCAAACACAGCATTTCTCAAACACAAGTTTAATTCTGCCCTTCATTTTATGTTTCCTAATTGCCACGTTTGTGGTGTTCCTGTGATGCATTCTTCCATAAAACTTCATCTTTACAACAGATTCTGATGTATGCTCCTAGCTCTTTTAATTTAATAATTGAGAAAGTGACCCTCATGCTGCAAATTTTTACTGTGGTTGTGCAAATCCTCTCCTCAGATGTAGTTGGATGGAACGGGGGGCAAAGGTATGCCAGATTTCCCATACCTTGGATCAAATATTGATCGGAGTTGAGACTGCAGTCAAAAAATCAGAAGAAGATTAGGAAGGGGAAGAGTTGCTATGAAGCAACTAGTAGTTGTTTTTAACTGCCCTCGTGCCAGTTCCGAGTCATGGTGATCCTATGGATGAAACATTTCCAAGGCCCCCTGTCTTCCACTGCTCTGCTCATGTCCTGCAAGTTCATACCTCCTTAATAGAGTCTATTTATCTAGTGTATGTTTTTCTCTTTTTCTGCTTCCACCCTTCCTAGCATTATTGTCTTTCCTAATGATATAGCTGAAGTATGACAGTCTCAGTTTGATCATCTTGGCTTCCAGGAGGTTTCAAGCTTTGGCTGTTCAAGGCAAGACTCATTAGAAAAGACAACAATGCTAGGAAAGGTAGGAGGTAGTAGAAAAAGAGGAAGACAGCATACCAGATGGCTGGACTCAATCAAGGGCTCATGGGCTTGATCTGCAGGACCTAAGCTGAGCAATGGAGGATAAGGGGTCTTGCAGATGTCTCATCCATAGGGCCGCCATGAGCTGGGGTCACTCAAGAGCAGTTAACAACAAAAAATGTCAGTTGATTAGGCTCTGGATTCAATGGGAGGGTATAGCTTGACTTTATTCTTTCATAGACCTAATTATATGTAATTATTGGTGACTGGACAACCCACAAGGAGGTATAGACATTTGACTGTCTTCCCGTCCTTCTCTGCCACACATGCTTACTCAGTTTTCCTCTTGTGCTGGTAGTACTCTGCCAGCAGTTAAGAAACAAAAAAATGGTGATCTTGTGGTTGGTTATTATTTGATGGCATAAGTGGGCAAATTGTATCCTCAAACAGCAGTTGCCCATTAGTTTTCTCTGGTAGTAGAGTTAGTTTTTTGCTGGTAGTAGAGTTGAGATGTGGATTATTTATTTTATTTTTATTCATTTCATTTCTAGGCTGCCTTTTCCCCTGAAATGGACCCAAGGTGGCTCACAGATTAATGCTGTATATACTTGGGTTTCCAGATGAATGTATTGGCATTTCTCATGGAAATTAAAAGCTAATATCCCCTTCTGCATACATTTAAGTATGCGTCATTTATGACACTAGAGGGTAAACAGAGGTGTTGAGATCTCTTTGTAGCCTCACCACTCTTAGACTGGCAGCCGACTACTTAAGGACAGAGGGATAATCTGAATTCTGAGGTGCACGGGATGGGCTGAATTTTGTATTCTAAGGCCCACTGTATTGTTCTGAATTGCTGTATAATGATACAAAATAAGTGAGTACACTTACATCACAGTGTACGACCAGCAAGCTTGACAAATATCTTCTTTTTCCTGTCTTCCTGTAACAGGAAAAAAACAACACAAAAAGCAAGGGTGCTGTCAAGCACTAGGCAGGATGCAATGTGTAAATGCTGATCTGTGCTTAGCTTGTTGGTTTGCAAGTTGTGTAGTCCTGCCTTGGAGCCTTTTGCATTACTGTCTGTCTTGTTTCTGGGCACAATTCAAAGTGTCAGTGAAAGTCAGTGCTTTGAAACCAGAGCTTGGAAATAATCAGTTTCAAACAATTAGTAAATTGTAAATAATATCCCCCCCCCCAATAAATAAAGCTTAACTAAGATACATTGTAAATAGAATAATGCAATTTTGTGGCATTTTAAAGACTAGGAGGTATATTTATTTTTAGTATTCAGGGATTACAATCTACATCTTCAGATGGAGGATAGACACCCACACACTGCAGAAATAATCCAGTTTGAGACCACTTTAACTGTCCAAGCTCAATAGGGAATTCTGGGAACTGTAGTTTTGTGAGACATTTATCCTTCTCTGTCAGAGAGCTCTGGTGCCACAATAAACTATTATTCCCAGGATTCCCTAGCACTGAGCCAGGGCAGTTAAAGTGGTCTCAAACTGGATTATTTCTGCAGTGTGTTTTGGACCAGAATATAGTAAGCGTTAGGCATATATGTAAAACTATATACCGTAGTTGTGGTGAAGTGGGATACTGATAATAACAGTTACATTATTAACACTGGTCATAAACCTTCAAAGATTTGGTTTAGGATAAATGTCCTAAATCTGTAAGCAAGTGCAGTGGTTCCTAAACTGTGGGGCGGGACCTCCAGAGGCATTAATGTTGCTCAGGGAAGGTGTGAGACTTGGAGGCCCAGATCCCTTCTCCTGCACTTCCCAACCCTTTTCTGTCCTGGAGGAGAAGAGGAAGGCAAGGAGGATGCTTGGAGCATCTGCAAGATGTTAAAATATGAATATACATGAATGTGTAAATGCAAATATGCAAACTAACTAAATTAAATGTTTTTATTCATATTCTACATTAAACTGTGTGTCTGGATGTAAGTGTAAAAGGGGTCACAAGGGTAAAAGTTTGAGAACCACTAAGCTAGTGCAGTTAGATATGTGCAACTTTTTATCCATTAACTTCAGGGTTCATGTTGTTCTTAACCTAATATAAAGACAATTTAAGCACCCTAAAATTGACTTAAATATAATTATTTCAGTTCACCTAAAATCCCCTGCTAAGATGACAACAATTAGATTGATTCTTAAGTATTCGTAATTTATTATAAATCAGGGCTCTATTAACATGATTTTTTCAATTTTCCTGTGATTCGAGTGACATGAGGTGAGAACCGATATGAAATGTACATGTTAATGAGCGGTAAATATATTTACAGTTATTTTAATTGCTGAAGTGATGTTAACACATTTTGCCATAACTGACACACTCATTATTTTAATTAATGTATTTTGACAATTTTCTTTGGAGGCGGTGAAGACTATTTTTGGATTTTTATTCTTTTAAAATTTAAATTATTGGTATTATGTTAGCAATGTGTTAGTAGCAATTAATGCAACACTAATTAATTTGTAGCAATTAGTGCAATGCATCAATCTTACGATTTTCAACTGTGATTGACAATTTGAATTAATGCTAATAAATTAAGTTAATACTAACATATACAAGCTCAGCGATTATGGGAGAAATGAGGGCCATATTGAACATGCGATAAATACGAGGAAAATGCAAGGACATATATTCAAAACCCAAGTACCATGAATAAATAGATATTCAGTATTGAGCTAGCCGTGGTATGAATTAGTTGTAGTGTCTTGCTCTGCTACTAAAATGTACTCTTTTCTAGAAGAAGGTATAAGAAATTGCAAGCTGGTATTGAGTCTTATGTAATGGAAGATAAAAGAGTGTTCACTAATGTATAAGAAAATAAACTTGGAAGCTACTCTGAGTAGATTTTCAGTATTTGGTCCTGAAATGATAGAACAGCTGTTGGACAGCAAGCCTGGTGTGAGGGTTTGAGCACCAGGCTATGGCTCTCTAGACCAGGGTTTGAATCACAGTTCAGCCATGTAAACCTACGGGGTGATCCTGGGCAAGTCACAGCTGGCTCTTAGCCTCAGAGGATGGCAATGGCAAACCCTCTGAAGAAGCCTGACAAGAAAACTCCATGGTAGATTGGTCTTTGGTTTTCTGTAAGTTGGAAATGACTTGAAGGCACACAACAACAACACTGTAGCTTGTAAGCTTTGCAGTTGCTCTTTTGGTTTAGCTTACATAAAATTGAGACAATGGTTTTTTGCTGAGAAAATATGACCATGCTTGGAATGGCCTTGTTAGTGTAATAATAATAATAATAATAATAATAATAATAATATTTATACCTCACCTCTCTAATGAGAAGGCCTTTTTAGTGGGATATAGTTGTTCTGAGTGGAAAGAAATTATGATGATTATAATAATTATTATAATTATAGAAAATTATGCAGCATAAAAATAAATGGGGAGATATGGAAGAAAGTTAAGTACTGATATTCTATTTAGTAATGTATTTTTTTAAAAATTTTTTGCAGATAACTTTGATTTGATTTTTTAATTTTTTTATTATGCAAGTAGAAGTTTGGTTTGGTCCTGGCCTTGAATTAGGGCTCTCATTGTCTTTTTATGCACCAAATATTAAATGTCCACCAATAACTTCACCAAGAGAAAAGGGAGGCTACAGTTTATTTGATACAGGTCCCTTTTCTTTTTCCTCTTTTTTTAAAAATCATTTTTTGTGGCATTTCATCAAGAGGCAAGAACATATTTCAAAAAATAAGGTTCTTTGATATGATGTGCTTTCATTGTGGGACACAATTAACCCCTTTCCTGAAATGGCATGGCATGCAGCTGAAATTTTAAAGAATAAGATATAATTAACATGGATATTGTTCAATTTTATGTATGCTTTGGTATGGTCATGTGCCTTCAAGTCAGCTTTGACCTAAGGTGACCCTATCATAGAGTTTTCTTGGCAAGATCTTGCCATTGCCTACCTTTTAGGATGAGAGATTATGACTTTTCCCCTGCCACCCACTAGGTTTCTACAGCTGAGAGTGGACTCGAACCCTGATCTCTCTTAGTCTGACATTCAAACTGCTACACCATGCTGCTTGGAAGAAATTCCCATTGCGTTTAGTAGAGTAGATATGCATGCATTTATTTTGCTTTTCATCCATTTAGATTCTAAGTTATGTAGTCCACAGATCCTTTAACACTCATTTATGACCATTTTTATTCCTTCCTCCCTTTGAATTCCTTTGGACCTATATTTGCTTTTCAGTTAAGATCAGCCAAATGGTTACTTTTGTTTAATCTTCAGTACTGTTTGCCTAAGGCCACATCATTCTGAATTATTTCCAGAAATTAAAAGTTTCACTTAGAAAAGCATGTATTGATTTCTCCATTGGCTGTGTTCACATTCAAAACTGAGAGAAGAAAGAGAAATATTAGTACTGGCATATCTCAGTTAACAAGGAAGCTCCTTTTTTTCCAAAGTCTTTTAAGGGGGCCCATCCCATTTCACCCATTTTCTTGCCTTCTGTCTAGTTGAAAGTTTTCTTTGTGCAGCATTGACATTGGGAAGATGGTGAGGGAGGACCAGAGAAAGACAAACGTCCAGTGTTGGATTGTAGCAGTGTGTCTACAGTAAATAAAGCAATACAGCTTGATCTGGGAAAGAATGAGATTTTATTCTAGGTGATACTACTGTAACAGTGTGCTTAGGTACAAGTTGAACAAGTACCTCCAGAACCACTTACTAAGCATGGGTGAAGAGTGAAACAGAAAGAAAAGAGGAAAGGAGAATAGCCTGCCTCACCAGCTACTCTGGTACTGTATATTGATAAAACATACATCTGTGATACATTTTGCCACCAAAATGGAATCATAAGAAAAGTGAAGCAGTGAAAGCAAACAATCATCTCAAGATACATTTTAAAAGAAACCAAGCTTCTCTAAGCTCACAGTGACAACCTCCATCCATGCCATTCTCTGTATAGCCCAACAATAACATTTTCAATAATGAGTTTCTTGGTGATAACATAACTGAATAAATGATTTCAGTTTTTAGTGTTTATGTTAGCGAATTCAATTTTCAATCTCTAACATTAACCTTATTAATTTTCCAGTGTAACATTCCAAATTACTGAAACACCACTTCTCCTTTTTCTTCTGTTTCTTGTCTTTGAATCCCCATCCCCTCTAGCAGCTTTTCCTCCTCTAAAGCCTATTGTTGCATGTACTTGCATATAAACTTTTTTGGTGCTTAGGGATAAAACATCTGTTTTCATTTGTAAGCCAACCAGGTACCTAATAATTTCTACATTTTTATTCCCCTTCTCCTGTGTCTTAAAGGATGGGAAAAGGAAACTGTATTCCCTTTCTTCTTTTGAAATTCATCAAGATGTGGTTTAGTTCATACTCATTTTCTGTTCTGTCAGGAGTTATGGTGAAGTGCAATTAAAGATGGCAGACTCAGCACATGTAAATAATTTAAGTTAAAATATTAGGATATATAAATTAGCACCACTTTCCCCACTAAAACCTTGGATAGAGCTTAAAAATTCCCATAAAAGTTTAAATTGTGGGCATAAAGTAGGAAAGCTGAAAGAAGCCCTTAAACTAAATAAATCCTTAAGCTAGGCAGTTTATTGCCAGTTTAGTGCAAGCCAAAACCAAACTCTGATTTAAAACTGGCTTTCATTTTTTTTCAAAAGTCTCCTGCTCTTGTAGAAGTGAAAATAGTGCAGTCATAATTAAACTTGCAATGTTATTGTTATTATTATTATTATTATTATTATTATTATTATTATTACTTGTATCCTGCTTTCCCCCAAAATTGAGACTCAAAGCAGCTCATAATTTAAACAAACACAATTAGAAACATACAAAAGTGCACTTTAAACTAGAATTAAACTTTTTATAACAGTAAAATAATTCACATTCTAGTTAAAAATAAAATACAACTAAAAAGATAAAAAGCTATTAAAACAGTTCAGTTAAAACAATACAGCATCTTCTAGTGTGTTCTTTAAAACTTTGTTTTAAAAATCCTATCTGAATAAGGAGGTTTTAGACAACTGATGGAAGGACAACAAGGAGTGGGTAAAGTCCCTAGGAAGGGACTTTTAGAGTCTAGGGGCAGCCACTGAGAAGACCTTCTCTTGCATCCCCACCAACCATGCTTGTAATGGTGGTGAGACTGAGAAAAGGGCTTCTCCTGATGATCTCAGGAGACAGCCGAAACGGAAACCTAGGGGCTAAACAGACTGGCACTAAATGCCAGCATCAGGCTGGAGTGGGGGTGTGGCAACCACACACCGGATGCCCCGTCCTCTCCAATGCCGGCATCATGCTGCTCGCCTGCCTGCATGATGGGTGGTGTCACACCCTTTCTCCGGTGCAGCATTTAGACACACTGCACTGAAGAATCAGTGAAAAGCCACCACCATAGTGGCAATGGCAGCTTTTCACAGCTTTAAGAAAGAGCGACATTTTCCGGCTCTTTTTGCACTGGCAAAGTGCCAGATCGGGACCATGGTGTGCGCTTGCTGCAGCCCTGATCCAGCACTGAAAGGGGCAGTGGGACACCACTCCTTTGTGGCTATCTGTAAAGCCCCATAGTTTGCCAAATAGTCTGGACCTGAGTCCTACAGGGCTTTATTGGTCATAACCAACACTTTGAATTGTTTGTACAAATAAACTGGTAGCCAGAGGAGCTGTTTCAACATGGACATAGTATGGTCTCCTTAACCTGCCCCAGTTAACAGTTTGACTGCAGCTGTCATGGCCAGCCAGGCTGAGGACTTGGAGGAGGAGGATGAGTTGATCCCTCAGGTGCAGGTGGAACCTGAGGTGGAGCCATGCCCCAGCTCTGCCCTGCCAGGCCCTAGTTCTGCTCCAGCAGAGTTGGCTGAGCCACTCCCTAGCTTTGCTTTGCCAGCTTCATCAGAGCCTGTGACTCAGCAGCCCAGCCTTCCCCCAGCAGAGAGTCCAGGCCTGGGAGACATAGAGCAGGATGAGCCGATACCTACCTTCAGCCATAGAAGGACAGAAAAGGTGTGGCTCTGGCGTTCCCGGAGGTTATAAGAGAAGCACTCACTAATCACCAAACAGTTGTGATAAGGAGCTGGCCTAATATAACCACCTGTGAGATGCTGAGCCTCTCCATCAGAGTTTTCCTTGGTGAAAGCTTCTCTCTCTGACTCCTTTGGACTTTGTTGCCAGACCCTTCCTTCCTATACCTCGGATTGACCTAGAACTCTTGACCCTGGACTGGACTCGCTGACCTGCTCTCCAGAACCCTGGACCTTGGACTGGCTTCTGGTTTTGTTCTATTGGATATTGGACTGGTACTGTGCTCATAGATCTGCTTCCTTGCTGCTGTAAAGCTGTGCATTGTTTGCATTTGCCTGACTCAGTGTTATCAGCTTCTCTGTTTGGCTGCTTTCCTGGATAGCAGCTCATTGGACCAGCTGAAGGCAAAGGCAAGTAGAGTGAGTTAACAGTAGTCCAAATGGGATATAAGTAAAGCATGTGCCACTATGTCCAAATCTGGCATATCAAGGTACAGGTGCAGTTGGTGCATAAGATTTAATATGCAAAAGTACTCTTGGTTATTGTAGAAACCTGGGCCTCCAAGATTCCAATCTGGAGAACTGGTGTCTTCAGGGGGAGTGTAACCCCATCACACAAAGGCTGAATCCTTATTTTCTGATCTGCCTTCTGAATGACCAGGAGCTCCTCTGGCTACTATGGGGTGTTCAGAACTGTTCTGAACAGTTCTCAAAAATCCCCTCCTATGGGACGGACGAGGAACGGAACGAGGAATTTCTGTGTGTGGTAAAATGTGTCCCTCACTCATTCCGTCACCTTCCCGCCCCCTTTTGTACTGTTCCAGCAGCCCTATGCAATAAGGCTATGTGTTAAATAGCATAGGAGACTACTGGAACAGTGGGGTTGATGGTACACCAACAGAATCTCTATTCTATCCCACCTTTAGGTCTGCACACAAGATCTGGGATAGGGCAACTGGTCAGTGGGTCTGGAATTTTGATAGACCACTGTAGCTTCACCTCCCCACCCCCTAGGTCTTCTCTGCTACTGCACAGAAAAACATGGTGGCAGATCTGGGGGAGATTAACACCCCTTGGTCTTCTCCGGCCAGATTTGTGTATTACAGGCTGAGTCAGCATGCTTATCTATAATCAAATCCTGGATAGCACTTGTTTTCCCATTCACTGACCTGGCATTCAAGAACAGCATTTTCAGCCAGGGGGACTGACACTAAGGCTATCCAGGCTACATGACCTGAGAGACAATTTGGATACAACAAGCAACCTGTTCCATTATATTGGAATTTTCTTTTCCCTCCACATCTCCCTCAGTCCTATATGTCTCCAGTGGATGTTCCTGGTTTTGTTGTTATCCGCTTGGATTCCAAGTGATTAAGCAGAATATACATTGTTGTTGTTGTTGTTATTATTATTGTGCATTCTCTCAATCCTCTGGAAAACATATCCTCCCAATGGCAGACAAAGTAGTAGCTATGAAAAACAACCGATACAGTATACATAAAGATGGTAAAATCAGGTAACAAGCCTTAGCCTCTGTCGGGCAGAAGGTCAGCTCCTTGCTTTCAGGTACCCCTGAAGTAACTCTTCTAAAGGGGTGATCCCACCTTCAATGTCACCTCCTGCTTATATGTCCCAGACAGGCAAGACATCTATGCTGGATGGTGAGCATTACCTGCTGAGGCAGGGCTTCAGTCCTGCAAAGAGCAAGACCTGGTCATGAAGCAGAGGTTCGAGATAGCAGCAAAAATGGCAGCCTCTTCCTCCTTCCAGCTTCAAAATGGTCTCTGTAGTTCTCTTTCTCTGCTCAAGTGCTGTATAGCTGAGCCCCCAATCCCTGCAAGAGTCCTGCTTTCATGTCCTGGACAGGCAAGTTGTGTTGGGTGATGAGCAGTACCTACTGAGTTGGGGCTTCAGTTTTTCAAAGAGCAGAGTTCAGCTCATATGCTTTATTCTCGGGGTCTGTAAAGAAATAGACAGCTAATGAATTCATTTTGGCATGTGTCTGCCAAAATGCTTCATTAAACAATAGGGGTCACCACTTGTTTGAGATTTGAGATTAGATTGTTTGCATATCTTCCGATTTGACAGGGACAATTCCAATTAATCCTCCCTCATCCCATTTTTTCATCTGCTTTTAAAATGTTCTAGTTTCTCTTTAATCTTCCCTTTTTCATTCTTTGTCCTCAGCTTTTACCTCAGTTACTCCAAACTAAGTTCAGAGTGCAAAAGTACCTGTAACCAGTTAACACAGTGAGAGTAGGGGAAAGGAGGGACAGAATCTTGCCCTTCCAGTAGGCTCAGGGCCAAAGCAAACTTTCACAGCCTTTCCACACAGTTTGTGTACTTTTTCATTATTAACTTTTGCCGTCTTGTTCAGAACTCTATTGTTGCTTAGCCACATGTCCCAATTTTCCTCTGTGACAGATTGGAAAGTATGTGTTCTGCATCAGGATGCAATTGTTTTTGCTATGCAGATAGTGCCCTAGAAAGCATACTGCATGGCAACCAGCTATCATGTGTCCTGGAAGATAGGTAGAAATCCTGTGTCCTCTGGGGCATGGGTATTTGTTGATTAGAAGCTTGTAATCAGAAATAGGACATCAGAAATTTGGAAGTTAGGTGACACACAGCATTAGAGAGCTTTAGCTGTCTATCTCAGGAAGCTTAAATTAAACCCCTGAACTAGGTCATGACTGGCAGAGTTTACAGACTGGTGAACTATACTGAGATGGCATTACCTGACCATAAGTTACCTGTGTATTTCTCTTTTATTTTGTTAACAAGAAATTTGCTCAGTTCAACATATGCATAAATATTACTGCATGGAGGAAGGGAAAAGATTTATTTGCCTTGCTTATCTGAAGCTTTGAAATAAGCTTGTGTTTAAGTACAGTATGTATTCTGTGCATATCTGTGTGTAATATAGGTACAGACACATATTCATATAATCTTGTAAGCTGTCCCGATTGCATTTTGTAGAGAGATGGGATATAAATAAATATTATTATTATTATTATTATTATTATTATTACTTATATATACAAACATTTGATGATTGGGGTCTTCTGCAATATGGGTCCTTATTTCATGGAAACAATTTGTATGTAAAGGATCTGTTAACAGCTTCTAATAAACATATCATACATACATTTGAGGAGGTATATGTATTATTGCTGTACCACCTTGATGCATTTTATATATAATATGAATACAGCTCAAGGAAATATAGGTATTATTGTTCTACCAACTTGACACATTTTTATATAACATGAATACAGCTTCTATGCAGCATAAACAAGTCTGTAGAAGGGATAATGAAATATTCAAGTTGCTGTTGTTTGTTTGTTTGTTTATTTATTTATTTATATACCACCTTTCTCGCACAAAGGAACCCAAGGCGGCTCAAAGATAAACAATTTAAAACATTACAATTAAAATTTAAAAACAATCAGAATGATAGAATCATAGAACCATAGAGTTGGAAGAAACCACAAGGGCCATCCAGTCCAACCCCCAGCCATGCAGGAACTCAACAATCAAAGCATCCCTGACAGATGGCTGCCCCGTCTCTGTTTAAAAACCTCCAAAGAAGGAAACTGTCAGGAAGTTCCTCCTAATGTTAAATCATAATTAATTCAAATTTAAATCAACTGGTTTTAGGAGCCCTGGTGGTGCAGTGGTTAAATGCCAGTACTGCAGCCACTTAGAGCCACAAGGTTGTGAGGTTGATCCTGCAAGGCTCCAGGGTTCACTCAGCCTTCCATTCTTTTGGAGTTCAGTAAAATGAATACCCAGCTTGTTGAAGGCAATTGGTTTACACGTAAACTGCTTAGGAAAGTCTGAGTATACTGATAAGCAGTATAAAAATGTACATGGTATTGCTATTGGTTAAAACAATATAAAACTACATTAAACGTTACAAAAGTTAAAAACATAACTTCTGGTCAGTGATAGCCACAGCTGTTCTGGACTAATGTGCAAAATACATTTTGCTTCCTCTCTAAATTAACTTTGATACACCCAAATACAGTTACTGTACATACTCTTCCAGGCCAATTGAAAGGGTTTCTTCTGGCTTTCAACTGACCAAATGCATCAGTGAATTTTTGAATGCCAGTTGCTTGTTTATTTTCTATTTTAAAAAATGCGAAGTCCTGAAATTCTCTCTTGTTCTATTGAATTTTTAAAGTAAGCCTGGATTAACTGCAGTTTTGAAAATGATTGTTTTGCTATTGCACTAGTTACAGGTATAGTAAGAGAGACAATTAAAGTACTGCTAACATCCTTTTTGAGTGAAGGTAGAAAGAGGAAAAGCAGATACCTGTCATGAAAAGGCATACTGATGTCTTCACAATAACAACCAAAAATTCTTTGGCAGGAAAGAGACAGCTGCTTAGCCTTAAGAGTCCAGAAAAGAAAGAGGAGATGGCAAAATATTAACCACTGCCTCTTCCAGTCACATTTGAACAGTAGGGAAACTGGAAAGGGATGGGGAGTTTCATTGGCCTCAGAGGGTCACTGTGTGCCCTTGCCCCATCATCAGATATTTAAAAAGTATTTTAAAATACTGTCCCCAAACATTGTCCGGTTGGGGTGTGGAGGAGGCACTTTTGCAAAGTTTTTGGCACTCCCTGTTTTGGGAGAGACCTTCATTTAACCAAAGCATAAAGTATAAGTCTGTTCTGGGGTTGAAACAGCCTGCTTGGAGTATGGGAAAGATTGAAATTTCCTAACGTTTTGAGGGTCTGAGAGCTTTTTTTTTTGTGGAAAATTTATTAACAAACACAGACTGAGTGGGTCTTAGGGGTATGGCAAACATTTTTCCTATTCATACTTTCAAATCCAAGACACCCCCGCCCCCCCCAGGTGAATACGAAAATCTGCGGATGTTCTACAATGGCATAGTAAAATAGTGTTCCATATATAAAATGGCAAATAAAGCTTTACATTTTGGAATTTAGATTTTTTAAAATATGTGAATGATTGAAGTCATAGATAAAGAATCAGTGGATACAGAGGGCCAACTGTACACTTTTGATGTCACATAGTTGTTTCTTGTTACAATCTGATGCTTGGTTAATCAGGTGTTTAAGTCCCATTGAGTTCACCAGGGTTTTCCTGTATAGCATGACACTCTTACCTCCTATGGTTAGTACTTGCTAGTCCCCCATTTGTGTCATAGGGACCACAGAGAAGAAAGACAAGTTGCTTACCTGTAACCATAGTGGCCATCTGTGCACTCACACAATCCTGCCTGTCCTCCCCTGGTTGTGCTGCTTTATCATCTATGGAATTGTGGTTTTAGATGGGAAGCATGTCCCTTAAGTACACATGGAGTGGTGGGGCTACCACCAAAAAGTTTTCATAATAGTTTTAGAAGGTTCCGAATGATACATTACACAGGTGCAGGTAACTCATTTGTATGAATTTACAGATAACCACTCCATGAATATAATTGCAGGTAAGCAAGCCATCCCTTCCTCTGAAATGTAGTCTACAATACCTGGTATTCATTGGCAGTATTCCATAGAAGTACTGTTCAGCGCTGACCCTGCTTAACTTACAAGACCAAGCAGGCTCTTGTGCCTTTAAGGTATTTAGGTCTGCCAACTGCAATAATACAAAAGCAGAAATAAAGCTTGTAAAAATTCAGAGATGGAAGCAGCAAAGGAAGGATGCTGTGGCTCAGTGGTCTGTTCTGACCTGTTAAGCCACGGTACCTTGGATCATTGCACCCCTCTGTATCAGCCTCAATATTTGTAGCATCGGTCTTGTTTTTGTGGTGCTTTTTCTTGCTTTTATAGCTATGGCATTTTCTCTGTGATTACTGATTATTCAGACTATTTTAGCTTCTATATTAGATGTTTACCAAACTTCAGCATAGTGGCTAGTTGGTCAGGAACTTCCCAATAAAATACACTGCTTCTTTTGGTGTTTAGTTTACATTACACAAAAGACTTCCAGTTCTTACTATACAGATTACTATTTAGTTATAGATATCAGACTTGTCTTTGGCTGTGTATCTTAAGGACAGCATTTTAAAACAATATGATTGCATCAACCTCTGGCCTTGCTGACTTTTAAACTTTTTTTTGTAAATGTCATTGAAAGTTTTTTTAATTATCTAGAAATAGTCAAAGAACTCTAAAAGAGTTTCCTACATAAGTACTGGAAGATGTTTTATTATTCCTAGAAAGTTGTTGTTCTTTGTACTTTCAAGTCATTGTGTGCTTTCAAGTCGTTTCCAACTTCCAGTGACTCTAAGGCACACCTGTCACAGGGTTTTCTTGGTAAGATTTGTTCAGATGAGGTTTTCCCTTGTCTTCCTCTGAGGCTGAGAGTGTGTGATTTGTCCAAGGTCACCTAGTGGGTTTTCTTGGTCAAGCAAGGATTTGAACCCTGGTCTCCAGAGTTATAGTCCCTGTGCTCATAATTATTTAATTTGATTATTTATTTAATTTTAGAAGAAACATCACTTTTTGGAGAAGAGATTAAAAGCCACTGCTAATAAATAATGCAATCGGTAAATAATAAAACATTGTTAATATACTTATTAATTTAATAGTAAAGAAAAGGTAATATTACAATTTATCTACTGCAGGCAGTTTCTTTATACCTTTCCTTGGCCTGTTCTGGATGGATGTATAGTACGTCCCCAGGACGTACTAGGGTTAGGAAGGGGCATCACTTCCTGATGCCCCTAACCCTAGTATGTACTCGGTACGTACAAAATGGCGGCGCCCGTCCAGACGGGCACCGCCATCTTGGCGTCATGGACACATAGCATCTGGACATCGCACGGCGCTAATGACATTGCAAGTGTGCCTTTGGCGCCTTGCGGTGTCATTAGCACACCAAGAAAAATGCCATTTTGGGGCTTCTTTTTGCTCCGCGAGGGAGCCGCGCGGGTTGGCCGCTGCGGTTCCCTTGCAGAGCAACTGGCAGTGCCGGCAGACCGCCGCTTTTAGGCGGTCTGCAACGCTCCCTTTACACTTTGAAACACAGCTCTCCTTGGAATCCACACCATCCCTTTCCTTATATTATTTTCCTAGGATGTAACTTACCATATACAGTATACTCAGCTATAAGTGGACCTCATGTATAAGTCGAGGGCAACTTTTGGGACCAAAATTAGATATTTTCATATGACCTGTGGATAATTTGAAGGTAAAACTCTCACTCTTCCTCTCCCTCCTACACAGTTTGGCTGTCTCCTTGGCTGAGGAGGAAGCTTAAGGGGTGATCAGCCACCCTTCCTCCCCCTCCACAACTCAGCTGTTCCCTCAGCCAGGCTGGGGAAAGGCTAGGGAAAAAGTGCTTGCCCTGACTCCTCATCCCTACACTGGCTGTCTCCCAAGAGGCAGTCATGGTGGGGACGAGGCTCGGGGAGCCTTCCTCTCTCCTCCTGACCATAGCTGTCCTCCAAAGGTCAGCCATGGTTTGGAGGAGGCTTGGAGGGTGGGTGCTTGCCCTGCCTCCTCTTCCCCAGCCTGGCTGTTCCTTTACAAGGCAGCAGGGCTGAGGAGGTTATTGTATTGACCCATGTTTATATTGACACCGGTTTTTGGGTCAATTTTTTTTGCCAAATTGTTTTCGATTTATACACGAGTATATATGGTAATCTGCCACAGTTGCAGGAATTCATTATTCTTCTCTCCCATCTTGCAGTTTTGGAGACATGAGATTGTATTGCCTCACTTTAATTTTACTTGATTCAGATAGACTTTCTTTATGAAAATAAAGAATTCAAGGTGAAAATTACTTGTTCTTGAATTTTCTTTGAGTACAAGTGAATAAGGTCTGGATGATACACTTGCTGAATACGAATGGGAAAACTTAGGTTGTTGAGTGTGTTAGAGTACCTTCTGCTTTGCATAAGAGAGGTTTTAATAGTTATCCTCCATAGGGTGGCAGATTACACACCACAAAAAAAGAGGACATACTTGATCTTGCCATCCCTTCAAAAAGAATATACACTGTACAGTACAAAGAAAAGGCTTGTCTGGCATTCCTTCAAATAGAGTAAAAGCAGATTTATGGCTAGCTTAATTGTGCACCTATTCTACTTCTAAAATTATTAGGTTCCCTATTGATCAGAACCTGAGACTTAAGGAGATGGATCAATCCTTGAAAGCTCCTGGGAGATCAGTGATTGCAGCTCAGAACTGTAAGGACACATCCTACTGGCATCTGGAGGGAAGGCATACTGTAATATTTGGTGGATTTGATGAAGAAATGGTCTGTCTCTGATACCTCAAGATTGGGTGAATTTGGCAGACATTCTCAGTCCAAGTCAATTATGGCGTTAACTTCTTATAATTTACTTCTCAGGGAAAGAAACAATTGTGTAGTAACAAATTAATGAATAATATACACAAAGGAAGTGAGAACAACACTGTGTCCATAGTTTTCACCTTCTGACTCTCAGCAAAGAGGCTATTTGTATACTTTTGTTATGTATCAATGCTCTATATATGCCTTGTGGAACCCAACCTTTCAGCTGTCTTCCTATATGATTATATTAGATACGTTTTGTGGAAAGGAAGGAGACAAAATTAAAGGCATATTCTAAAAATTGGCAACCCTGTTGTTTCATTTTCTAACACAGGTACAGTACAACAAACTAGATTTAAATTTATTACTATGCTTCTAGAAACCCCTCTTGAATGTTTCATACATTAAAAGGCACTGAATTATCATCCATTTCAGAGCCTGAAAAATATTGAGCATGTATTTGTTTGCATTTTAATGACTGAGAGACACTGTTTCAGAAAGCCTTCGTTGAACTCTTTGATTGCATCATTTACATATTTAATTGCTGTTGAAGTTACAACTGAGTCTTTGTCCATTTAAGACTGTATGTGAATCACAATTTCATCTGTTAATCAATTAACCTAGAAAATTTGGTTTCAGTGCAGCTTTCCAAATAAGATGGTTATTATTAAATGTTTTTGTATTTGCAGAAATACCATCTTTACCATTTTCAAGGATGAAAGCTAAAATGTCATTGGGAAGAAATCCCAAAGATCCTAGTTTAAATTACTGAGCACAAAAGTCTCCTGAAATTCTCTGCCCTGGATGTGTGCACAGAAATTGGGGGAAGCCACTGAATTTCCTTGGGGACAATTTTTTAGGCTTTTCTCAGAAGTGGGTTCACCATTAGTGGTGGGAAGTTGTTTCTTCTTAATATTATACTGTGTTTCTGTGTGGGTTTCTTGATAGAATCTGAGTTTCCAGCCTGACTATCCCTTAAATTCTTAGGTGGTATGCTGAATATCCCAGTGTTGTTCTAGGTCCAGAGGTGATGGTGAACCTCACCTTCTGCAAAAGAATGTGTAGAATATTCTGACATCCTGAAAAGTATTTTTTTTACTCTTGGTGTGGGTGATAGTTTGAGAATTGGAGGCAGGGTTTCAGACTTGCCTCTCTAGGACTCATCCAGATTCCAGATGGTGGTGCTCAAAAAGGAACTGTTATTTAGCATACCACAAGGTACCATTTATCCCTAATGCTCTTTGTAATCTATAAGAAACACTGGGAGAGATCATATGAAGGTGTGGAGTGAGGCGTTATAAGTATGTCAGTGACACCAAAATGGACTTCCCCAAGCCTTCAAAAATAGCATCAGCTAAAGATAATGTGTCATCTCTGAATGTATGCCCTGGAATAGATACTGAGGGGGGGGGGGGAATGAAGCTAAATCCAGGCAAAATGGAGAGGTTTACTGTGAAGTGTCTTAACCAGGGTTGGAGGCATGTCAGCAGTGTTAAGGGGGTTGCATCCCCCCTGAAAGAGTGTGTTCAGTTTGGAAGTCCTTCTGGATCCATCACTACAAATGACAACCTAGATGAAATGGCCAGGAATACATACTATCAGCTTGAGACACCAGCTGCACCCTTTCCTAGAGCTGGTGGATCTAAAGATGGTAGTGCACATGCTGGTAACTTGAAGGCTGGACTTCTGCAACACATTGTACATTGGGCTATCTTTGTACCAAGTTTGGAAACTTCATTTAGTTCAACAACAACAAAAAAAAAAAAAAAAAAAAAAAATGAGAACCAGATTGGTTACCGGCACATCTAGGAGTGATCATATTACACCAATATGTAGGAGTTATCATATTAAAACCAGTTCACTGACTGTGAATTCAAGTTAGAAGTGTTGGTTGTTACCTTAAAAGCCCTACATAGTTTGGATCCAGGTTATCTATGGGATTGCCTGTATAATCCTCTCTGTATACTCAGGTCTTCTGTGGGATATTTACTTTAGTCAGCCAAAGCTACACTGACGAATGTTACCCCGAAGACATTTTCTTCAGTTGGCCCCAAATTGTGGAATGGCCTGGTGAGGGAGATTCATCAGCTGGATACACTGCTTGAGTTCAAAACAGCAGTAAAGATTAGTCTCTTCTGGCAGTATCCAGATGATTTTAAAATTCTAAATGTCAGAGTATGACTTTATTGTTATTAGTAGGTATTGCTTTTGTATGCTCTTTTAACTGGGGATATTGTATTTTAATCAGTTGTTCCCTGACTTGATCCAAAGGGAAAGTAGGAAAAATATTTTTTTGCATAGTTGAGGATGGCTTTACATATGTTGCCACAAGGTTTTTTTGAAACCTAAACTTATAGGGTCATTGACCACCCCCCTCCACCAGCTAAAATATCTCAGTAGCCATATCTAAGATAACTGACTTTGAGCAGGTTATTCCAAATTAGTGAAGGAAGATGGCTGATACATTTTAAACTTAATATTGTATTAAAGTGGTATTTCCGCAAGTTCTTGGTAGTCATAACAGTATGATTATTGCCTTCATACCAAAGATGTTAGAAAATACTTTATCGGTGTTCCTCATTGTAAGATCCTCTCCTGTCAGCCATTGAAAGATACCTTTATCTTTGTCACTTATGGAACCTTTTTTTGTTACATACATACAGAACAGAGAGTAGCATCATTTGAGTTAAGTTTCTGCTGGCTTGTTTGAGATACAGCAGAATACTATTAGATTGTCATTGATTTCTCTTGCAGATAAATTATTTAAAGAATGAAGAATTGTGTTTGGATACTGTCAGCACTTCATTCAGTCCATATATCAGGTGCTGAAACCTGACCTATTTTGCTAACATGAACCTTTTCTTGTGCAGTGCTTGGCTTTTTGTAATATTTGTAGTAGTTATAGACTTAAAACATTGGTGTTTTTTCCCGTTCTGTTTCTGTTTTGTGTTTTGGAAAGTGTATGTTCAACTTTACTTGCTGCATGATTACAGTCTCATGGAAATGTTTATTTGGTGAATAATAAGTTATCTTAAGATAAAAGGCATAGTCAAAAGGAACACTTGATATGCACAAAACAGTTTTGTTATGTTTAACAAAAAGAAAGAATCAGTTCACACAGTCCATTTTGACATGTGTTTCTAGTATGCCTCTGAATGATAGTTCCTAGAGATCTTGCAATGGAGGGGGCTATTAGGACTATTACTTAGGCCAGGGGTAGGCAACCTTTTTGAGCCGGGGGCCGGGTTGCTGTTCCTCAGACAACTGGGGGGCCGAAGCCAAAATTAAATAATTAAATATATTTAAAAAAAATAAATAATTAATTAAATAAAACAGGACAAATGTAGGACATAATTTTCAAATGAAGGACACATTTTTTTAAAAATGGAGGCCACGTAAAAAAATTTGCTGATTTTTAAAAAATGTTAATATAAATGCATGTTTCGGAGGCTTCTATAGACAATTGCCCCCCTTGCCTGCTGCTTGTTCCCCTTGCCTGCCGCTTGCCCCCCCTTGCCTGCCTCTTCCTGATAGGCCAAAGGCTCTGGCAGCAATCGGCGGCAGGACCAGGCGGGGGCCGGTCCCAAGGCCTTGCTGGGCCGCATCCGGCCCGCGGGCCGCAGGTTGCCTACCCCTGACTTAGGCGTTTATTTATCCCCTTGCCTCCCCAACCCCCTGGGATTCAAGGCAGCTCATAAATGAAAATGAATACAGTATATTTTGCTCATGTCTTGTTTATAGGGTTTCCATGGATGCCTGTTATGGGGATAGAATGCCAAATTAGATAGGTCTTTGATGTGATGCAGCATGGTTTTTGTTATTTTATTTTATATGAGAAACTACAAAAATTCAAGACTGGTTTAGAAAGGGCTGGTAGTTATATATCTCCACAGTACAGAAGATTTGGCTAGTTGAAGGGGAAGCTTCAATAAATGATGTTTCTCATGCCTTTCTCATAGCAAAATCTTGGAGATAAATATACGATAGAGTGCTGCTTGAAGGTGTTTTGTCATAACAGAGAAATCTGATACAAAAGAGTCTCTGGCTCCAGGTGATGGCTCCTCCCAAATCTGAGCAGCTAGTGGCTGATGAGAAATGTTAGCAGGCTGGGTGCCACCTTAGCTGGAGTTGTGGGACACTGAGGAGACACCCATCGTTTGTTGAACATCATCATGAAAAGGAACAGTAGAGGAGGAGCCAATGTCTCTTAAGTAAGAAACACTGAGCAGTTAAACATCTGGTGTCCCAAGCTCGGGCTGCTGTAATTCCCACAGCATCTGTTGGGAGTTTTACAACTGTTCATTTTCCCTGGCTTTTATGTGCTTCATACTCATTAATTTGTTTGAATGCTTGATGACTGGACTATCTTACGGAGTATATTTTTCCAACCTTGATAAATTCCCTTTACTATCTACAGTACACTTGATTCACCTCTAACTACTTCTTGTGGCACTTTCTACCTATAGGCACAGAGTATACAGTACTATACAATTCTCTCAGTAACACCAAATGCTGCCCAGCTGGCCCTTCTCAAGAAAAAGTGTGGTAGGAGTTGTGAGCTTTCAGGCATCCTGGGGGAACGATGAACATGAACCAATTTTTGGAGGAGGGTAATCTAGACAACTACATAAAGGATCCCCACTATCTCTTTAGCTATACAATTGAGAAGGAAGCTGGTCACTTTTCATGCTTGGCGGAGGGCAATGATTTTTTCAGCTGTAATAATCACTCAAAAGTTGCCACCTATTTCACATGTTCTCATATAATCAGAGGCATATGCATCCAGGAAAACACTGTGGATGTTTGCACATAGGAGACACTTTGTGAAACAGTGCTAAGTTTCATTGGTTTCAATGTATAGATTTTAAGTATTTATTATGCTCATACAATACTACAGTGAATTATACGGTTTTGTAAATCTATCAGAGATTACAATGATAGTTACAATATTAGTTTTACAATAATTCTTTGTATAGTACAATAAATTACAATAATAGTTTTAGAAGCCCTGTGTATATAATTTCAGTGTATTAGTAATTTACTAAATTATCTTTGCACAGAGTTATAATAATTATTGTTGTAAATAATGCAAGGTGGTCTTGTGAATGCCTTAATTTCCTCCCTGCTCCATAACCACACTTCTGTTATTAACTTTACTCAGGTCTCTTCAAATAATCTAGCTTTTAACATCTGTGATACAGTTTTCTTAAAAATACAGTAGGCCATTAAAACCTGAACTTTTTTTTAAATTGAATATAAGAGATATAATTTTGGATAATTTAGTTCAGGATGAAGTGAGTGTATTGTTATATATGATCACCACTGCCCGATTGTGCTATGCAAATAGGGTTGCCATAGCTGAGGACCTCCAAACCGGGACAAATGTAGGACAAGGTTCAAAAATGTAGGACTTTTTAAAAAATTTCCTGGCCAGGAAATTTAAAAAAAAAAAAGGTCCTACATTTTTGAACTTTGTCCTCCTTCTCCTTCCCGGCTTGGGAGGAAGCCTTGGCTTGCTCCCAGGCCGGGAAAGAGTGTGGGGGCCGCCTGTCATCACAGTGATCGCCGCGATGGCAAGCGGCCTCCTCCCCAACCTCGCAGAGGCCTTGGAGGACCCCGCAGCCGGAGCTCCGACTGCGGAGCCGCTTCCAGGGCCTCCAAAGGGGCCTGGGAGACAGCTTCTCCCAAGCCCCAGAGGCCTTGGAGACATGCTCCGCGATCGCGGAGCCGCTTCCAGGGCCTCCAAAGGGGCCTGGGAGACAGCATCTCCCAAGCCCCAGCCTCCAGGGCCTTGCTGGGGGGGGGTGTCCCGGGGGCGGGGCCAAACCGGGGCAGGACCGTGCGGCCCCACCCCAACCCGGGAAAGTCCCGTCCCCAGGCAAGCCTATATGCAAAATATTGGAAGTCTACCATAATACCTATGGAAGATGAATGGATTATAAAGTTAAATGAATTAGCCATTTTAGATACATTATCTATGTATGACAGTTATAGAACATCTCAACAATATGATGAAAAATGGAAAAATACAGTGAAATTATGGGAGAAAAATTAAGATCATACACGGGAATATTGAGTTAGTTGAACTTCTTTAATGGAATTAGACAAAGTTTGTGCCTTCCTTTTCCTAATCTACTACCGGCATTACCATGGATTCCTGGAAAATCAAATGAAATGTGCTGTATTTGAAGTTGATTAAAAATAAAATAAATAAAATATGGGGGAAAAAAGAAAATACAGTAGGCCCTCCACATTTGCCTGGGTTAGGGGCACAGGACCCCCATGAAAGTGGAAAAACTGCAAATAAAAAACCCCTACTTTTTCTAAGTCCTTCAGTGCAACTCTATGGTCAACATTTGCCAAAGGTTTACTATAGAATCAAGCTGGAAGACCTACAAATGCCTAGAGAAGTGTTTTCTCTAGTAATCTCTAGATACTCCAGTGCAACTCTATGGTCAATTTCCAGCAGAATTTCTCTGGAAGACCTAGAGATTTCTAGAAAGAACATATTAATCAAACCTGCCAATAATCAAAACCGCAAAAGTCAAAGCTCCAGATGTGGAGGGCCAACTGTAGTATGTATGAGTTGGGATAACGTTTTAGGCTTGAAGAGTCTCCTCTGCAAACATCACACATCTGTGTGAGCCAAGCTGTTCAAATTACTGAAGCTGAACTGAGGAATGTACAGAGTAGAAAGAGAAAGAAAAATGATTTTTTTTCTTTTGAGGATATAGAAATTAGTGGCTCAGAGAAAAAGTTTTAAGGAAGATGGTCAACATTTTGTGAAAGTTTTATGTTGTATAAGAGAGTAATGGCTATTGGTTTGGAAGTTCTGGTGTTTCTGCCCCAGTAGAGAATTAGCAGTACCATACCTATACATGTCTCCTCATCTATGAAACTGTAGTGTCCAAATGTTATTACAGGAAAATATTATAGATATTTATTTAGATGGCATTTATTAAAGAAGAATATTTTGTTCTATTGTTATGTATTTGTATTTCCCATTTATAAGAGACAGTCAGGAGAAAATAAATAGAACGGCAGCTTCTGTTGCAGACTGGTAGAGCAACTGTTTTCCAAAAGAATGTAGGAACTGAGCTCTTACTCTCCCTTGTACAAACTCAGAACACAAAGTGCTGTGTCTCATTTCTCAGAAAATCATTTAGCTCAGGAGCTGATTATTGCTAGAAAAACTGGGTGCAGTTGAGCCTTCACAAAATGACTCCCTGGGGAAAGTTGCTTATGTCCTTCCTTTTTTCCTTCCTTCCTTAGGTTACAGGCTCCACAAATTTTTATTTAATATCCAGCTTCTCATTGTACAGAGTCTACAAGTTATTGCTTAATTGTCTTCCTTCCTTTATGGTTGCATTTTCTCTCTCAAAGGTCCTCTGTTAGGCACGGGGATATTAAATAAGAGAGGCAGGGATTTCTTGAACTCACATGGCTTTGAGGAGATAAGGAATAGCTGAGAGACATCTGTTTCATAGCTTCTCCAAAAGCAGTACAAATTTGAGCTTGAGAAAAAGGCAAATTTGAGCTTATTAGTGTCCTTCTTCCTAGATAGTGAAGGGCACATGCTTTTGGTGAACTGGTACATTGCTTTATGGATACCTCTTTCTGTATTGATGTATGATATAGGCCACCTGGGTTGGGGGTATATATTCAAACTGAGATCCTCTTTAGTGCTGGCAGAGTGTAAAGCTTGAAGAGCATACTTGCACAGGAGGTTTATGGGGACAAGACAGAACTCTCTGGTACATCTGCCTGGCCAATTTGTGGTGGTTTGGTTCAGGGAAGTTGTATCTGGCACCATCTGGCAGCTGTTGTGGAGTCTTGAGAAAACTATTGCATGGAGGTAGGATACCTCACTGTACAATGTGGGGGTGGGAAGGAATTATAATGTATTATTATCAAACCTCTTACTTACACTATTACAAGAAGCCACCAAGGATTCCAGCCTTAGAGTATGTCTATAAAAGCTTCGTTTGTCTCACTAGGAAATGAGAGAAGGACACACTGGATAAAGAAGCAACTGTTTGAGGGTTCTCTTTTGGAATTTCAGGTTTGCTTCTTTTAGGAAATGCAAAAAGCCTTGAATTTTTAAATAGTCATCTTTGCATGTTTATGTGCTAATAAGCAAATAGAAAACTAAAAATGATGGATGAAAGAGGCACAAACAGTTAATGGCCATTTTGATGTATGAAGCTAAATGGCTGTGACAAGGTGTTTTGTGATTTATCAATTGTTTCTTCTTTTAAAAAGGGAAGCAGAGGTATCTGGGTATGTCAAATGAATAGCCTAAATTTTTCATAAGGGAAAAGGAAAATAATGGGAGACATTGTGGATTCTTTAGAGGAAATTCAACCTTCAAAGCTCTAGTATCCAGATAAGGAACAATACAGTTCTGTACTTTCTTACTATTTAGTATGGAAGTCACGTTTACACATATGTATACCATCTGGGAGACCATCTGGGAAAATAAATGTTATAGCAATAGCTTCATTTATATACCACATTTATATACCACACTAAGCAGTCTACAACTGTAAGCTAATGGCTCCCAGTGATAAAGGAGATTTGGAGTTGGTTACTCATTGTAGTGACCTCAGAAGGATGCTAGGCTGAGTGGGCCCTGAGCTCCTGGGTGGGATTGAACTCATAACCTTGTTAGTGGCTGCAGTACTGGCATTTAGCCACTGTGCCAACAGAGCTCCTATGTTATGAGTGTCCAACAGAGAGTGCTAGGAACATACACAAGAAGTTGTAGAGAACAGGGTTCAGAGTGACTATATTTCCTTCTGCCTTGCTTCAGTGATTCAGTGAATTAATGAGCATAAAAGGCAAATTTAAAAAGGGTGTATTTTCTGAAACTGGACAACAGTGATACAGGAGATTTGGAGGTGTGTGTGTGTGTGGACATTTTCTGTTGATCCCTCTTGTTGCATTCATCACTTTGTCATTATAAAAATTATGTTAAATAGCTGGCAAAGCTCCTGGCTAATCTGTAAAAGTTAAGAAAGGTTTGATAAACTGGTCAGAGACTTTGCCTGATTTATGAAATTAGCAACTCTTGATTTACTTCATGGATGTTTTCTCATGCAGCGATCAAAAACTGCATATTAAGTGAATTAGGCAGAGATGTTGTCTTCAGTTGTGTAATTATACGAATTAGGCAGAGATTTTGCCAGTTTCATGAATCAGGCAGAAAGTCTGCTTGTGTAATGAATGAAGCAGCATGCTTAATTTACAAATTAGGAATATGCTTTGGGTCTCCCACACTGTGACTAAATAAAATTTCATTAATATAATACAATCTAAATATCTAAGGAACAATTCACCATATCATGGTGAAATTCTGTTTAATTGTTTTTGTAAAGAATTTCTGCCCTAAACATTTAGATTTGCAGCATTAAGTAAACAATCCACAAAATTACAGTACTCTTTCACAGGAAGTGAAGGAGAGGAATCCTTAGAGAGGTACACAATCTTGCCAGAATAAAAAAAAAATACTACATTAGCTCGAGATTGCAGGAAACTATTCATTGTCCTGGAGAAGTGTGTGTTTCTTTCAAAATTAGTATTTGTTGCTATAAAGAATTATTGAGTAGTTTTCTTTTTGGAAGGGGGAGAGGGGAAAGTACTTAAAAGTGAGGCATGATATTTTTTTTTCTTTTACTGCTGTTACAGTTTATTCGAAGATGAATTAGGGTTGTCTGGCAAAGGTCATCAGGTTTTCAGAATAATAATAAAGAACAGTTGAAATTCATGATCAACAGAGTTGAGAACCAGCTATTAACATGTTGTGTTTTGTATAAATCCTAAATACAAGTTAATTTAGCCGTGTGTTTTTGTGTAAAATTAACATATTATCCAACATCATCAGTTTTGGAATGCTGTGAGGTGGTGTCATTACTTTAGTACTCTTCAATATGCAAGTTTCCTGTTGTATTTTAGGCAGGGCTCCAGTGCATCTTTGGGAACACTTTGCAAATATAATGTCAATTTATTGCTTGAATTTATTGCTCCAGATGGATGTACGGTAAGGAGGTTTTGGGGTTAGATTTATTCTGTGGTGGTTCTCTGACTGTGAAATTTCCATGCCTTTCATTCATTGTTTCTTTCTGGTGTCAACCCACAAGAAACATTGGACGGTTTATATCAATAACATTGGACAGAGGTCTATGGCTTTATGGTTATGTTTGCAAACCGTTTCAAGCAAGGCATTGAGAAATATTAGCAAACTGTAAAACATAGGCAGTTTTTACGTCAATTTGTGTTTTATTACAGGTATATTCTTAACAAGAAGAAAAACTGGCTTGTAGGACTAATTATTCCTGGTTTATTCTTTTTTAGGTTAACTGAATCTTCTGGATATTTAACAGATGGACCAATAAATTACAAATACAAAACTAAATGCACATGGTTAATTGAAGGATAGTAAGTACATGTTTTGCATTAAAATATAATGTAAATTGTAACTGTTAACAACTCTAGAATATAGTTTTATATAAAGAATATTGTTGATCCTACATAGCATGTCTCCATGATCAATATTTACTAATGCTATTAGCCTTCAGAAAAAATTGATAATATCCTGATGAATTTATGAATAAACACACCAGAAATACATATTAGGTCAGGAAAGCTTAACCTATATTGCTTGCATTCCTAGCGCTATCTCCAGGTTTAGATGTGTTCATGGCAAGGTGGATTGCAGATACATAGATGCTTTATTGAGTGCTGTGAGACGTGGGAAATTTTAACATAATGGGCATTTTCCCATGCATAGGTTCTTTTGCCATGCCAAACCAAGGGTAGGAGCATCATATAGGCATTGGTGCCAAGTGGTTCTTGGCCCTGGCAACTTCCCAGTGATGATGTAAGTCCTGTGTGCAGTTACCTTTACAACATACATATTCTGAAATCAATGTCCTTGAAAATTAGTGTCCCTAGCAGAAGCCAGCTGCGTGACAGGAAGAGGAGAAAAGGAGTGGTAGGGTGGGAGCACATGAACACATGCATTGTTTGCAGGCTGTTGTTGGATGGAGATTATCTGTGTGTTCTTAATTCTGTAAGTTTCCATGAAATAATTGCATCTTCTCAAATTACTTATGGCTTCAAATGTGTGTTTACTGTTAATAGATGCATATAGGGAACTCACTGAAAAATGCTGTGTCCATACAATATTCTATTCAACCAGATTAACAGTAATAATAATAATAATAATAATAATAATAATAATAATAATAAATTATAATATTTTAGATATATTTTATTAGAAGATAGATTGCTTGTGAAAAGCCACTTTTAATGTTTTAATGCTTTCTCTCTTTTCCTTTTCCTTCTCTAGTCCTAATTCAGTTTTAAGATTAAGATTTAATCACTTTGCTACAGAATGTAGTTGGGACCATATGTATGTTTATGATGGAGATTCAATATATGCACCTTTAATAGCTGTATTTAGGTGAGTGTTTCAGTTTAATAGCTTTTAATTACAAATACATGGAAACATTTGCGGCTTGACAAGACAGTTTAATGTTAGACAGTTTAAATGTTCATCTCTTCACCTGGCTTTATGTTCTGTTAATATAGTTTAAATCCTTCTTTATCCTTCTTCATCAGGGCTTCAGTTCCTGTCAGCCCTAGCCAGTGTGGCCAATGATGAATGTATGTACTCATTGTTCTTTGACTTTTGGAGGACTGCAGGTTTTTCTCCCCTGCTTTTCTCCAGATTTAATTTTGAGCCATTTCTTCTGTGAACCTGCAGTTCTTCTTTGTGGTCTTTGTGCTTCACATAAAGGGGTCTTGCACCTACACAGAGACTCACCAAGCTACTGTACCCTCAGTTTCTGTCCATCAGCCAGTAGAAAGACATCATTTGGTTCTCATCGTGGCTGAGTAGTTCCTACCTTCTTTTCTCTTCTTTTACTATTATATCACACTTTCTTAAGTATGCTATTTCTTCTTTTCCTTCACTCTCAATCATATAAAAATGAAATATTTCACTTTACTTTATAAGTTCCGTTTCAATTCTTCCCTCTTTCCCATTTCTATAGCCTCTACCTCCCTTTTCAAGGGCTGTGCCTCATGCAGTTGAAAGGTTTCACTCTCCAAAAGACACTCTCAGCACTGTTGTGCTTAGGAGAAGGTCATATTGTTGAGAAGTCCTCCATTTGTAGGGGCTATAAATCACAATTCCTAAAAGCCTGAGCTTCTTGTTTAAAAATATAGTGTTGGGAGAATCCTTTCAAACAGCCAATCAGGCTGCTTCCAACTAGCCTTTACGTTTGGCTTCTGTGTTGCTCTCCAAGCTGAGCAAGATCAAGACACCATTCGTACTGACAACATCAATTTTGACCACCTCAATTGCACAACCAATGGTTCCATTCATCTCAATGGCATTGCCTACTTCTTCAGCATTGACAACTCCATCAACTGCCACAATTCCATCAGGAGAAGAAGTGGCTTCAACACAGAGATGTAAGAATGGCAGTTTGCTAAGTCTGCACCAGGCCAGGTTTCCCCAGAGCCCTCAGTATCAGCAGGACAGAGGGACGTGGGACTGAAGAAGCAGTCTGAATATTCAAAGCATTGATCAATATCAACACCAGTTGCACCACTAGTAAGGTCCCCACCACATCAACATTTGCTGTTCCATCTATAGCACCCATGGTACAGATGGATGTTCTGATGTTTCCTTTAGTCCAAGCAGTGCTGTTGTCTGCACCAGAACCTCGGTCTACGTATCTACTTGACATTGGGTCTCACCTGTGTGATGTGGACTGCCTCTGTAACCAAGCACAGGGTTACAGAGTTCCTCTAAGTTGACCTACAGAGAGAGATCGTGTGCATTGGTATCAGGAAGACTAACAATATTTTTGGTATCTTACATTGACTATTGCCTGCATGAATGTCTGCGGCTGGAGCACCAGAGTTCGTTTCATTCCTGTTCAAGCTCATACTGGAACCAGTACCATTACTATAACTAATTGCACTACTGACGTTCTTGCTTCCGGTATCAGAGTCCTCCCTGGTCTCCACTATCATTGGTAGATAGCCATGCAAGCTTGCATATTTCCCACACAAATGCTGTACTACATTTTGCTACCCAACCCCTAGAATAATGAGACCAGAAACAAGATGTATGGGGTAAAACAGGGCCATTTATTGACCTATTTATTAATTTTTTAATGGTACGGCAACTAATATCTTAACAAGAACCAAGTGTGGGAGAAGCTGCATCCAGTGTCTTACCTCAGACCACCTCTGCAACTTATCAAGGACGATAACACCTGGGCCCTCAACGACAATCCAAAAGTTGGGTTGTTCGTTGTCTGCTCGCATAAGGAAGCCTAACCAGAAGTCCCCCTTCCTAATCTGCAAAGATTATAGTTGGGATATTTCTTCAAGCCAGACCAAAGGGCAATTTCTTTCTGCGAACCCCCCAGGTCGCAAGGCCTGTAGAGGTGTTTCCAGAAATGTCCCTTCCATCCAAACGGTGTCCAAGGTGCTCATCAAGATCCAAACCAACCTTTACACCACAGATATGGACAAATGTCTGGAGGTGGGATGGCCATTCTGCTCCATTTATGTCAGCAAGGGCTGGCTGTTTCATCACTGAAAATTTACCTGGCAATGACTGTGGCTTTCCAACCACTGTCCTCAACTTTGACCACTCTTTTCTCCAAACCAGTGGTTATATACTTTCTCAAGGGCATCTATATCATTCTGGTCATTGTCTCTTTTGCACCTGACACACAAGCCTTTTGAGCCATTTGTTACTATTGGTGAGCACCTACCTAAAAGGTTACATTCTTCCTAGCTATAACCTCTGAAGATGAGCAAATGAGCTCACAGCTCTGTGTTTTGATTAACCATTTCTTGTTTGCCATCTGGACAAGGTGGTTCTGTGTCCAGACAATGCTTTTCTTCCCAAGTGATTTTGCAATTCCATCTGAGTGAAGATATTATCCTCTCTACCTATTACTGCAATTACTATTACTACCATCATCTTTCCTGGATTGTTCTTCCTTGTTCAGAGACCTTCCATCCTATGGTTAGCTTCTCAGTCACCCATTTGTGTGAGGCACAGAGACTATGAAGAACAGGTTGCTTACTTCTAACTGTGGTTCTTAGACTGGTCATCTGTGCCCTCGCACAAACTCACCCTACATCACCTCTCTTTGGTCTCTGTAGATTTCACAGTGGACTTCAAAACTGAGGGGACAGGCTTGGTGGGGTGGGATATGCATGGTATGTGGGAGGGAGCTGGGTTCCTACCAAGCTACTCAACTCTAGAAGATCCTGAATGAGGTCTCTGCACTGGCACAAAGGCCACTTGGGAAGAATGTCCATTTGTGTGAGGGTACAGATGAAGACCACAGTTATAGGTAAACAACCTGTTCTTCATTACATTTAATTTCCTTGTGCATCCCATCCTGCTTTATTCTCTGCCTTATTACAAATAAAACTAAGAATACTTTTATTGGATTCAAGTAAGCTCATTTAAATGAATGGATAAAAACAATGCACGTTTCTGTAGGAAGGAAACTTGTAGTTTGGAGGGTGTTGAGTACCTGCTATCGACTTACCAGTTTTAACACTTGCTGAGTCAGTAAGATTCTGTTTAATAATGACATCCACAAACTAATTTTTTTATTCCTTCCTATTCATTTCAGTCAGTTTCTACTTCTGCTAATTTTTCTTATTTCAAACTGTGTACAGCTTTCTGAAAATGTCTAGTATTTAAATTGCAATAAATAGGAATCTGAAAAATCTTTGAAATTATAACTACGTATTTAGAAAATCTTGTCTCATTTTGTGTGTGTGAGTTTCTGCACTCAATCGATGCAATATAATGAAGTTCTGGTATGTTTCCAAATTATGTTGAGCACTCACCTGATTTATTCAGATCCCTAACTTTTTATTGCAGATCTTATTGGTACTATGAATAATTGATGTTTAATCTCTTGCAGTGGTCTTATAGTTCCAGAAATACGTGGAAATGAAACTGTACCTGAAGTAGTTACTACATCTGGCTATGCATTGCTACACTTTTTTAGTGATGCTGCTTATAATTTAACAGGATTTAATATTTTTTACTCGTAAGTATTTTTTAAACCAGTCACATTTCTGTTTATTAATCAGAAGAGATGTTTTCATAGTAAATAAGATTTAGGGCTTAAAATTATTTGAAACAGCCTTATGCAGACTGGGATTTTAACAAATAAAGGATGTGTTAGAAGTCACACAGAATGTGAAAAATGATGCTCATGACAAGAAATATAGTGAATAAATAAAAAATTATTTCAGGAACAATAGTATATATAGTGTTTTGTGTGTCTGAGTTGTTTTATGTGAATCTGTAAATAATTTATTGTATGGGATCTCTCTCAAATACACTGGTACCCCGGGTTACGAAATTAATTCGTTCCGCTATTTCTTTCGTAAGCCGAAAATTTCGTAACCCGAAGCGCTTTTCCCATTGAAAATAACTAATGCGTTCCAAGACCTCAGACTGAACCTGCAAGTCAAAACAAAGGCACAATAGAGGCCTTTTAAGCTAAGTACCCTACAATACAAGTTGCCTGAGGCACTAAAGAGCTTAACAATGACTGGCAGGTCCATTCTAAACTTTCTAAAGGACAAAGAAAAAAAGGTTTTTTTCTTATCTTTGATGGTTCTGGCTTCTCAGAGACAGGCAGGAGGAGGGGGAGCTCTCAAATCATCACAGCCATGAGCAAAGCAACCAACCCCAAGGTGACACTCTCTGGCATCACACCCATGACCAAAGCAACCCCATGGTCACACTCTATGGCCCACATTAAAGCCAGGCCAGACTTGCAAAAGTCACATCCCACATCCCACACTCTCAAATCATCACACCCATGACCATAGAACCCCAAATCTAAAAAAGCAACCCCATGGTCGCACTCTATGGCCCACATTAAAGCCAGGCCAGACTTGCAAAAGTCACATCCCACATCCCACACTCTCAAATCATCACACCCATGACCATAGAACCCCAAATCTAAAAAAGCAACCCCATGGTC
>NC_056524.1:200434388-200435606 GCF_019175285.1 Sceloporus undulatus | reverse complement strand
TACCCCTACAATAACAGTTTGCCTGAGTCACTAAAGAGCTTAACAAACAATGACGGGCAGTCATTCGAAATGTGCTAAGATAAAGAAAAAAGGTTTCTTGATCTTGATGGTTCTGGCTTCTCAAGACGCAGGAGGAGGAGAGAGTACTCTCAAATCACACATCAGCACACACCCATGACCCAAGCACCCAACCCAACCCCAAAGGCCAAAACCCCAAATCTAACATGCACCCCATGCAGCCATTCAAAGGATAAAGAAAAAAGTTTTTTCTTAGCTTTGATTTTTCTTCATCTACAGATTTATCAGGATAGGAGGAGGTAGCTCTCAAAATCATCACAGCCATGACAAAGGCAACGCAACCCCCAGTGTGACAACTCTCTTGCCATCACACCCATCACCCATGACCAAAGAACCCCAAATTTAAAAAAGCAACCCCATGGTCGCACTCTATGGCCCACATCAAATCCAGGCCAGACTTGCAAAACTCAAACCCCACATCTCACACTCTCAAATCATCACACCCATGACCAAAGAACCCCAAATCTAAAAAACCAACCCCATGGTCACACTCTATGGCCCGCATCAAATCCAGGCCAGACTTGCAAAACTCAAACCCCACATCCCACACTCTCAAATGATAAAGAAAAAAAAGGGTTTTTCTTATCTTTGCTGGTCTTGGCATCAGAGTGAGGCAGGAGGAGGAGGAGGAGCTTTCAAAACTCACACCCCACATCCCACACTCTCAAATCATCACAGCCATGACCAAAGCAACCCCAAATCTAAAAAACCAACCCCATGGTCACACTCTATGGCCCACATCAAATCAAGGCCAGACTTGCAAAAGTCACACCCCACACTCTCAAATCATCACACCCATGACCATACCACCCCAGAACTCAAACCCAAAGGCCAAAAACCCAAAATCTGAACATGCAACCCCATGGTCAGGCCCATTCTAAAGGATAAAGAAAAAAAGTGTTTTTCTTACCTTTGCTGGTCTTGGCATCTGGTCCTGGCATGTCGGAGTGAGGCAGGAGGAGGAGGAGGAGGAGGAGGAGAGGGGCAGCCCAAAAAGCCAAATTTAAACCAATTCAAGCAATTTAACCACTTCAGCCAATTTATCCAATTCAAGCAATTTAACCAAATCAGCCAATTTAGCCAATGCCACCAATTTAACAAAGTTAACCAATTTAAAAAAAAAATTTGGTGTTTTTTTTT